>NC_141061.1:1077500-1577500 GCF_041138505.1 Cibotium barometz
TTATGTGGAGGTAGGTAGCTTCGACAATATCCTTGATCTCGTGATTGCCACTTATAATGGCAGAAACTGATTCTCGAGTTGAACTGCTCTCCCCACTTCCATGATTTCTTATGCACTGACCAAGACCAGTAATCAAGCTCTCCACATTTAACACATGGGAGTTTGTGTCATTGACAAAATGGAGTATATTCTCTGATGTTACATTTATTATCTTCTTTCCATTTCGAGTCTTCTTACCATGGTTATGTCGCACCCACTTAGTAGAGGTTTTTAGTTTCCTCTCGCATTGCTTAAAAGCATGCATTATTCGTTGAGTCTTCTCATTATCTTCTCTTACCTCAGATTGTTGAGGTCTTGAATACTCTGCACGATGGCTTCTATCCTCAACGTCCATGGAACACCTCACAATTTTCCCCTCGTTATCCATACTGTACATCATTAAGAAATATATTAATGAAATATAATTTAAATTTTATTTAATCTAGAAGAAATTATGGATTATGAAAATAACCCAAACGGGGAATCACAAACTAAATCACACGTATGTAGAATAGATTAAGACCTAACTACGCTCAAGTGAATGAATGGTAAAAAGGTACCCACATGAATATATGTATATATATATATATGTATGTATGTATGTATGTATGTATGTATGTATGTATGTATATGTATATGCATATGCATATGCATATACATACATATATGTATGTATACGTATTTGTATATGTATATGTATATGCATATACATATACATATATATATACATATGTATATATATTTGTATATGTATATGTATATGTATATGTATATGTATATGCATATGCATATGCATACATATATATATGTATATGTATTTGTATATATATCTATATATGTCTGAAGGCACTTCACCTAATTTTAGCTTTTAGGAAACTCATTAAAAAAGATGGATGAGAGTGCGGGCTCAAGGGATTCACCTAGGAATATGTAAAATATCATGTGAGTTAAACAAAAGGAGCTTACAATTTCATTGACTTACATAAAGTTTTACATACATCCTCGATTTTTTAAATACAAAGAATGAAAAAAGTTGTAAGTTTAACCATAGTTTATTACCTTGAAGTTAACAAAATGGGTATATTTAAAACATCAAGCTTCATAGATCAAAGAGTTTTAAAGTGAACTCCCTTATACTTATCGTGAGAACCACTCTCTTTGTCTCAACAACATGCATGTTCCCCATGTAGAGGACACATATTGTTTGAACAACATGCATGTTCCCCATGTAGAGGACACATATTGTGTCAACTTTCATAAAGAAATCTGTTCTTGAAGGCGTTCATGTCAATAATTCGAGCATAAGAGGTATGAGGGGCAATGCTCTCTGGGTCACCAACACCAAGAAGCCTTTCAACATACACGCCGATCATCATGCACATCGCGGGATCAATTGCAAGGCAATAGCCGCCGTCAATGCAGAAGGGATTTGGTTCCATGGGCTTCTCAGGTATCACAACAAAAACCAAGGCAGTGATCGATCGTTTCTTTCTGGCCATGGCGAAGGGGCTACGTTGGCCGCACCGTTGACATCGAGCTGTTCATGAATAGCCTCCTCTCCCATCCATGAATGCATCGAGTTCAAGGTAACAGCGCAGTACCAGTTCTGGTTTGTAGCACATTTTTGTGTGCGTTTTAAAACCTTCTTCTGCCTCCTACTGTCAAATTATAAAACCAAGCCGAACATGGCATTGCTTACTTATCAAATTATACCTCCTTCTGCATGCTTGCCTTCAAAGCTGGCCACCTCGATGCACACTCTGCAGAGACCATGGTGAAGGGGCTGCCGTCGGCCGCACCGTTGACATCAAGCCATTCATGAATAGCCTCCTCTCCCATCCATGAATGCATCGAGTTCAAGGTAACAGTGCAGTACCAGTTCTGGTTTGTAGTGCATTTTTGTGTGTGTTTTAAAACCTTCTTCTGCCTCCTACTGTCAAATTATACCTCCTTTTGCATGCTTGCCTTCAAAGCTGGCCACCTCGATGCACACTATGCAGAGGCTACTCTGCAGAGGCTATCCCAGTTCTGGGCTTGGTTTGCAACGTAGAGACGGGGAGTGAGGCCTTCAGTCAATTAACATAGTTGCACAGCTGAGCGATGGGAGATGCCAGACAACCTTTAGAGAGACGCACACCGATGATGTGTCATGTGGCTAGACGCCTGTGCACTCATATTAGCATCACCATCATACGTGTACGGACTGTAGAATGTGGACGTGGACTGGAGCAGGTGAACATGGAGGTGGACCGCATGCGTGAAGTGCAAGCGTGATCACACTTTTGGCTGGAGCACATATTTTCAAAAACAAAGCACCTTCGTATTTTGCGCTAATTAACAAAATGGGTATATTTAAAACATCAAGCTTCATAGATCAAAGAGTTTTAAACTACTCCTTTAGTGAACTCCCTTACACTTATCATGAGAACCACTCTCTAACTTTCATAAAGAAATTTGTTCTTGAAGGCGTTCATGTCAATAATTCGAGCATAAGAGGTATGAGGGGCAATGCTCTCTGGGTCACCAACACCAAGAAGCCTTTCAACATACACGCCGATCATCATGCAGGTCGCGGGATCAATTGCAAGGCAATAGCCATCAATGTAGAAGGGATTCGGTCCCATGGGCTTCTCAGGATTCACAACAAAAACCAAGGCAGTGATCGATCGTTTCCTTCTGGCCATGGCAAAGGGGCTGCGTTGGCCACACCGTTGACATCGAGCCGTTCATGAATAGCCTCCTCTCCCATCCATGAATGCATCGAGTTCAAGGTAATAGCGCAGTACCAATTCTGGTTTGTAGCACATTTTTGTGTTCGTTTTAAAACCTTCTTCTCTCTCCTACTGTCAAATTATAAAACCAAGCTGAACACGGCATTGCTTACTTATCAAATTATACCTCCTTTTGCATGCTTGCCTTCAAAGCTGGCCACCTCAATGCACACTCTGCAGAGGCCATGGCGAAGGGGCTGCCGTTGGCCGCACCGTTGACATTGAGCCGTTCATGAATAGCCTCCTCTCCCATCCATGAATGCATCAAGTTCAAGGTAACAGTGCAGTACCAGTTCTGGTTTGCAGTGCATTTTTGTGTGTGTTTTAAAACCTTCTTCTGCCTCCTACTGTCAAATTATACCTCCTTTTGCATGCTTGCCTTCAAAGCTGGCCACCTCGATGCACACTTTGCAGAGGCTATCTCAGTTTTGGGCTTGGTTTTGCAACACAGACGGGGGGTGAGGCCTTCAGTCAATTAACACAGTTGCACAGGTGAGCGATGGGAGATGCCACACAGCCTTTAGAGAGACGCACATCGATGATGTGTCACATGGTTGGATGGCTATACGCTCATATTAGCATCACCATTATAGGTGTACGGACTGTAGAACGTGGATGTGGACTGGAGCAGGTGAACATGGAGGTGGACCGCATGCGTGAAGTGCAAGCATGATCACACTTTTGGCTGGAGCGCATATTTTCAAAAACAAAGCACCTCTGTATTTTGCGCTAATTAACCCTCCTTTTGAATTAACCCTGCTTTTGGCTGGCCACGTGGAGGGAGGGGGAGTTGTGGTTAATCTTGTATAGATATAGATAGATATATATAATACATTTTGTTTGAAATCTTTAGGTAGTCCTCTCTCTCTATATATATTCTATATAAATAAATCTTTTATTTAAAACAAAACAATCCAAATCTTTTTTTATTTAAATCTTATACACACACACACACACACACACACACACATATAACACTCATGTATACAATTGGACCTATAATTAGTAATTATAAGTTGTCAGATATGATAATGCTTTTTTATTGATGCACAAATTTAAAACAAAACGAATCATTCTACGCTCTCCCTTTATCTTGTATAAACTTTGTTTATATAATACATTTTGTATATATAAAATGACCTTGAGCAAAATAAAAGACCTTGAGCAATGAAGCACTTGGAGGAGGCAAAGGCAGTCGAGGAGCTCGAGGAGGCGAAGGTACGACGACGTGGAGCTCAAAGCTGACAGACTGAGGTGCCTGGCATACATAGAATAACCAAAATTTTTAAAAATCTGAAGGCTAGCCAAAATGCAACCACTTTTTCTCAATCATTTTTTTATTAAAAAACCCAAATTATTCTACACTCTCTCTCTCTCTCTCTCTCTCTCTCTCTCTCTCTCTCTCTCTCTCTATATATATATATATATATATATATATATATATATATATATAAAACAAAACAAATCATTTTTTATTTAAAAAGTCCAAAATCATTTTACAAAATACACTTTTAGAACTTTTAGGAAACTAATTTAAAAAGATGGATGAAAATAAATCTGAGGAATATGTAAAATATCATGTGCATTAAACAAAAGGGACTTACAATTTCATATATATATATATATATGCCCTTCAATTTCTAGTTTTAGTTTTATTGGTATTGATACACACACACACACACACACACACATACATACACAACCCGTAACATTTCAGGTCCGAGACAGCTTTCCAACCTCCTTTTTACACTTCCATGTAGATTTTCCACGCGTGGGTTTGCAGCCGTTTGCCCTCTGGAGCCCATTGCATCTTTGGTTGTATCCAACTGCTACGCTCGTAATCACCCAACCAATGCACGGGTGCAATACACACACTCTCTATCTCTCTCTACAATTCGACCTTAATTAGTAATTATAGGTCGTCAGATATGATAATGCTTTTTTATTAATGCGCAAATTAATAATTTTGTTTACACGTGTTGACACATGCTAGTGTTGCACTCAGTGCTGTCGGTACTAACTTAAGCTCACCCTTATTACTATTTACAACGACCATATCCACGGACCTCACGGTTGGTCTCTTAATTAGTAGCTCTGATTAGCCTACAATTAGCTACATGAATCCAAATTATGCTTTCTAGTAGTTGTTGATTAGCTGCAGGGATCCATTGCCTGCTTACAATTAAGCTTTCAATAAACAGATGTGTATACTTATCATCGTTATGCTTAAAACCATTGAATGCCTAGCTCGCTTTCACCTTTCGAAGCTTGCTAATCCTTCATTAGAGATCAGATTTGTGCATGCAGATTAAATCTATTTGTGGAAATTGGGCCACCCTAGCTCCTCGTTGAGGACTCTCAAGCTAGGTGCCAGCTACTAGTGGACACGCATCTGCCCGCAGGGGCTCAACAGCAGCCAGATTTGTGTGCCACTATGTTGTGGGCGCATCTCGCAAGTGCTGGTGCTGGCTACGTACCACTCACACACCTGGGCCCGGCACCAGTGGACCCCACACAAACTACCGCTGCCCACACAAACTACTATGCCACGGACTCATGCAATTGCGGACTCACGCATGCGTACGCGTCGCCATCCCTGCGAATGTGCACGCCGCCCGCACAACTCACTAGTCTCGTCGCCTCTCCTGCGGCTCCGCCCATCGGGCCATGCATACGTGTTGCCATCCCTGCGACCTCCCTCCACTATATTGCCAATGCACGCCTCCCGTGGCTCCGCCCATTGGGCCACCACCAGCAGGCGTGTGCTAAGGCCTATTGCTGGTGTTTACATAACAGTACAAACTGTGGAGGTAGAGCTCAAGGCGACCTGGAGGTGATGACGACTGGAATGGCAGGCAAGGTGAAGTGCCGCACACGACCCTAAGGTGATGACGACTGGAACAGCAGGCGAGGTGAAGCGCCGCACGCGATTGGAACAGCAGGCGAAATGTGACTGGACCCGGTGAACCGAAGGTGGAGCCCAAGCGCGAAACTCAAGCAGCGTGAACTTCACGTAGAGGGAGGAATGCAGGAATTTGAATTAACCCCACCTCCTTTGCCCACGTGGAGGGAGGTGGGGGTTGTCCTTAATCCTGTATAGATATATGGCACCAAAATGTTTTTTGTATTTTCATTAAATATATTTGTGAGATTTTCAAGCATAAGAATATTTTTTCAAAGGTTTCGTTTTAGTTTGTATTGATTAATGCTTGAAAAAGTTAATGAAATGATGACTCTTCATATTTATTACATATTAACCATGGACAACCAAAAAGGAGAGAAAAGAGAAATCTTGGATTTCTAAATGTTAACCACTTTGGTTAACATTACCTTTTGTGTCGCTACATTCTTTGTAATCTATCTTTTGTAACCGTGCAATGCGCTTATCGTATAAGAGACATGGGATGACTGAGCTTACGGCTTGTGTAATGCCAGTCATAAGGAATAGTTGTACATCAAGCTAAAGAGACTACTAGGAAGACTAGTTTCGGGCCCCCAATTGTAAATGGGTGGCTGGCCATTGTAACTATGAGCTCTTCTCTATAAGTCATTTTATGGAATATGAAAAGGGACAATCCCATTTGTCTCATTTGATCTTGCCTCTTCTCTCTCTCTCTCTCTCTCATTTGAGCTTGTGGATGCATGTTAGCTTGTGTTCTTGCTTGCTTGCATGCTAGCTTGTGTTCTTGCTTGCATGTTTGATTGTCGATGTATGTAAGTAGGGATGGTAATGCTCTCATTTCTCTTCTTCTCTACCCTCATTTCTCTTCTTCTCTACCCTCTCTTTGTTATCTACCAAGTCCCTTTTGCATGCTAGTTGCATGAGGTGAAGGTTGAGCTCCCCAGAGCTCCCTCCTCCTTGCTCTCTACCTAGCAATTGGATCTCTTCTTGGGTGACACAAGAAGAGGTGGAGTGAGCTCCTAGCGGCTTCACATATCGAGGAGTTAACCCTCTTAGGGTTGGCTTAGTGCAACTCTCTGGACTCGACCCTTGCATGTATCTCTCTTCTCTTTCCTTCTTGTGTGCAAGGAAGCATGTTATCCTTAACATCTTTAGCGCCGCTACCAAAGAATGCATTTGGCTTAGGGTCCTCCACTCTATTCATTTGATAGTGACTTTGATTGGCCCAGTTAGAGTGCAAATCCACCAGTTGTTGGTTGTTTGATTTTATGTTTATTTCTGTTTTTTATGGCGATTACCCGGAGCATTGAAGGTTAATTGAGCATCGAAGCATTGAAATCTTCACTGAGTATAGGAGAAGCAAGTAATTGAAATCTTCATTGAGTACAAAAAAAGCAAGTAATTGAAATCTTCACTGAGTACAGGAGAAGCAAGTAATTGCTTTCACATTGCCCTTAACATTCATGCAAAACCTTGATTTTTTGTTCTTTTTTCTTCAAGTTTGCATCTTAGTTTAATCTACAAATTAATCTTAATTAGTAAGCTTTAATTATGCATTGTAGGCACCAAAAGATAGCTAGAGACTAGCTCTAGCTCTCTATTGAATCAAAAACACAAAAAATCAACACCTAAATCAACAAGAATTGGAGAAAAAACCAGGTGAAAACTGCACTTTGCTAGCAGCTCTAAGAAGCAAATGTCCGTTCGCTTTATATTTTGGTGGGGGCAGTTGCATCAAAATTAGAATATTTGCATTTAATCAAGCATTAAGTGCATTTAATTGCATTCAATCAAGTGGGTGTAATTCAATTGTCAGAGAATATACTAGGTGGCTGTCAGACCTACAGCCTTAAATTCCTTGAAATCCCAAGACAAATCTTAAAATTTTCTAAATTTGACAGTACTACGGCTGTTTCAAAAGTGTCATGGTCATTCTAAACGTCACGCTTGTGCCATTCTATCACCTGATTTAGAAAGCAAATGCCTATTCCTTTCTCCTTCTGAGAGCGAATGCCCATTCCATTCTTGACCCAACTTGGAATGCCCATTCCTTCCTTCACTTCAAAGCGCACGCCCGTTCCATTCAACCTTTGGAAGTGAACGTATGTGGCATCTTTTCCACGTCCGTTCCATTCTTAACTCGACTTGGAACGCCCCCTCCTTTCCATTCTTGAGCGAGCACCCATTCCTTCACTTCAAATCGCACGCCCGTGCCCTTCTGAAAGCAAACGTTCGTACCATCTTTCCCTGAGAAGCGTACACCTGTTCCCTTCTCATTTTGAAAGCGTATGCCCATTCCACTTTAAAGCATACGACCGTACCATTTCAAAAAAAAAGTCTTTTCACAGAGGGGTTTTGCATAGCAGTTCCATATTTCCATGCACCTATGATTGGGTAGATTGGTGTGAAATAACTCTCTTTTCGATGAAGTAAACTCTCCTGAAGCTCCCTCATTTATATAAGGCTGGACCCATCGGTCAATACTGGGTGGAGTCAAACGGTGCTTGTCTTTGATATAGTACCAATGACAGAGAAGACCACCCCAGCACGGGATGAGGAACTCCTAACCTCGAGATAGGAGAGCCTGAACTTCAGCGCTTGCATGGATAGACCATCTATCTAAGAGCAAGCTCCTACCTTTCCCACACATTCGCAGAGAAGCCTTGCTTCAAGGCTCTGCAATTTTATCCTGGTAAATAAACATTCGGAAGAACCGCAACCCACAAGAAAGCGAGCCCACTTCGTCTATAGATCCTAGAGCAAAATTAGGGCAAAGTGAAAGCCAACAGTGAACCACCAGTTTAGAGAGCCGTGCCTGTCTCTCAGGTGTGGCTGATCCTTATAGGGCCCAACGACCTGTACAAAACCTAGGGCTGGTTCCATCATCCCAAGGACCAGAAACGTCTCACCAAAGGAAAAGGGTATACTAACGCCCTTCACATTAGCTCGGTCCACATGTATATCAGCAATACCCACCACAAGGAGTCTACCCTAGGTACCACATGGGACCACAAGGGGCACATGCTAACCCACCTATCAAACAAGAGTCCCCAATGATATATTATTCTCCTGGCCCCACTCCTCCACCAACCTTTCCTCAAACTACACTCGCTCAGGGCTGACACCAAAAATGTTGAGATTAGCGATAGAAATAGGGAGAGGGTGGCTGCGGGCATCACAGCCCCAACACCAGTACGACTTGCACCTGCACCAAGATTAGAGCGGCACAAACCTGCTAACATCTCAAAGCTTATCACTAAGTTTGATGGGATTGGAGATCCCATTCCACACCTGCAGATGTTTAACCAGATTTGCGAAGCCTTTGGCCATGTAGATGATCAAGTCAAGGTGAGTGCCTTCAGCCTCACCCTTGATGGCAAAGCAGGCCAATGGTTCAGGTCCTTGAAAGTTGAACACAAGGACACCTTTGAAGCCTTGAAAGAGGCCTTCAAGGTAGAATATTCTTGCCAAGGCACCAGATGGAGCCCAGTGGAGCAACTGCATAACGTCATACAAAAGGAAGAAGAAACCATTAGAGACTACATCAATAGAGTTAGATATCTCCATTCACGCTGCAGTGCCAGAGAAAAGTTCTTTGATGAAAGATTAATAGGGAGATTCCTAGAGGGTCTTGATGACATGCCCTTACACAACTCATTGTTTGCATTGGGCCATACCTCCTTTGAGCAATGCTGCAGCAGTGCTATGGATTTTGAGGACAACTTCAAGGGAACATGTTCCTAAGAACTTCATAAGAGCACATTAGAAGCTTCTTTTAAGACCACTAGCACTAAGTTAGACGGGAAAGGCAAGGAGTCCATGTTTGGACAACAAGTTGAGCAGTAGGCCATTGCCTTAATGCAACAAATGACCCAACAATGGAGAACCAGCCAAGGTCAGGATCGAGGAGGTCAACCCCATCTCTGTTAACCTATGACGGACATTGAGACGTACTATGTTTTACGTCATTAATTTAAATATTCTGAGTCATGGGCCGGGCTTGTCGGCACCATATGTTAAGGATAAAGGGATTGGGTTATCGCCGCCCGATGAGAGGCGCACCTTGAATATCAGCAGGGTAAGGGTTAGGATCGGCCGGCCATGTATGGGCGCCCATGTGTGAACGGCCAAGTCACCTATAAGAGTCAAATGTAACCCTAAAACCCTCATTCTCATGTGTTGAATACAAGAGTGCTCTTGCCTTATCTCCTTGGTTTCCTTCTCTTGTGTGTGAGAGAGAGAGAGAGAGAGAGAGAGAGAGTGAGAGTGAGAGAGCGATCGAGCATTGTGTAGCGGCACGGCGACGGAGAGGCGGTAGAGCAGCGGACGGCGGCTCCTTCTTCACTGCTGCGAACGGGGGAATCCTTCACGGCGGCGGTTAGAGCGGTGAGTGACACACCTTTGCATTCTGTTTGAGCTTGCTTTCCTGGTTGTATGCTTGCAGCCATTCGTGGCTTGCATACGGTGTTTGGCAAGTCCTCAGCTACGACATGTGCGGCAAAAGCGCACATTTTTGGCATTGCTGTCGGGGAGATGCCCTGCACCAAGCTCTAGTTTGCAGCTCGGGCTGCGTGAAGTGAAATTTACACTGTAGGAAAGGCGCCTGTGTGTTTGTTGTTGAAGTATTTCCGTGTTCTGCAATCTGTCTTTGCAATTTGTCTTCTGCAAATCTGTTTCTTTTGTTATTTTTTTGCTCCGCGTGTGAGCGTGCGTTCTGTTCTCTGGTTTTCTGTGTGTGAGGGGGATTTCTGAATTCCCAGACCTGTGCTGTGTGCGAACTGCGCCGCGGCCAAGGCTGAACCCTAGAAAGAAACCCTAGAAAACTTATCTCAAAAAAAAAGAAAAAATTAATTTCAAAAAAAAAATAAAAAAATTTAAATTTTATTTTTAAAGAAAAAACCAAACGTGTGGAGAGGAAAGATTTTTTATTTGGAGAAAAATTTTTTGAAAAGAAAAACCCCGACCCCGGCCTCGGTCTCGGTCTTTTGATATATATATATAGGAGAGTGAGCCTCCATAGCTTTCTTTCAAGTGAGAGCTTATGGGAAGTTGTGCCCTATATGTAGCCCACCCCCCAAGGAGTGAAGTGAGCATGTGGGATAAAGCCTTCACCCTTTCCTCCATAAGCCAATAGGCCTGCACCCCTTCTCCCACAAGGAAACAGACTGTTTTGAGGACCACAGGAGCTCTGGATAAAGCACGCTAGGATCCTTTAAACGATACGCTCGTTTTGAGCTATCACACGCCCTAGTCCAAGTTCGACCGTAAGTAAGGGGGTCAAAAACGGGTTAAAAACAATCTAAAAACAAGTAAAAAGGGGTGCGAAATACCCAAGAAACCACTTGTGTGGGCTTCAAGGGTAGTTACGAATGCACGTAGGGTACCCACGTCACATGCATCTACGCTCTGGTCGGGTGCTAGAGTCTGAGCCACTAGAAAGCGTTTCAGTTTACGTAGGCTCACACCATCCCTCCACGTTAGTATCTTGGCCTTCCGCTGGAACCCAAGGAAGTGCAACCCAAGATCCACGAATAGCGAATAGTGACTCGTCCTCTGATTCAGAAGCCATGGAAAGACACCCTACCAAGAACCCTGAGGAGACAAGCTAAAACATGCCAGTTTGGGCCCCACAACCCGGATCTAGCATGTTTAGTCGTCTAATAGAGACCTTTAGTAGAGCTACACGCTCTGAACATGTGACAAGCGAAGTAAATGAAGAAGGAGGGGTAGTGGATTCGCCATTCACATCTCATGTAGACCCTACCCTCCCAAAGAGTGTCCATGTGGATATTCTACCCACTTCGTTTACTGAGGGCCCTACTGAGCTACCACCTTCCGATGCTCTTCCTAAAGTAGAGGTCCCTAGAAGCCAATTCATAAGAAGTGACATTGCGTCCACTTCAAGAGAACCGTTTGGCACACCAAGTCTAGATGGGATATTTCTCAATGAAAATTGGGAATATGATCTACACACAGAGACTCTAACTGACCTATACACGGGTTACACATACCATGTAGGTTGGTTAGAAGTCCTACGATCTACATCTAGAGCCACTAATCTAGAGGAGCAACAACACATGATATGTGAGGTTATTCATAGAATTATCCAATTTGAGAGGCAAAATAGGGGAGTGAACCTAGTTTCCACTCGCCCTATGAGATTTTTGGATACGGGCAAGGCCAAACAACCAACCCTGGAGACTCCCTCGATGAGTCCCATAGACCCTTCATATGTTGTTTCGCCTGGAGTCTCAATGCAGGTTGAGCCCACGAGCAGTAACTTTAGCTTCCCAACCTTGGCTCAACTTTCCATTAGGGAATCCACAATGCCTACCCCAATGATGAGCATAACAGAAAGTGCACCTGTTACCGCTGTAGTTAGTACGACGCTGCTACCTAGTGGAACAGTACATACAACAGTGCGTGCCAGTGCCTATCGACCATATGTACCTATCGCTACTCATGCTCATGTAGCTCCTACGCCTCTTAGTATGCCAATGGCGTATGTTCCACGACCGCCTTATCACAACCCTTATCCAAGAGGAGCTAGGCCTAGTCACATATCATATCCTACGTCATTTGCCAACATCCCCAGACCAACGCCAACTCCCATCAGCCAGGCTATCCCAGAAGTGCCTCCACCAGCTATGCCTGCTCACCTAGGTGATCTCGCAGTGTTTGCTCAAACGATCGGACGATCTATTGCGGAAAACATGCGGGGTATGCCTGAGAGAGAACCTAGAAGCAAGACAGTACAAATGGCTAAGCTCACTCAAAACTTCAGTGGTAACGAGGATGTTAGGAAGCACATTGAAGTCTTTGAACACGTGTGTGATTTCTTGGAAGAGCACAATGAGCTGCATAAGTGTAAAGCCTTAGGCTTAACCTTGAGTGGGAAGGCCGGAGATTGGTATCGAACCTTAAGGGTTGAAGAGCGCACTCACTACCCCACTCTCAAGAGATTATTCTTGAAAGAATACATACGTGAGGGTGTGCTTTGGGGAGTAGCATCTCAACTCCAAAAAGATGAACGCGAGGAAGGGGAGTCAGTGAGAGACTTTATAAGTCGATTGAAGCATCTAAATTCTCGCTGCACTCCCGATGAGCGCTTCAATAATAACCAACTACTCGATAGATTCATCCGAGGATTGCGCCATGAGGACATATACAATGGCCTAGTCATTAGAGGTCTTACAACGTGGGAAGCAGTCATTGCCAATGCAATCCAGTTGGAAGACAACTTGATGATTGCAGGTAAAAAGGTGTCTTCGGAGACAAAATCCATTAGTTCGCAAGTATCTGGGCACGAGCCAATGACGGTAAAACCTATTGCCAAGGAGCCCAAGATATCCAAAATGTCTGTGATGACTGACCTTATTAAGGCTCTCCAAGAATACTTTAGGGGTAATCGAGCTCCTCAAAATAGCCATATGTACCCAAGAAGAGAGCAACAATGGTGTTCGGTTTGCTTAGGACCACATAGCACGAGTGAATGTCCCACATTCAGAGTCAAATTCAATGGGAATTGTAATGCATCTGGTAAGTATGGCCATCAATCTAAAGATTGCCTAGTACTTAAGCGAATGTTGGCAAATCAGGCACCACTAGCCTAGTCAAACACACCTCAAGTACCCGCGCTAATGCCTGCATAACCTGTCGAGCAACCATCACAGCACATAGTTCCAAGGAATCCGAATGTAGTCCAGTCTGTGCCGTTACCACCGCTAGTGCTAGGACCACAACCTCCACATCCAAAGGATTACTCCTATAAACCAGATGGGTTGTGAGTCACATAGTGCGTGTGGGGATTATGAAGAGGAGATAGACCCCACTACTCCATACGGGATTGATACGTTTGAAATGACTCCGCAGTACTACATGGAGGATCATTTCGGGCAAGTCAAGCTCGTATATCAAGTGGCTGCTCTCGCCACAAGAGGGAAAAACCTTAATACTTTGGCGAGGAGACCACCTCTTCAGTGCTACGAGTGTGGTGGACCACATCGTGTAGCGGAGTGCCCTAATAGGCTACAAAAGATCGCTACTCAGATGCAACCAAATCAGGGGAGCACATCGAGAATGCCTGTACTTACATGTAATCGTTGTGGCATAGATCATTTGATTGCTCAATGTCCACATAATCCTAATGCACCCAAGATTACGCCATTGAATTTGGTTGAGGTCACCAACCAGGCACGAGGAACCATACCTGTCGTACCCGTGAATGTAGTTACACGGTCAATGCTTCAAAATCAAAACTACATTCTCGAAGAGAGGGATACTGCATCAATTGCTTGAGCAAAGAAAAAGAAAATGCGACAGAAGAGATCGCTTAATGCCACGAGCTCCAAGCCTAGTTCAAAGACTAGCATAGCGACAGGAGACGATCCCGTGTATATGAATGATCCTGAAGATGATTCCGATTCCATAGAAACCATGGGGACCAAAGCCACTACCTTAAGGGAGGACCCCACTCAGGAGCTCAACGAAAGAGAATCAAGCGAGTACATAAATAAGGGAAAACAGAAGGAAACTTCCTCGGCCCCACAACCAAGTAAGTTAATGCCCTCTCGACCACCCAGACTGACTGAGACTCCCCAAGACAAGCCACGTGGGCCAAAAACCCTCAAGAAAAAGATTGGAACTTACCCAAACCCAGTTGAGGAGTGTGAACAAGTGCAACACTTAAGGGGTTTGGTGGAAGAAACACAAAGAGAACTGGAGCCAAACCCGAGAAAAATCAAAATTCTAGACACAGTGTTTCCTACGCAAGTTCAGCCTCACAGGAACCATAAACCGTTAGCTATACCTAGTATCATTTGGGAAGAAAGTGAGGATAGGACATCAGGAAGTGGGCAAACATCCTTTTTGCTTTAAAGGGACCTTAAGATCAAGGTCTTGGGATACAAGGTAAAACATACCTTCATTGTAATGGATTTCTCCAAGCATCCTATGTCATATCAATGATCTTAGGATGTCCTTTTATGAGGGAAGCACAAATGGTACATGATTGGTCGAAAAACCATGTCTACCTACAATTCCAGGACTCTGTCATTCGAGTTGATCTTGAGAATGGTCGTGCACATCCTTTAGGAAGCAAGGTTTTCATTGATAATGGATCGGATACCACTATTCACTCCGCCCCATTAAGGTATTGCTATACATGCAAAAAAGAGATGGATGATGGGAAAGATTCTCCTTATATGGATGTCCTACTGGGTATGAATGAGTCGGATAACGTGGATTGGGTACACCTAGCGGCAACCATAGACACATGGGGAAATAGAGGCACAAGTTGGGTAACACCTGAGGGGCAACATATGCCACCGTTAGTGCCAATAAACATGATAGGTGTTATGCACTTGACTCCTGATGATGACGAGAAAGTGGCAAACTCCACTGACACTGAAAGCAGCGAAGACTCTGACCAATGCAACTCTGAGTATGAATCTCAAGAAGAAACTGACCCTGAGCTTGATGGGGGGGATGAATCAAATATTCACCCAAATGTGGAAGCAATGTGCTCAAGGCCTAGGACGGTGACCTCCTGCAGTTCATCCGAAAGTGAGGGGGACACAAGTGAAAATCGACCAAGTGAGTTCGAATCTGACAGAAACAAAAATCAAAAACTTGGTAAGAAGAAAACGAGACATAAGCGCCAACGCTATCGAGCTAATGTATGCACTGCAATAAACAAGGAGAGATCCACCGCAAAATGGCTTAGTTATGTAGGAGCTATTGATGCTCATCAGAAGTTAGTAGATAATTGGGGACAATACCTCCAAAGTGTCATGTGGTGTATTCCGCAACCTCATGATGTCGCCCAATTAGAAATCGAAGAGAAGCCGAAACTAAGTCGTACTGCAAGAAGGCGGCAAAACCAAGAGTTAGCTCAGCAACAAAAGGAGGCGGAATTGAAAGAAAAAAGACTGGCACAACAAGAACCAGTAGACTTATACCCTGCACCCGAGCATTTCAAATCATTCACCACAAGGGAACGTAAAGTGGTCTACACAAAAGCCCAACGAATGCCTACCAATGGGAGTAGTGGTGTCTACGATGGCCCTGCAGTAGTTAAGGAGATAGACTTAGCAGATCCGGGTGAGGAGTCTAAACCAGTTTTTATTGCTCAAGACCTCACCAAGGCGGAAGAAGCTGCACTTACGAAGCTTCTTAAAGAATTCAAGAACATATTTGCCTGGACATATCATGATATGCAGGGTGTTCTACCCTCTATGGTGCAACACACGATTCCAATGATTAGCACTGTCCAGCAACATCCCTACCCAATGAATCCTAAGTACGTAAAGATTGTACAAGAGGAAATTGAAGAGCTTGTAAAATGTGGATTCATATACCCTATTGAGCACTCAGAATGGGTTTCTCCGATAGTCATCGTACCAAAGAAGAATGGGAAACTCAGAGTGTACGTTGATCTCAAAAAGGTTAATGCAGCCACCAGAAGGGATCATTACCCCTTGCCATATTCTGAACATGTGCTTGAAAGAGTGGCAGGCAAGGAGGCATATAGCTTTTTATATGGGTACTCGGGTTACAATCAGATCACAATTGCAGTCGAGGACCAAGCTAAAACAGCATTTATCACGGAGTTTGGAGTGTTTGCCTTTCGCGTCATGGCTTTTAGCTTGACCAATGCACCTGCAACATTCCAACGATTGATAAACATGGCCTTTAAGGAATATCTAAGGGACTTCTGTGAAGCTTTCTTAGATGATCTGACTACCCCATTAGCTTTGCCAGTTGCCAGTTAAACGATGCTGAGATGAACTACACCACTACGGAGCGAGAAGGGTTGGCAATGATATATGTAGTAAGGAAATTTTGTTATTACCTCCTTGCCACCAAGTTTGTTTTCTATGTGGATCATCAAGCATTGTTGTATCTGGTAAACAAACCATGCTCCACAGGAAGAATCACACGATGGCTATTGATTCTTCTTGAGTTTGATTTCACTGTTGTTGTGAGACCTGGCAAAAAACATGTTATGGCTGATCATTTGTCTCGCATACCTAATGGTGAGGCTCCTACGGGGGTTGATGATGACTTACCTGACACTTCCCTGTTCATGGTGGAGACAATGCCTGAATGGAGTGAGAAGATTGTTAACTTTTTGGTTAATGGCTTTCCACCCAAGGAGCTTCATAAAGATCTAGCTCGAAAGTTGATCAAAGAATGCGAACCCTATTGCCTGATAGCCGGGACTCTTTATAAAAGAGGAAAGGATGACGTTCTTAGGCGTTGTGCCCGAGAGGATGAGTATCTATACATTTTGCAAGAGGCACATATGGGTGTAGCCGGTGGTCACTTCTCAGGAGACTTAACTGCGCGAAAGATCTTACAATCAGGGTATTGGTGGCCCACTATGTTCCAAGATGCATCACTCTTTGTGAAGGGTTGCGATGAATGCCAACGATACAAGAAACCCCAGTGGAAAGATCAAATGCCCCTACATCCGATCAAAGTAAACCAACCATTTGAAAAGTGGGGTTTAGACTTTGTAGGTCCAATTAGCCTAGCGGCCCGCAACACACAATCTCGCTATATTATTGTGATCACTGACTATATGACCAAATGGGCTGAAGCGAAAGCGACACATAAGGCAGATGCAAGGACAACAGCCAAGTTCCTCTTTGAAAATATAATCACACGCTTCGGTTGTCCTTTTGAACTTGTGAGTGACAATGGTACGTATTTTATAAATGAAGTGATTAAGGAGCTCACAACAAATTTCATGATATCCCATCATAAATCTACTCCTTACTATCCGCAAGAAAATGGCCAAGCCGAGAGTACCAATAAGACCTTAATCTCTATTTTGACAAAGACAGTTGAAGCTCATCGCACGGATTGGGATCTAAAGCTTACGACAGCTTTATGGGCCTATCGTACTGCATACAAAGTGGCTATTAATTGCACACCATTCAAAATGGTATATGGCCAAGAAGCAGTCATGCCGTGGGAATTTGTCATTCCTAGTCTTCGTGTTGCTACTCAAGAGGGTTGAGATGGTAATCCCTTAGTAGAGCGACTATATATCCTTGAGCGACTAAACGAAGAAAGACAATTGGCTGTGTACAATGCCCTTGTGGAGAAGGATAGAAGGAAAAAATGGTTTGATCGCCACCTAAAGGACAAGGACATCAAGGTTGGGGATAAAGTCCTGATGTATGGAGTGTGAAACGAAAAGAAGAAGCTCAAATATGCTGGTAAGGGACCGTATAGAGTATGTGAAATTACCCCGCAAGGTACCATCAGAGTGGAGACTCTCGACGGAGTTGAAACCATTGGATTCCTTAATGGGAGTAAATTCAAAAGATACTATGACCCCCTGAGCCAAGAGGAGTTACATGCAATCCATCAAAAGAAGGCAGCTAAAGAACAAGCTGAGCTTAAAAAGATACAAGCGAGAGTCGAAGCCAAAGAACGTCAACAGCGTGCTAGGCGACAATGAGAAGCCAACTTGGGAATTACGCAAGTATTTTTTGAGGAAGCAGAGGAGGATGCACTGGAATTTGACCCGCCTCTAAGATACCCAATTGAGTTACAGAGTCCTTATGAGGAGGTGCTGTATAATGCATTATTGGATACAAGAGCTCAACACAATTTGCTATCATATGGCGTGTGGTGTCAACTTGGAAAACCACCTTTATCCAAGAGTGCTATCCAAGTTCAAGGAATCAACAAGAAAAAAACCCCTGTCTCAGGAGTTCTGCACACTCTAATTGCCTATGACAAGGGAACCGTAATTCAAAGCTTTTTGGTTATGCCTGTGGGTACCATGGAAGGGGCTGTAAACTTAGGGCGCAAATGGATGATGGCCACCAAGTGCAATATCGATTGGGCAACCAAACGAGTCACAACGCAAGAACCAACACTAGGTCTGACCGCTCAAAATCCCACACCTAAGTCATCCACTCAAATATTAGATAATGAAAAATCACAAAGTCCAGTGGCAAAACCATCCTTGATTGTTTGCCACCCCTCTAACGCTTTAACGCCAAGAGTGGAAACAGGCAAGGTGGTCTCTAAGGTTCCGCTTACTATGCCAAAGAGTATATACAAATGGGTCCCAAAAGCTTCGTTAACAGCTACTTCCCCTGCTCAATCTCGTTCAGACAAGAAGCCTCGTAGAAGGAAAGCAGCTACCCACCCGAGAAAGGGCAATGTAACATCACGATGGATCCCTAAAAAATTATTAGTAGCCCAAGGGTACTACGAGGGGAATGATCAGATTTGGGTCCCTAAACATAAGCTGAATCCCTCTACATCACCTGTAAAACCTTGCAAACCAAATGTTGCCACCCCAACGACAATTCGAGACCGTGGTAAGGGAAAGGTAACAGAGTGCTCCGCACCACTTCTTCCAGAGCTAGTTTGGATTCCCAAATGATATTGATCAATACCACCTAGCTTAGGAAGGGGGGAGTCACATGAAGCTTCTAGCTCTTCATGCCAAACACACATTGATATAGAAGTTTCTTCATGCTCTACACCTACTCTTGTCAACACCCAACAAGAGACCAATGAGTCTATGTCTCCCTTTGTAAAAGTATCGTCCAGAAACCATTGTTGCATGACAAGCTTATTTAGGGCTCTTGTAAAGAGTTCCAAGTTGTAGATGAGTGTGGGAGTGGGCTTTTTTCGTAAATTTTTTATTAATCCTAGCACCTAGCCCATACCTAAGAGAGGTAGCTACCACTACGGATAACTAATATACTTCGAGAGCATAAGAACTTGGCATACTCCGTTGGTATATATCCTACACCGTCTTAAAATAGAAATACCTTCTACTAAGTCCTCTAAGAATCTAGAAATCGCTCACCACATTTTAACAACTAATTTAAAACTTAAACCAGCCAACTGTGTGTGAACATGCAAACAATATATCCAAAAGTTAAAACTTAAACCAGCCAATTGTGTGTGAACATGCAAACAATATATCCAAAAGTTAAAAGCACATAAAGAACAAAAGATTATGATTTGAATACACCTGTTGTAGAGCTCGTTGATGTTGTGCGTTTGCATTGATGCATTGCTGATGTTGTGTAGATTGCTTCTCTTTGCTCTTTGTAGGCGTTGCATGTCTCCCCCCTTCCTAATTTGTGTGCTCGGTAGGTGGACTATTGGGGCGTGGTTGTATGCTCTTGTTTAGCTGAGATCTCTGCAAAATGTTTATTAACAAACAAGAAAAGAAAAGAAAGGAATAAAATTTGTTATTGGTGCCAATCACCGAATATAGCCGAGGGGAAAAACCCAGTGGGAGAAAAGTGCCCTGGCTTGTTGATCTTATTGTGGAGTCGATGAGCTTACCCTTGTACTGGTGGTGGATCCATGTCCACTTCTGTTGGAAAGAGGGTATCAATGACCTCAGGATGCAAGGACAACCCTGTACAAAAACCGGCCTCTGGAGAAGGTGGTAGAGGAAGAAGTACTTCCTCGCTAAAATATGGCATTGGTTCTATGGGAAGGTTAAGCCGACAATTTCGATTTTGGAACTGCTCAATATAGGTACTCATAGTGATCCAAAATTGACATGTTGAGGCTGGGGGAAGGAGGGCTTGCAAGATAGGTGGTTGCAAGTCATTTATGCATGTATCCCTCCATTGTTGTGCTTGAACCTCCTCAGGTAATCTACGTTGATTTGGTCCTCTCTCTGGTATTCTCACATTAAGAAGGTTATGGTGTTGGGGTGTAATTCCCACAATTTGTTTCATTAAGCCCGTACCATATCGTCGAAAGTAAGAGCGGCATATCCAACAAATGTGTGAAGCTTCTCCTAATACGAGTCGTACACACTCTTGACAATGTGGAAATGGGTGATGCTGTTGATAGAATAAAGTGAGAAAGTGATGCCCACAGCAATTTTCACCTAAGAGAGCATAAAAGTACCTAGAATGAGTTTGAAAAGGAGGAGCACTATAACCCCCGCGATGTTCAGGTTGAGTACTATCAGGGTCAATGCATGGTGGGGACATGTATCTCGCCAAGTATCCATCAGGAGGTATCTGGTCATAGAACAATGAAATTTAGAAACACTCATCTCCATCATTACAATCCCAATCAAAAACATTGTAGATAAGATCATCTCAAAAAGAACACAATCCTCTAAAGGCATAAGAAACCACATTAGTAAATGTGAGACTATTCAAACACTGATCTACCAAAGAGCTTCAATTGTAGCGTTAATGCCTTATCTTTGGTTTTAGGTATGTCCTTCTTAAGAGGTGGGAATTTTAGCAATTGTCGAGGAATTTGAGCAAGATAAGAGGATTTAGGCATTGAAGTGCTAGAATCTATGCTCAGAGGAGACTCATGTAAAGTTGGACTTGTCTTAGGTACACAAGTTGATGGTGGAATTGTGTAACAAGGATAATTTGGGACAACTGGTGTTTCAATACATGTTTTGGGAAGGTCAACACAAGGAGATTTGTAGTTGCTATCACAACCACCTATCCTATCTTGAAGAGGTTGTGTTGATTTCCTTTGCACCCCCACTGATATGGAAAACCAAGGGTGGCTTTTGGAATCTTATTGATACACTCTTTTACCCCTAGCAAGCCATGGCATTTAGGAAGCCAAATTGCTGTTGCACCCTCATAATAGCCTTGTGCTTTAAGAACATGCTTTGGGACCCAACGAGTAACAATATGAGGTTTAGGCTTGGAAAAGATGTGCTTTTTAGGAGGCTTAGCAACTAGGGTAGATGGTACAAGTTTGTACGCATCTTTGGGTAGCCAAATTGATAATTCCTTCTTGCTTGGCCTTCTTTGAGCAGTGACTAGAGTAGTTGGAACATGCCAGCCATGGCCCTCACTTGAGGACTCATCGATTATCCACATCATTTGTGTTGGAGCTTCAATAGCAGATTTTGAAAGTGGGTTGTGTTAGGTAGAAACACCACCCTTTTGACATGATAAAGCTCGTGGAGTAGCAGATCTCAATACGCAATCAGAATCAATTTGCAATTTGCATTGTCTATTCTTCCAATCTAATGAACAATTGGTAGCACTTAACCATGATCGACCGAGAACCGCCTCTACCACTGCCTTGGACTTACTTGCCACATAAAAGGGAACTGACATCAGGTGGTCCTGAATGGACATCATAATGACACATTTTCCCTCTATAGGGTTATCTTCACCTGAGAAGCTTCGTAATGTGGACCATCTTACCAAAGAGAGGAACAATTCCCACTGAGAGTGAGAGGCCGTAGGCCCTATGACGAGTATTCAAGACAAGTAAGGCCATCAACTCTTCAGAAACTGGTAAAGAAGTACGAAGGGTCGGGAGATCCATATGACCATGTAGCAGCATTTAGGTAAGCTGTTCGAGGAGCTGAGCAAGTGACTGACAACAAGCATACTCAAATTGAAGGATTTGGGTTCACTCTTGAGGGAAAGGCCCTTGCTTGGTTTCAGGCACTAGAGGCTTCAGACAAATCTTCTTTACGAGTTTTGGAAGAGAGATTCATTGCTGCTTTTTCCTTGATGGGGATTCAACATGACACAGTAGCAAACATCTACTCTTTTAAGCAAGGCGAGACTGAGAGTGTTAGAGATTGTGTAAATAGGATAAAGCAGTACATTAATCGTTGCCCAGAAGATGAGAAGCCCACCCAGAGTCAATTAATTTCTCTCTTCTTAAAAGGACTCAAAAATTCAACACTCCATACACATCTCTATGCAAAGAAGCATACAAATTTCAATGAGTGTTGCCATGACGCTATGGATTTCACAGATAACTTCAAATTCCAAGATGGTTCTGGCCCTGAGGTGAAACCTAGAGATCAGTGGGGTGATGACCAAAGTTCAGGGTCTAGTGCGCTAGTAAATCCAGACCAAATAGCTAACCTAGTACTAAGGAGATTGGGACAAACCTATCGCCCACCCATGCAACCACAACAACAGCAGCAGCAGCAGCAGCGAATGAGGAGTGTACTACCTACAGGTCCTCATCTTTGTGGAGCATGTGGCAGTAACCATAAAACCAAAGAATGTAATACCTTTTCTCCTCTAGTCACAAACCAACCCACAAAGAAGTGGTGCCAGGCCTGTGCTTGGAACTTTACCCACACCACACAGGAATGTACTCGCATTGTAAGAATGAGACAGGAGCGTGAGCAGCAAAGGGGTGGAGTGACTCCATAAATGCATCAACAGTATACTAATTTTGAACATAAGCCACCGATGGCACAAGAACAAGCACGACCTATTCTTGGAACTCAACCTCCTGCTCCTGGGACTGCTCCTGTGAGGGTTGTTGACTACGACAATTCAAATATATGTAGAGACTTGGTAAACTCAGGCTATGTGGAGGAGGAATATGCATCATATTCATCCAAGGAAAACCTCTGACAGTCCCACATATCCAAGCTAGGCACTCAACCAGGGGAACAAATTCTTTGATGTTGCTAGGCGGCTACCAACCTAGGACTCCAGGCCCCTTAGGTCAATGGCAGCAAAGGAAAGTAGAAGCCAAACTAATGGGCCCCTGTTATGAGTGCGGAGAACCCCATTGGGCTCGTGATTGTCCACATCGCTCAAGGTAAGCAGCTCGATCCAATACAATAGTGCCACAGTTTCCACCAATTGAAAGATATTGTCTAGGGTGTTGTGTAGAACACTTCCCAAAGGATTGTTTGCTGAAACCACATGAGGAAGGCACCTCTCAACCAAAGGTCTCACTCAACCTTGTAGGGGCAGTTCCATCGCCACCTTCATCAGAGAATGAGGATGTCGTGCCACTTAGAGTCATGACTAGATCACAGACACGAAATGCCGAAATGCAGACTGATGAGACGCCTTGAACTAGGGATGCAAAGGAAAATCTACTGGACAAGACCCTACATTCCAATAGAAAAAGGACCACTAGGAGGAAAAAGAACCGCAACAAGCGAACTAAGAGTGCATCCACTAGTTCTCAAGAAGCCTCTAAACAAAACATGAAGGATCAAGCTTTTACATCCCAAAAAGTGCATGAGGAGCATCAACCTCAACCTGGGCCTAGTGCTAAACAAGATGAGGCTAGTACGACCGAGGATAGTTCTGGGGGTTCTATTTTTGTGGATAAGGTGAACAAGACTCTAGATGCCATCATTGATGCTCATAGAAGTCGCATTACAGCTTTATCTGAGCTACCCAAGAAGCTTCAAGAATACCCAAACCCTCGTGAGGAGAAGATCAATCTAGCTGTACATCAGCAACTCATTAGGGAATCTCAATCAATACTTGAGGGCCCACCTCCACCTATCCCTCGAGGCCCAACCTCTCTTAAGCCAACATTAGAAACCATACCAGAAGTGTCATCAAGTTGGGAAATGAAAAGTGAGCTCATCTCACAATCTCATAGCGAGAAGTCTGCACCAATTGACACCCCATTGAAAGAAGGTATTCTGCCACCACCTAGCCTTGCCTTCCCATGCAATGATGAAGTTACATACCATTGGGAGAATGAGGTTTGCCGATTGAGGCGAGTGATTGTGATGCTGCCTAGTTCTGAGGACCCAAGCTAATGGGGTGAATTAGCCCACCCTAGTGTGCAAACATCCCTCTGAGGAGCGGGAGGATCGAGCGATGGAGCTTGAGAGGGAGACAGGCCGGCTTGAGTCCTCGCCAAGCGGCCGACGATTAATTAGAAAACAGTGTGGTAGGATTAATTAGAAAACAAATTGACGCGTGAGTAGGGTGGAAAGTGGGAGGATGGAATGCCCCGACGGCACCATCCTACAGATGGGTGGACCCGATTAGTCAGGTAGCTTTCCAACATATTAAGTGAAAACCCTACGTTAGATAAATAGGTTCTCGAGCAATTCTATTCTAGAAGACTAGGCTAGCGGGGCTGTGCCTTGCATGGATGAGGAAAAGGCATTGTCTCTAGGAATCAAGACTAGTAGTTGCAAAATTATGATCAATTACCCTATGGGTGATTTGATTTTTAGAAGACCACGCTCCCCTTGCGGGATAGAACTAGGTCTTACCTATGAATTGTATCCTTGAATCTCTGTATGGTCAAGGTGTCGATGAGTAGGAAATTTTCTCTAAGATAAGACTTAGTGCACTATCTTAAGTGTTTTTCCTATTTTTGGAAGGGGGAAACCTTACAAGTGGTATTAGAGCCGATCTTAGTTCCTAGGATTTGTTTTTCAAAGGTTAACTATCAAGGGATTAAAACAAGTGATTGTTTATCATATGAGGACGAATCAATCATCTCTACTGGCCATAAAAGTGATTTGAATACCCTCACATGTTGAGACAATCATCTTATGAAATTGTGCTTGTATCTTGGGGGTGCACACGCAAGGTATTTGTACAATAAATTTGAGAAATAAGATTAGGGTGAAAACCTTTTGTGAGGAAAAATATAGGGTGATCAAATTAAGAAACTAGTGAGAGACTGAATGACTAGAAGGATGGACCAAAACTTTGTTTAGAGAAATTTTCAGGATATATCTCATTAACTTGTATATTATAAATTATTAAGATTGTAACTCCATTAAGATTTGAATAGTTGATGTGTGAATGCCATCCATTCGATACTTTACACTAGGACGATCATCCAAGATCTTGAATCCATCTCAGACAAACATGGGTCTAACTTCGGATGTGTAATTCCCAGAGGATCATGCTCTTAGATGTGTCAATCCCAAGACACCAGATGTGTAATTCTCAAAAAATAAAGATCTCAAATATATTAATCTAGAGTGCCTTTAGATGTGGCACTATGATAAGTATTTTGATAGTTTTGAACTTTTCATGGATACAATGAAAAAGGCAAGTTCACCCTTGCTCGTCTGAAAATCGTAAGAAATGCCGAATTAGTTGGAAGCACTGTTGTCAATCTAAGCACTGGAACTAGAATCAGTTATGGGATGCCATGAAAGGAAAACCCTAAAAGAATACCACCAAACTTTTGTTAAACTTCTCCGATTTGCTCCAGAGATGGATGAGGTAACTCTTCTCCATCAAGTCATTTGGAAGCTTAATCTACCTTTGAATAACCTCATCAAGAATGTAAAACCATCCTCTATTTCAGAAGCCATAATTATAGCCAGAGACTGTGATAAAGTTTTTTTTATATAGAAAGTGTCGAGAAGGACATGAGTCCTTCCATGAGAAGAGGTCTTCTAATTCAAGAGGAATCATGAGCTAGAGTAAAAATTAGGTCAAGAATTTGGGATAGCTGGGTTAAAAATAATCGAATTTGGGATAGTTGGGTTAAAGATAACCGAATTCAATAAGTATTTCTATGAGTAAATAGAAGAGGATTGGTGCAAGATTCATGTGAAGTAATGTGCAAGACGATACTAAGAATATGAAATTGCTATGATAGGTTAGATTGCGTAAAGGATTGATTTCCTTATGTTTTTCCATGATAATTTGTTAAGTACTATACTGCATGGGGATATAGAATAAGGAATTTGAAGGTTCATATCATATGAGAGGTATATGGATGCATGAAATTAGGATAATAAGGCCAATTAACTTTAGAATAATAAAGACCTTTTGGAGGCACAACAAAATGAGCCAAGCACATGAAATAAAGGACTCTTTAAGAACAATGTTTAGATAAAAGAAGATTTCTACCTAGTGTGGGGACACCACTTTGAAAGAGACAGAAAGATTTACTTAGATACTACCCTAGCTCGCGAGATGAGGACATCTCGAATCTTTTAAGTGGGGGAGATTGTAAGGTCCCTCCCAAGCCATGTATGTATGTGTCTCTTTTAATATAGATTTCAATAAGGAAAGAGTGTGTAATTAGAGAAGAGTGAGACAATAAGGCTAGAAACATTAGGAAAGTGTTAGAATAAAAATATTAGCTCCAAAAATCCTAAAAGAAATAAGAACATAAGAATAGTTCTATTAAGAGATAAGTATTCCCAAAAATAGAATTTCGAATTTAGATGATAAGAGGTCATATTTAGAGTACTTTTACACATTTAGAGTCCATGCATACTAAAAATGTGAAAAAATAATGCGTTTCTAAAGATGGCGCATTTGTGGCTATATACAAACGTTTTTGCCTATTCTGCCTGCGATAGCTTGCAGACCAGATGCCTTCCCGTTCTTTTGACTGGTTACATGACCATATTTTGAGTTTTTATCAGAGAGTTATGGCCGAAACAATTTGTTATTTCTGTCAGGGTCTCTACACAGAGAAAACTGTGAGAGAAGGCAGCAAGTAGCCTTAAGGTAATCCTAGAGTTTGAGATGTATATATCCCTTCATTCTTATCTAATATCTTAGAAAAGAAGCTTAGATTGCTATGGTCTTTCGGAGGAAGAGACCAAAACTCCATAGCTTTTCTTTTAGAGAAATAATAGTATCCCGTAGCCCTGTAAGAGAAGAAGGCTATTTTATCATAGACCTTAGAAAGAGAGAAGAGTCACAGTATGAGTAAGAGGAGATAAAGCTTGGAGATTATTGGGATGATTTCAATCAAAAGACAAGGTATTAGAAGACTCTATTCTCATATGTCAAGTTCTAAAGCTCTTGTTACAAGCAAAGGCAACGATAAACGACAAATTTCTATAAGGTATATATATATTTTGTTTTTCAATTATATATCATTCTTAGGGGTTGAGGTATAGCCCCGGCTTCTCTATTAATTGTTAATAGTGATCTATTTGATTGATTTACTATTTAAAGTTTGTATTCTTTTAAACAACAGCACATGCCTTAATAAAGAATGTCTTATCGCAATCTCGAGTTGAAATACTAAAATCTTTGTGAAAAGGATTGTTTTCTTAAGGAGGTAACATGGATTCTAGTCCTATGGTTTAGTTGAGTAAATGGATTGTTATCTTGGTTAAATTAAGGTACAGGTACAACTCTCCCTGCCTTGACGCTGCCCCGTTCTTGTGCTTGTATAGCCGGACGACGGAGATGTTAGTAAGGCCCGGAGTTGGCCCATGGTATCCCTCATACCATTGGGAGAATGAGGTTTGCCGATTGAGGCGAGTGATTGTGATGCTGCCTAGTTTTGAGGGCCCAGGCTAGTGCGGTGAATTAGCCTACCCTAGTGCGCAGACATCCCTCTGAGGAGCAGGAGGATCGAGCGATGGAGCCTGAGAGGGCGACAGGCCGGCTTGAGTCCTCGCCAGCGCGATGAGGTGTATGGTCCCGTAGGGTTTTGCCAGCATGTAGAGGCTGGAAGGCCGAATTCTAGATCATCGGCAGTATAAAGGAAAAGAATAAGAGAGCCAATTTGGCTTGTATGAAATTGATTCATGTTTAAACTTTGTTTTTATAAATATTATCTTTGGCATTATTGTATTGTGGAAAAAGGCTGTTTTAACAAACCTTGTGAAAAGAGCCTTAATTAAGGAACATGTTTATTCATGTCAAACAGTGTGGTAGGATTAATTAGAAAACAAACTGACGCATGAGTAGGGTGGAAAGTGGGAGGATGGAATGCCCCAACGGCACCATCCTACGGATGGGTGGACCCGATTAGTCGGGTAGCTTTCCAACATATTAAGTGAAAGCCCTACGTTAGGTAAATAGGTTCTCGAGCAATTCTATTCTAGAAGACTAGGCCAGCGGCTGTGCCTTGCATGGATGAGGAAAAAAGCGTTGTCTCTAGGAATCAAGACTACTAGTTGCCAAAATTATGATCAATTACCCTATGGGTGATTTGATTTTTAGAAAGACCACGCTTCCCTTGTGGGATAGAACTAGGTCTTACCTATGAATCGTATCCTTGAATCTCTATATGGTCAAGGTGTCGATGAGTAGGAAATTTTCTCTAAGATAAGACTTAGTGGACTATCTTAAGTGTTTCCCC
Source organism: Cibotium barometz (assembly GCF_041138505.1). NCBI lineage: Eukaryota > Viridiplantae > Streptophyta > Polypodiopsida > Cyatheales > Cibotiaceae > Cibotium > Cibotium barometz. Next base: position 1,106,019 of record NC_141061.1, read on the forward strand.
TATTTTTGGAAGAGGGGAAACCTTACAAGTGGTATCAGAGCCGATCTTAGTTCCTAGGATTTGTTTTTCAAAGGTTAACTATCAAGGGATTAAAACAAGTGATTGTTTATCATATGAGGACGAATCAATCATCTCTACTGGCCATAGAAGTGATTTGAATACCCTCACATGTTGAGACAATCATCTTATGAAATTGTGCTTGTATCTTGGGGTTACACACGCAATATATTTGTATAATAAATTTGAGAAATAAGATTAGGTAGAAAACCTTTTGTGAGGAAAAATATAGGGTGATCAAATTAAGAAACTAGTGAGAGACTGAATGACTAGAAGGATAGACCAAAACTTTGTTTAGAGAAATTTTCAGGATATATCTCATTAACTTGCATATTATAAATTATTAAGATTGTAACTCCATTAAGATTTGAATAGTTGACGTGTGATGAAAGAAAGTAACAGGGGTGGGTTAGTCCCTCACCAAGGGAGTGGCTCATGAAGGAGTCACCACTTAGCATCTCACGGGAGAAGCTCACCATTGATTCTTGGAACAGATAACATTATCATGAATGAGCCATAATCCCATTTACATTGGTATTTATACTCCACCCAAGAGTTCACACCTACTTACTAGTTGTCCATGGCCTTGGGCCCATAATGCTTTCTTACAAACCATCCCTTCCCCAATGGTTTCGTCCTCGAAACCTCAAATGAATACCCCAAATTCGGAGAAGAATGTTCCATGTGGCTGAATTTACACCAACCCATATTGCTCTATCAATGCTTCATATCCCTCCAATGCTGAAATAGGTTGCCATGAAGCTTCTTCCTTAGGTAAACCTTTCCATTGAACAAGATACTCCACCAAGGTACGAGTGCGAAGTACCTTTTTCCTTGTACCCAAGATAGCTTCTGGAATGTATTCAATCATTCCCTCTTCATTCATTGGAGGTAACTCATCAACCATTTGATCGATCATACCCACATATCCTTTCAAGTGAGAGACATGAAACACATCATGAATCTTTATTGTAGATGGAAGTAAGAGTTGATATACAACCTCCCCAACTCTTCGTATCACTTGATAAGGACCATAATAGCGATGAGCTAGTTTGGTGTTGGTGCTTCCCTTCAAAGACGCATATCTTGACTTTGGTATTCTCAAAAGAACCCAATCTCCCACTTTGAATTCCAATGGTCTTCGATGAACATTGGCATATTGTCTCATTTTCTCTTGTGCAACCTTCAAATTACTTTTGCATTGTTGCAACAAAGCTTGCATCCTTTCAGCTTCCTCCTTGGCATTATGGTTAGAAGTCTCATATGTACCCACCAACATAGGCAAATTGACCTTGTAACCATATAAAGCCTCACTGGGTGACATGCCAATGCTCACATGATATGTTGAGTTGTAAGCAAACTCAGCCAAAGGTAACCAATCATCCCATGTGCTTTGAGTATCATGACAATAGTGGCGTAGATATGTTTCCACCCATTTGTTTACTCTTTCTGTTTGACCATCGGTTTCGGGATGATAGGCGGTGCTTGGAGTAAGCTTGGTTCCCATATATCCAAACAATGTTCTCCAAAAAGTGCTCATGAATTTGACATCGCGATCACTCACAATTTGTGACGGCATACCATGCAACTTGAAAACCCCATCAACAAATTGCTTGGCAACATTTTGGGCTGAATATGTGACCTTGGAAGGAATGAAATGGGCCACTTTGGTCAATCTATCCACCACAACATACAAGCTGTCCCACCCTTTCTTTGTGCGCGGAAGGTTAGTAATGAAATCCATTGATATATGACTCCATTTGCCTTCGGGAATGGGCAATGGCTGAAGCAAACCTCCCGGTTTATGTGTAGGATCCTTGTTCAATTGACATGACCGGCACCCACTTACATAAGCATGAATGCTCTTCCACATCCCCTTCCAAAAGAAACTTTTCCTTATTGCATCAAAGGTTTTGTAGACACCCAAATGACCAGCCATAGGAGTACAATGCATCTCTTCCATGATCTTCTTGATAAATGATGAAGTAGGAACCAAGTAGACTTTTCCTTTGTAGTAGAGGAGACCATTTTTCAGCTCATAATGGGGTAACTCTTCACATACACCTTGCTGTAATTTTTGCACTATTTGTGAGGTTTCTTCATCAAACAAGTGTTGGAATTAGGGTTGCAGGAAAGCACACAAAGCTTGGAGAAGAAGAAGCAAGAATGCACACAACACACAGTGTATTAGATTGTGTCAATGTACAAAAGATAAGATAGCCCTAGAAGGATGGGCGTATATACAAGCCGGGGGAAAAAACCTCCTAAAGAGGGAAAAAGTGCCCCGGCGGTCCTAAGTGTGTTCACACACATCACTGCCTATATATATATGGCAACAAATCCCCCCTGGGAGTGATGGTGTGAACGAGAGCTGGCACTCATGTATAGGGGAGTGCCATGCCCGAAGTAGATCAGTCCACAAAGGGAAGCAAGCCCAAAGCTTTGCGGAAAGCTTCGAACTTCTCACGAGGAAGCGCCTTTGTGAAAAGATCGGCGAGGTTGTCCTGTGTTGGCACATAGGCCAAGCTGATCTCTCCTGCTGAGAGTCTCTCCCTGACATAGTGATAATGCACCTCAATGTGCTTTGTGCGAGCATGAAAAACTGGGTTTCTCGCAACTGCCAATGCACTCTGACTGTCAGTGAAGATAGAGGTGGCAGACTCCCGTCCAACACCCAAGTCAGCCATAAGCCGTCTGAGCCACACACACTCAACCGTAGCTGTGAAAGCTGCCCTGTACTCAGCTTCACAACTAGAAGTGGCCACAGTAGGTTGCTTCTTGCTCAACCAAGATATGCATGAGCTACCGAGCATGAAACAAAAACCACTTGTGGACACTCTTGTGTCATAGCAACCAGCCCAATCTGAGTCCGAAAAAGCATGTAAATCTGGCGGCAACGATCCCCCCTTGGGATAAAACAACCCAAGATGTATGGTGCCACTCAAGTAGCGAAAGATGCGTTTAACTACCTTCCAATGCTGAGACCCTGGGCTATGCATAAACCTGCTCACCTGTGAGACTGCAAACTGAATGTCCGGCCTCGTAATGCATACATAAATGAGGCAACCAACAGCTGTCTGATAGAGTGTGACATCAAAGTGATCTCCAGCATCATGAAGACTCAACTTCAAACCTGTCTCCATTGGAGTAGCAATAGGCTTGCAGTCTTCAAGGCCAAATCTCCGCAACAATGTCTCAATATACTTTGTCTGACACAAAGCAATACCTCCATCACACTGCTTAAATTGTATCCCCAAATAATGATGCAAATGCCCCAAATCTGACATCTCAAAAGAGGCATTCAAATCAGCCTTAAAATCAGCAATATGACTCTCATTTGGTCCTGTGAGCAGCATGTCATCGACATAGAGAGCAATGATTAGATGTACACCATCCACACGTTTAACATACAAAGTGCTTTCTGTTGGACTATTCTGAAACCCATGTGCAGTCAAATATGCATGTATCTTTTCATACCAAGCTCGTGGAGCTTGCTTTAAACCATATAAAGCTTTTTTCAACCTGCACACTTTGTTTTCCTGCCCTCTTTGAACAAAACCACGAGGCTGCGATACATACACTTCCTCATGCAAATCTCCATTCAAGAACGCAGTCTTTATGTCCAACTGATGTACATTCCAACCATTATGAGCTGCCAATGCACAAATGCTACGAATGGTAGTCATACGACAAGTGGGAGCAAAGGTCTCATCAAAATCAATGCCCTTTTCTTGAGCATAACCCTTTGCGACAAGTCTAGCTTTATAGCGATCAACACTGCCATCTGGCTTTCGTTTCAACTTAAAAACCCACTTACATCCAATGGCCTTTTTACCAATAGGCAAATCACACAAAGACCATGTACCATTCTTCATTATAGCATCATATTCACTTTGCATTGCAGCCAACCAATTTTCTGAATTTTGTGCCTCATCAAATGAAAGAGGTTCTTCCTCTTCACACATACTAGACACAGTCAAAGCATAACAATCTGATATATAAGAGGCATGCTGAAAACCTGAACGAGTACGACTAGTCATAGGTGCATCAATCTTACTATCACGCAAGGTTTGCACCAGCCATTTAGGCATACCTCTAGCCTGCTCCTTTTCAGCCCTATCCTCATGAATTACATCCTGTAAATCTGCATCAGAAATAGGCTGATCTATGATGTCATTTGAAATCTGCGTAGGCTGAATATTTGCCTCATTAGGACTTACATTTGAATTCCCACCTGTAAAGAGAGGCAACAATGTATCAAATACATCCCGTGAGCTCACACCTGTCTCTTTGGTACATGATAACAAGGGCTGCACAGCATCTTCCACAAAAACAACATCTCGACTAATCAAGATACGCTTTGACTGCGGATGATACAATCTGTAACCCTTGCTCTCAGCACTGTAACCAACAAAAATGCATTTGACAGCCTTATCATCCAATTTTCTGCGTTGTTGCACAGGCACTAAAGCATAGGCCAAGCAACCAAAGACACGCAAGTGACCAATAGAAGGCTTCCTGCCATGCCAAGCTTCGTATGGAGTAATAGACTGCAAGGCCTTAGTGGGACACTTGTTGAGTACATATGCAGCACACATGACAGCCTCAAGCCAAAATGCATGTGGTAAAGCTTGGCTCTTGACCATACATCGTGCCATCTCCATAAGTGACCTGTTCTTCCTCTCAGCAACACCATTTTGCTGAGGGGTATACGGCACTGTACATTGGTGTTTTATCCCACGACTAGCCAGAAATGCATCAAACTCTTTAGACATGTACTCCCCCCCTCGATCAGTACGGAGGGTGCCCACAGTACAATTGGATACATTTTCAACCATAAGAAAAAACTGTTTGAAGCACAATAACACTTCGGACTTTGCCTTCAGTGGATATACCCATGCATGCCTTGAGTAGTCATCAATGAAAGTCACGAAGTACAAGTGTTTACCAAATGATGGAGTTTGCATAGGCCCACATACATCACTATGTACAAGCTGCAATTTGCGAGTGGCCCGCACAGAACCATCCTTTGGAAACGCAGAACGCTGCATTTTGCCCAAAATACAGCCTTCACAAACATGTTTCAATGGTGCCTCAAGAGGGGGCAATGAAGCAACCATATCAAATTTCTGCAAACGCAGCAAACTAGCAAAGTTCAGATGACCAAAACGAGCATGCCATAGTTTTGCATCTGAAACTGCCTTTTCATCAGAAACTGCATTTGCTGAATCTTCCACACACTTGTCATAAGAATTGAGCCTATACAGCCCACGAAACAAGGTGCCAGATACAATAATCGTATCACCAGAAGTCAAATCATGAACAGTACATCTGTCATCCACAAATTTGATTACAAATCCAAGTCTAGCAAGTGCAGAGACAGACAATAGATTCTTCTTTATCCCTGGCACATACAAAGCATCTGAAAGTGTGAAAGCGCTGCCATTTGCAGCAGTAAGCATAATTTTACCAACGCCCTTCACTGGGTAAGAAGCATTATTGGCACATGTGACAGTATTCCCATTAGGGACAGCCTCAAGAGAAGTGAACATATCACGATGCGAGGTAATGTGCTTTGTAGCACCACTGTCAAAATACCAAACATGAGAGTCAACAGAAGCTGCCAAACATGCATCATGTACAGATGGGTCATACTGGCAATACACGCTAAACGCCCATTCTGTATCCTGCACAACATTTGCAGAATCTGCATTTGTAGAAGCATCCGCTATTGTGGCTGCATTTGACTCTTTCTTCTTTGCCTCTTTAGCCTTTAGCTTAGGGCAATTCTTAATGACATGATCATTTGCCTTACAATAGTTGCACCTGGTCTTTTTCTTGCCTTTATCAAGAGCCTTCTCAGACTTATTGTTGCTACCTGTGGAAGTAGAAGAAGTTGCAGACCTACTAATAGGAGAAGAAACAGTGGAAGGGGCTGCCTTACCACTTCTTCTCTGCTGCTGGGCAGCCATAAATGCTTGATCAACTGCACGCTGCCTGGCCCTGTTTTGCCTGGACTGCGCTTCTTGCAAGAGCTTGTTGACTAAAGTATCATATTTGACAGCATCAGGTCTGTCCTCATTAAGAAGTCTCCACGTGGAAGCAAAAGTCTGATATGTCTCAGGTAAAGCATCAAGAACAGTTTGCACAAGAGAATGATCAGGAATAATCTCACCTGCAGAAATTAACTGTTCTTTGAGATCTTTAATCTCAGCAAGAAAAACATTCATGTCATCATCTTCCTGCATAATCTTCAATTCTAGCTCTTTACGCAGGTAAGCGATTTTTGCCTCGTTACGACCTGCATACAAACCAGCTAGAATATCCCAAGCCTGTTTTGCTGTTTTAGCTGAACGAATATGTGGAGTGATGTTCCGTTTGACAGAAAGTGCAATCAAGGCATGAGCCTGCGCATCTTTACCATCCCAACGAGCTTGTTCAGCAGTGGGTAAAACAGCAGCAACAGTAGAGCTGCTAGAACCTGCAACATCCTCAACAGATCCTACATCCACAGAACTTGGACGTACATCCATACCCTGCACAATGTTCCACACTCCTTTTGCAACCAAAACATGCTGCATCATGTATGCCCAAAGTGGGTAGTTGCTGTCTCCATCCAGTTTGTCTTCAGCAGACAACATGCGAAATACATCATTGCTGTTATCAGCCATGGCCACTGACTGAAACTGATGCAAAAGCTACCTGTAATGAAGCAAAGACTGAACAGAAAACAACTCGTGCTATGTCGCACGGTCCATAATAGAACACGTATGCCTGTTTTGCAGAAAACTGCACTGTCGAAATTTCTGCAGAAAATGACGAAAACACCTGTGCAGAACTTGAAATGCAAAAACGGAGCCCGAAACGACCTCAGATGCAAATTTTGAGAGCGCCAAGCCCTATGGGCTTATTTGCAGAGTACAGGGACCTGCAAGCGCTCGTGAAAACTCACCTCAATCGGAGAACGTGAGTCGGAGGGTGCTGGCGGTGTAGCCCTGGGAGCCGATGCCTGCTCTGATACCAATTGTTGGAATTAGGGTTGCAGGAAAGCACACAAAGCTTGGAGAAGAAGAAGCAAGAATGCACACAACACACAGTGTATTAGATTGTGTCAATGTACAAAAGATAAGATAGCCCTAGAAGGATGGGCGTATATACAAGCCGGGGGAAAAAACCTCCTAAAGAGGGAAAAAGTGCCCCGGCGGTCCTAAGTGTGTTCACACACATCACTGCCTATATATATATGGCAACAACAAGTACTCTTCTTGTATCTCCATGATCCAATCTTTATGCACCTCAGAAATAGCATACAATGAGCAGGCCCACATACGAGACAAGGAATCGGCAACCACATTTTCTTTGCCCTTTGTGTATGTGATTTCAAAATCATAGTTTTGTAGTGTTGCTACCCACCTTCTTTGCTTAGGAGACAAATTGGGTTGTGTGAGGAAATACTTCAGCACCCTATGATCACTTCTCACATAAAAATGACTCCCATATAAGTAATGGTGCCATTTCTTGATAGCATGGAGTATAGCAATCATCTCTTGCTCATACACATGGAGTTCTCTTTCTTTGTCATTCAGCTTTCTACTTTCATAAGCAATGACTCCATGGTCTTGGTAAAGTACCGCACCAATCCCTCTTCCACTTGCATCCGCCCTTATTGTGAAAGGTTTGGTGAAGTCTGGACATACCAAAATAGGTGCTGATGTGAGCATCTTCTTCATATCTTCAAAGCTTTGGCAATGGCATGTTTGAAGGAACCGGCCTATTCCTAATACATTCCACTTTCTTTGGATCCACACAAATGCCATCCTTGCTCACAATGTGACCCAAATATTCCACCTCATGTGCCATGAAGGTACATTTTGTCTCCTTAACATACAACTTGTTTTGCCTCAAGACCTCCAAAACCTCTTTCACGTGCTTCAAATGCACTTCCTCATCTTTGCTATAGATAAGTATGTCGTCGAAAAAGACCAATACAAACTTGTAGAGGAAAGGTTGAAGCACTTTGTTCATCAATGCTTGAAAAGTTGCCGGTGCATTGCATAATCCAAACGGCATAACCATGAATTGGTAAAGACCCCTTTCTGTACGAAATGCTGTTTTGAACTCATCACCACTTTTCATCCTTATTTGATGGTATCCGGAACGCAAATCAATCTTTGAAAAGCATGTGGCACCCTTCAACTCATCCAAAAGATCATCCACCCTTGGTATTGGAAAACGATTTTTGATGGTGATCTTATTCAAATCACGGTAATCAATGCACATGCGGAAAGTACCATCCTTTTTCTTCACAAGTAGCACCGGAGAAGCAAAAGGAGATTGACTTGGTTCAACCCATCCCATGTCAATGAGTTCTTTGACTTGCTTTGCCACCTCTTCCTTTTCAACCTTTAACAAACGATAGGGAGGCTTGTTGATTGGTTTGGCATTTGGTTCCAAATCAATAGCGTGATCAACACTCCTCTTTGGCGGCATTGATTTTGGCATGGTAAACACATCTTCATAATCCTTGAGTAGCTTAACCATGTCCACATTTTCGATGCAATCCTTTTTGCTATTATCTTCCTCTTTGCAAAGCTGTAGTACATAAACATAGCCCTCTTTCTTGAACTCTTTCTTCATTTGAGTAGCATTGATCATGAAGAGCTTGGACCCTTGCATTCCATTCAATGTAATAACCCCTCCATGATGCACAAAACTCATGAAACTTTTCTGTAAGTTCATGGTAAAAGAGTTCAAAGTGGACAGCCAATCACATCCAAGTACTATGTCAATTGGTCCCAACTCAATCACCAAAAGATCAACTTTGCAAGAGTAGCTCTTGGACAACTCCAATTCTGTACTTTGACACTTCATATTGCAACCCATTGAATCACCATTGGCCACTTGCACCATGTGCTTGTTTGGTAAAGAAGTTGGTTGCATTTTGAGAGTGTTCAAAGACCTTTTATTGACAAAACTATGCATGCTTCCAGTATCAATGAGTGCATATGCTGTTCTCCCATTCACCTTGATCTTCAATCTCAATGTGTTGGCACCCTTACTTCCCGCATAAGCATCATGAGAGATTGTACACAAGGTAGTATGTGCACTATTGTTTTCATTCCACACGCATAGAGGCATCCCATCATCCATTTTGTCATGAGCAAACTTTAGTTTCCCACCCGGATCAAAAGGAAACTTGGGATTTTCTTCATCAAAACCATCATCATGAGAACCTCCACCCTCATGAGGATCTCCCCATCCTAAGGCATCATTGCATTCAAGGAATTCCTCCTCCTCATGATTAGCATTGTCCTCAGTGATAATGTAGCTTATGGAAATATCCTTGGATTTGCATACTTTGAAGTGATCCTTGTTCCATTTTTCTCCACATTTGAAACATAGACCTTTGAGCCTCATTTCATGCAAACGGCCCTCCTTGATAACCTTGCTTTTTGAACCCCCATTTGCTGGCTTGGACTCATTGTATGTAGCTTTGTTGGACATAAATGGTAGTTTAAATGGAAGTCTATTAGACCCTCTACCATACACGGTAGGAAATCTTGGAAGATTAGGTCTTGTGTTTGCATGAGAACCCATGTCAGTCCTTGTGATCACTTCCCCTTTGATATTCCCTTTGCTAGCCCACTTTGTCAAGTACTTCTCTTCATGAATTTCTGCAAGCATCATTGCCTTCTTCAAAGTGGCGGGTTCATGAGACTTGACATCACCACCAATAGGAGCTTTCAAGCCCCTTATATACTTGACAACAAGATAATGCTCATCAAAGTCGTCCAAGTATAATAGAAGCTTTAGAAACTTATGAGAATATTCCTTCACGGTAGTGATTTGCTCTAGCTTGTCCCATTCCACAATGTGATTGTCCCTTTGCATGCGAGAAGTAAACTCTTCTGCCATGTCATTCTTGAATTCTTCCCAAGTAGTGATGACATAACCATGAGATTGCTTCCTCCTCCACCAAGTGTGAGCAAAACCTTCAAGATGAAGTGAGGCGAAGTAGACTTTGGCAATCTCGCTCCTTGGGCTGATTTCGAAGTAGAGATCCATCTTGTTTGCCCACTCTTCAAAGTCTTCAATAGAATTTGATTCTCCTTTGAACTTATTAAATATGATTTTGTCCTTCACAGCATTGTCAAAATCACCATGCATTCTTGAACCCCTCTGCCGTGCTCTTGGATCATCAAATCCTCTTCCTTCACCCAAGTGTCTATGCATTTGCTCATCTTCCAATTGCCAATCACCTGCATCTTTAAATCCCTTCTGTTCATACCCTCTTCTTGCATCTTGCATAAAGGATGAAGTTCTTGGAATACTGGCATTGGATCTCTCATAAGAAGCATCACCCATAGGTCTCTTGCCCTTGTCCATGTAAGAAGAATGTGGCATCATTTGAGGTGGCATCATTTGTCTTACTTTGTTCTCTTTTGGCATAGAAGGCTTTCCATCATGTTTGGCATCATAATGTACACCATCCATTGCATTCATATCGGCTTCTTGGTTGAGCTTGAGAGGAGCCAATGCACTAATGGCTTTCTCCAAGTCTTTTAACCCTCTTTGCATCACGTCATCCAGGTAGTGGTGTCGCTTGTCGAACCGTTCCATGAGGTGTTCACCAAATTGTTGTTGCCGATTTGTTTGGTTATTTTCAATCCTTTGAAACATACTCTCCATAGCCATTAACATCATGTCCACTGTTAGCGGAGTAGTTCCCAAAGATTGAGGCATTTCCACTGGCTGAGATTCATCTGGAGATGGTGCTTTTATGGTTGAACTTTCTTCATTCCTCGTTGATGAACTCGTTGCCATCATTGCTTCCGGTTGTCTTTGATCATTTTCATTCCGGGCTCCCTTGTTTTGACCTCCTCTAGTCATTTCCATGCGCGTAATTGATCCCTCCTTGCAAAGACCACTTACTTGATTTTTTTTTTCTCTATTCAAACGGTATCCGATTTGGGTGATCTTTATATCGATGCAAAGCTCTTGACGAGACGAATAAGAATCCCCAAAAACAGATCTGAAAAAGTCAATAGCCTTTGACCAGTCAACTGTACCGGCTGAAAGTCAACTCTTGATGTTAACCGCTCAATTCTTATCCGATTTGGGTGATCTTTATATCGATGCGAAGCTCTTGACGAGACGAGTAAGGATCCCCAAAAATAGATTTGAAAAAGTCAACAGCCTTTGACCAGTCAACTATTCTAGCTGAAAGTCAACTCTTAACTTTGACCGCTCAATACTACTCTGATTTGAGTGATCTTTAGCTTGTTTGAAAGAGGTTTTCGGGTAGATTGAAGAGCTTTCAGGACAGATTTGAAAAGCTTTTGAAAAACCCTAGAAATTCAAGGATTTGTCCTGGCTGCAAGTAGGTAAATTTTTGTAAAAATTTTGCCATGGTCTCCCCTCTTTTTGCACCAAATCTCAATCAAATCAAAGCATCTCAATCAAGTATTAAAATCCTTATGCATTTGACCACTGTAAGCAAATCAATCCTCAATCATTTTTCCATCTGAGCATGTGACCTTATGGCATCAATTTTGTCCTTTTGCATAAGAAGTCGATGTAGAGGATTTGCTTGTTTGCTCAAGTCGAATGAAGTGGTCGATGAAGCGCATCGATGCTTGCCGATCTCCCGGCCAAGCACTTCTCACCCCTTCACCAAGTTTACATCCCAAGGTGAAGGTTGAGGCCATTTCTTTACCACCAAGTACCTAATCCTCTTCCTTACCGCGTTACCCGGCACTAACGGCAAGGAAGATTCAAGACATTCTCCCCTTGGCCTCTCCTCCAAATGCCAAGGTACCCTTACTTCATTCTAGATTCTAGGAATAAAATCGTGAGTTACAAGCTCAAATGAATGAGTAGAGTTGACTTACAATTGATTTATAGCATGACTCATGCTCATTCATATCATAATACATGGTTCATAGTGCTTCCTTCATCACATCCACTCATGGCAATGTCAATACATTTCCACATACATCAACAACATCCAAGTGTCACGGAGCGGTGATCTCGGGTCGTGTTCTGGGCGCGAGTTCCTGCTCGGGACTAGAAAATCCAGTACAAAAGTGAAAACAGAGAGCACTTGCTGAATCCTGCACCTCAAGACCTATAGCTCGTCTCGAAGAGGACGACGAGCTGGTCGTTTTGAGTACTAGAACTCAAAAAACGAAGTTCGTATGAGAGAGTTATGACCAAAAACGTGCAACCGGCAACGAAAAACGGTGTCACCAAAAAGTGGGCTTCCAACCCAAAACATTTTATTCAATCCCCCAAATGTGCCAAAAGCTATGCTCACTTATGCCAATATGCAAGGCATAGCATTGAATGGCTATGTGTAGCATTCAAGCATTCATAATGCATAAAGAGCAGCATGAATGGCCATGATTAAAGTCCAATTTCTGAAAATTAGGGTTTTATGTGTAATAAAACCCTAATTCACTCCATAGCTTGAAAGAATACTTCAAAATTGTAAGGAAGTGATGGAGCAACTCACCAATGTCACCCGGGAAGCCTTAATGCTTGAATTTGTTGAAGGAGATGAAGATTAGGGTCACTTTGGTGAAAAAACGTGGGCAGCTTTGGTAGTGATTTTCAGCCACATTGGGAACCCCATTGCTCATGGAAAATAGGTGAAATACTTCATAAAACATTGCTAGATACATGAGAGACTCAATGCCCTTTGCTCATGTTGAGATTCCATGGCTAGGGTTTGCAAGAAAGCTCCCAAACAAAAAAAACATTTTTGATTAACAACTGCTAATCAAGATTAGAAATTTTCCCCAATTTGGTCCACTCATTCAAAAAAAATAGGTCTATGTGCTCAGATTTGAACCACAAACTCTACCTTAGCCATATCCCCTTCCCCCATGAATCAAATGAAGCAGAAATTTCACGAAATGAGAAGAAGAAAAGAAAAATTAAAAATCATGGATCAAAAGCCATGCTCTGATACCAATGAAAGAAAGTAACAGGGGTGGGTTAGTCCCTCACCAAGGGAGTGGCTCATGAAGGAGTCACCACTTAGCATCTCACGGGAGAAGCTCACCATTGATTCTTGGAACAGATAACATTATCATGAATGAGCCATAATCCCATTTACATTGGTATTTATACTCCACCCAAGAGTTCACACCTACTTACTAGTTGTCCATGGCCTTGGGCCCATAATGCTTTCTTACATGTAAATGCCATCCATTCGATACTTTACACTAGGACGATCATCCAAGATCTTGAATCCAATCTCAGACAAACATGGATCTAACTTTGAATGTGTAATTCCCAGAGGATCATGCTCTTAGATGTGTCAATCCCAAGACACCAGATGTGTAATTCTCAAAAAATGAAGATCTCAAATATATTAATCCAGAGTGCCTTTAGATGTGGCACTATGATAAGTATTTGATAGTTTTGAACTTTTCATGGATACAATGAAAAAAGCAAGTTCACCCTTGCTCCTCTGAAAATCGTAAGAAATGCTAAATTAGTTGGAAGCACTGTTGTCAATCTAACCACCACTGGAACTAGAATCAGTTATGGGATGCCATGAAAGGAAGACCCTAAAAGAATACCACCAAACTTTTGTTAAACTTCTCTGATTTGCTCCAGAGATGGATGAGGTAACTCTTCTCCATCAATTCATTTGGAAGCTTAATCTACCTTTGAATAACCTCATCAAGAATGTAAAACCATCATCTATTTCAGAAGCCATAATTATAGCCAAAGACTGTGATAAAGTTTTTTTTATATAGAAAGTGTCGAGAAGGACATGAGTCCTTCCATGAGAAGAGGTCTTCTAATTCAAGAGGAACGTGAAGCCCATCCCTGGCTACAAGGAATCATGAGCTAGAGCAAAAATTAGGTCAAGAATTTGGGATAGCTGGGTTGAAGATAACCGAATTCAACAAGTATTTCTATGAGTAAATAGAAGAGGATTGGTGCAAGATTCATGTGAAGTAATGTGCAAGACGATACTAAGATTATGAAATTGCTATCATAGGTTAGATTGCATAAAGGATTGATTTCCTTACGTTTTTCCATGATAATTTGTTAAGTACTATACTGCATGGGGGTATAGAATAAGGAATTTGAAGGTTCATATCATATGAGAGGTATATGGATGCATGAAATTAGGATAATAAGGCCACTTAACTTTAAAATAATAAAGACCTTTTGGAGGCACAACAAAACGAGCCAAGCACATGAAATAAAGGACTCTTTAAGAACAATGTTTAGATAAAAGAAGATTTTTACCTAGTGTGGGAACACCACTTTGAAAGAGACAGAAGGATTTACTTAGATACTACCCTAGCTCGCGAGATGAGGACATCTCGAATCTTTTAAGTGGGGGAGATTGTAAGGTCCCTCCCAAGCCATGTATGTATGTGTCTCTTTTAATATAGATTTCAATAAGGAAAGAGTGTGTAATTAGAGAAGAGTGAGACAATAAGGCTAGAAACATTAGGAAAGTATTAGAATAAAAATATTAGCTCCAAAAATCCTAAAAGAAATAAGAACATAAGAATAGTTCTATTAAGAGATAAGTATCCTCAAAAATAGAATTTCGAATTTAGATGATAAGAGGTCATATTTAGAGTACTTTTACTTATTTAGAGTCCATGCATACTAAAAATGTGAAAAAATAATGCGTTTTTAAAGATGGCGTGTTTGTGGCCATATACAGACGTTTTTGCCTATTCTGCCCACGTTGGCTTACAGACCAGATGCCTTCCCGTTCTTTTAACTGGTTATATAACCACATTTTGAGTTTTTATCAGAGAGTTATGGCCGAAAGAATTTGCTGTTTCTATCAGGGTCTCTACACAGAGAAAACTGTGAGAGAAGGCAGCAAGTAGCCTTAAGGTAATCCTAGAGTTTGAGATGTATATATCCCTTCATTCTTATCTAATATCTTAGAAAATAAGCTTAGATTGCTATGGTCTTTCGGAGGAAGAGACCAAAACTCCATAGCTTTTCTTTTAGAGAAAGAATAGTATCCCGTAGCCCTGTAAGAGAAGAAGGCTATTTTATCATAGACCTTAGAAAGAGAGAAGAGTCACAGTATGAGTAAGAGGAGATAAAGCTTGGAGATTATTGGATGATTTCAATCAAAAGACAAGGTATTAGAAGACTCTATTCTCATATGTCAAGTTCTAAAGCTCTTGTTAACGAGCAAAGGCAACGATAACGATAAATTTCTATAAGGTATATACATATTTTGTTTTTCAATTATATATCATTCTTAGGAGTTGAGGTATAGCCCCGGCTTCTCTATTAATTGTTAATAGTGATCTATTTGATTGATTTACTATTTAAAGTTTGTATTCTTTTAAACAACAGCATATGCCTTAATAAAGAATGTCTTATCGCAATCTCGAGTTGAAATACTAAAATCTTTGTGAAAAGGATTGTTTTCTTAAGGAGGTAACATGGATTCTAGTCCTATGGTTTAGTTGAGTAAATGGATTGTTATCTTGGTTAAATTAAGGTACAGGTACAACTCTCCCTGCCTTGACGCTGTCCCGTTCTTGTGCTTGTATAGCCGGACGGCGGAGACGTTAGTAAGGCCCGAAGTTGGCCCATGGTATCCCTCATACCATTGGGAGAATGAGGTTTGCCGATTGAGGCGAGTGATTGTGATGCTGCCTAGTTCTGAGGGCCCAGGCTAGTGCGGTGAATTAGCCCACCCTAGTGCGCAGACATCCCTCTGAGGAGCGGGAGGATCGAGCGATGGAGCCTGAGAGGGCGACAGGCCGGCTTGAGTCCTCGCTCCAGCGGCCGACGACGATGAGGTGTATAGTCCCGTAGGGTTTTGCCCAGCATGTAGAGGCTGGAAGGCCGAATTCTAGATCATCGGCGGTATAAAGGAAAAGAATAAGAGAGCCAGTTTGGCTTGTATGAAATTGATTCATGTTTAAACTTTGTTTTTATAAATATTATCTTTGGCATTATTGTATTGTGGAAAAAGGCTGTTTTAACAAACCTTGTGAAAAGAGCCTTAATTAAGGAACATGTTTATTCATGTCAAACAGTGTGGTAGGATTAATTAGAAAACAAACTGACGCATGAGTAGGGTGGAAAGTGGGAGGACGGAATGCCCCGACGGCACCATCCTAGGGACGGGTGGACCTGATTAGTCGGGTAGCTTTCCAACATATTAAGTGAAAGCCCTACGTTAGATAAATAGGTTCTCGAGCAATTCTATTCTAGAAGACTAGGCCAGCGACTGTGCCTTGCATGGATGAGGAAAAAAGCGTTGTCTCTAGGAATCAAGACTAGTAGTTGTCAAAATTATGATCAATTACCCTATGGGTGATTTGATTTTTAGAAGACCATGCTGCCCTTGCGGGATAGAACTAGGTCTTATCTATGAATCCTATCATTGAATCTCTATATGGTCAAGGTGTCAATGAGTAGGAAATTTTCTCTAAGATAAGACTTAGTGGACTATCTTAAGTGTTTCCCCTATTTTTGGAAGGGGAGAACCTTACAAGTGGTATCAGAGCCGATCTTAGTTCCTAGGATTTGTTTTTCAAAGGTTAACTATCAAGGGATTAAAACAAGTGATTGTTTATCATATGAGGACGAATTAATCATCTCTACTGGCCATAGAAGTGATTTGAATACCCTCACATGTTGAGACAATCATCTTATGAAATTGTGCTTGTATCTTGGGGGTGCACACGCAAGATATTTGTATAATAAATTTGAGAAATACGATTAGGGAGAAAACCTTTTGTGAGGAAAAATATAAGGTGATCAAATTAAGAAACTAGTGAGAGACTGAATGACTAGAAGGATAGACCAAAACTTTGTTTAGAGAAATTTTCAGGATATATCTCATTAACTTGCATATTATAAATTATTAAGATTGTAACTCCATTAAGATTTGAATAGTTGACGTGTAAATGCCATTCATTCGATACTTTATACTAGGACGATCATCCAAGATCTTGAATCCATCTCAGACAAACATGGGTCTAACTTCGGATGTGTAATTCCCAGAGGATCATGCTCTTAGATGTGTCAATCCCAAGACACCAGATGTGTAATTCTCAAAAAATGAAGATCTCAAATATATTAATCCAGAGTGCTTTTAGATGTGGCACTATGATAAGTATTTGATAGTTTTGAAATTTTCATGGATACAATGAAAAAAGCAGGTTCACCCTTGCTCGTCTGAAAATCGTAAGAAATGCCAAATTAGTTGGAAGCACTGTTGTCAATCTAACCACTGGAACTAGAATCAGTTTATGGGATGCCATGAAAGGAAGACCCTAAAAGAATACCACCAAACTTTTGTTAAACTTCTCCGATTTGCTCCAGAGATGGATGAGGTAACTCTTCTCCATCAATTCATTTGGAAGCTTAATCTACCTTTGAATAACCTCATCAAGAATGTAAAACCATCCTCTATTTCAGAAGCCATAATTATAGCCAGAGACTGTGATAAAGTTTTTTTTATATAGAAAGTGTCGAGAAGGACATGAGTCCTTCCATGAGAAGAGGTCTTCTAATTCAAGAGGAACGTCAAGCCCATTCTTGGCTACAAGGAATCATGAGCTAGAGTAAAAATTAGGTCAAGAATATGGGATAGCTGGGTTAAAGATAACCGAATTTGGGATAGTTGGATTAAAGATAACCGAATTCAACAAGTATTTCTATGAGTAAATAGAAGAGGATTGGTGCAAGATTCATGTGAAGTAATGTGCAAGACGATACTAAGATTATGAAATTGCTATCATAGGTTAGATTGTGTAAAGGATTGATTTTCTTACGTTTTTCCATGATAATTTGTTAAGTATCATATTGCATGGGGATATAGAATAAGGAATTTGAAGGTTCATATCATATGAGAGGTATATGGATGCATGAAATTAGGATAATAAGGCCAATTAACTTTAGAATAATAAAGACCTTTTGGAGGCACAACAAAACGAGCCAAGCACATGGAATAAAGGACTCTTTAAGAACAATTTTTAGATAAAAGAAGATTTTTACCTAGTGTGGGGACACCACTTTGAAAGAGACAGAAGGATTTACTTAGATACTACCCTAGCTCGCGAGATGAGGACATCTCGAATCTTTTAAGTGGGGGAGATTGTAAGGTCCCTCCCAAGCCATGTATGTATGTGTCTCTTTTAATATAGATTTCAATAAAGAAAGCGTGTGTAATTAGAGAAGAGTGAGACAATAAGGCTAGAAACATTAGGAAAGTGTTAGAATAAAAATATTAGCTCCAAAAATCCTAAAAGAAATAAGAACATAAGAATAGTTCTATTAAGAGATAAGTATCCCAAAAAATAGAATTTTGAATTTAGATGATAAGAGGTCATATTTAGAGTACTTTTACATATTTAGAGTCCATCCATACTAAAAATGTGGAAAAATAACGCGTTTCTAAAGATGGCGCGTTTGTGGCTATATACAGAGGTTTTTATCTATTCTGCTCATGTAGGCTTGTAGACCAGATGCCTTCCCGTTCTTTTGATTGGTTATATGATGATATTTTGAGTTTTTATCAGAGAGTTATGGCCGAAACAATTTGCTGTTTCTGTCAGGGTCTCTACACAGAGAAAACTGTGAGAGAAGGCAGCAAGTAGCCTTAAGGTAATCCTAGAGTTTGAGATGTATATATCCCTTCATTCTTATCTAATATCTTAGAAAAGAAGCTTAGATTGCTATGGTCTTTCGGAGGAAGAGACCAAAACTCCATAGCTTTTCTTTTAGAGAAAGAATAGTATCCCGTAGCCCTGTAAGAGAAGAAGGCTATTTTATCATAGACCTTAGAAAGAGAGAAGAGTCACAGTATGAGTAAGAGGAGATAAAGCTTGGAGATTATTGGATAATTTCAATCAAAAGACAAGGTATTAGAAGACTCTATTCTCATATGTCAAGTTCTAAAGCTCTTGTTAACGAGCAAAGGCAACGATAACGATAAATTTCTATAAGGTATATACATATTTTGTTTTTCAATTATATATCATTCTTAGGGGTTGAGGTATAGCCTCAGCTTCTCTATTAATTGTTAATAGTGATCTATTTGATTGATTTACTATTTAAAGTTTGTATTTTTTTAAACAACAGCATATGCCTTAATAAAGAATGTCTTATCGCAATCTCGCGTTGAAATACTAAAATCTTTGTGAAAAGGATTTTTTTCTTAAGGAGGTAACATGGATTCTAGTCCTATGGTTTAGTTAAGTAAATGGATTGTTATCTTGGTTAAATTAAGGTACAGGTATAACTCTCCCTACCTTGACGCTGCCCCGTTCTTGTGCTTGTATAGCCGGACGGTGGAGACGTTAGGAAGGCCCGGAGTTGGCCCATGGTATTCCTCATACCATTGGGAGAATGAGGTTTGCCGTTTGAGGCGAGTGATTGTGATGCTGCCTAGTTTTGAGGGCCCAGGCTAGTGCGGTGATTGTGATGCTGCCTAGTTCTGAGGGCCCAGGCTAGTGCGGTGAATTAGTCCACCCTAGTGCGCAGACATCCCTCTGAGGAGCGGGAGGATCGAGCGATGGAGCCTGAGAGGGCGACAGGCCGGCTTGAGTCCTCGCTCCAGCGGCTGACGACGATGAGGTGTATGGTGTAGGGTTTTGCCCAGCATGTAGAGGCTGGAAGGCCGAATTCTAGATCATCGGCGGTATAAAGGAAAAGAATAAGAGAGCCAGTTTAGCTTGTATAAAATTGATTCATGTTTAAACTTTATTTTTATAAATATTATCTTTGGCATTATTGTATTGTGAAAAAAGGCTGTTTTAACAAACCTTGTGAAAAGAGCCTTAATTAAGGAACATGTTTATTTATGTCAAACAGTGTGGTAGGATTAATTAGAAAACAAATTGACGCGTGAGTAGGGTGGAAGTAGGAGGATGGAATGCCTCGACGGCACCATCCTACAGACGGGTGGACCCGATTAGTCGGGTAGCTTTCCAACATATTAAGTGAAAGCCCTACGTTAGATAAATAGGTTCTCGAGCAATTCTATTCTAGAAGACTAGGCCAGCGGCGGCTGTGCCTTGCATGGATGAGGAAAAAAGCATTGTCTCTAGGAATCAAGACTAGTAGTTGCCAAAATTATGATCAATTACCCTATGGGTGATATGATTTTTAGAAGACCACGCTCCCCTTGCGGGATAGAACTAGGTCTTACCTATGAATCGTATCCTTGAATCTCTGTATGGTCAAGGTGTCGATGAGTAGGAAATTTTCTCTAAGATAAGACTTAGTGGACTATCTTAAGTGTTTTCCCTATTTTTGGAAGGGGGAAACCTTACATTAGAGGACCCCACTACATACATGTGCATAATGGGTAGCTTGAACTACATGACCATTACTAGGCCAAACTTGAGCTATGTTGTTGAACTTGTGAGTTACTTTATGAAGGCCCCTAGGAAGCCACACTTGGATGCGGCTAAATGGATTCGCAGGTACATAAATTCCACAATTGATTATGGGCTTTTCTATGAGGCTAGTATAGAGATACAGCTACATGGGTACACAGATGCTGATTGGGCTGGTAGTGTTGCAGATAGGAGATCTACCAATGGTTTCATGTTCTCATTTGGGAGTGCTGTTGTGAGTTGGAGCAGTACAAAGTAGCCAAGAGTTACCTTGTCAAGTACAGAGGTGGAGTACAAGGGTGCTGCTATGGTAGCTTGGTTTCAAAAGCTACTTGGTGATATGGGTGAGCCCGTGGATAGGGGAACTTGTCATTTATTGTGACAACATGAGTAGCATACAGTTGGCTAGTAACCCAATATACCATGCTAGAATGAGACACATTGAGGTGCACTATCACTTTATGAGGGAGAAGGTTCTAGCAGGTGATGTAGATCTCGTATATGTCAACATAGAGGATCAGGTGTGGGACTGACATCTTCACAAAGGCATTGGACAAAAAGAATCTCCACAGGTTTAGGAGCTTACTTGGAGTTTAGTGTGTGGAGTTGAGCTCTAGGGGGAGTGTTGAGATATCGAACTCAACTAGTGCTATGGCAAACATTGATGACCCACCTAGGTGACAGCTGTCGCACTTATGCTACTAGCATAGTTGGTGAGATTATGGTCGATATGCTGCTAGTGGATGGTAGGCTATGTGACAGCCACTTTGGAGTACTAGAGTTATGGCATGGTTATAAGCACCATATTAGAGAATTTGGAAATATTCCAATTCCCATTTTGCAAGATTGTAAAAAAGGGACCATGGTGAACCTTTGTAAGATTTTGTCAAAACCCCCTCATAAGACATATCATTGGAAAGAGCTTAAAGAGTAGGTTCTAAATGTATATTCTCCGACAACTTTCAAGTTTGTATGCTTAAGACACACCAAAAAGTAGATTAAAAAGAAAATTTCCAAAGTCTTGGGATTTTTCCACATTCTTCAAGATGGTGATTATAGCACTAGCTCATATAGTCGGGTTCCTGACCGGTTTCCTGACCACCTTCAAATGGTATTGTAGGAGATTACTTTCCCTTTATGTATGTACTCTTATCTTTTAGTTATATTGTAGAGAAGAGAAGAAGAAAGAAGAAAATTCAGCCATCCCTCTCTCCTTGTGTCTTGCACTCTCTTGTGTGTGTGTGTGTTTTGCTTGCAAGGAACTCAAGCTCTCTCTCTCCCCTACATTCTCTTTACTCAATTAGGGAAAACTATCTACTAGACCTACACTCAGTTACTCTAGTAAATGATCCTTCTAACCTTAGAACAAGACACTCTAAGGTACCAATAAGGATCTCACACTAAGAATGGATGCTAGATCACATATTTTCTAGCACCCTCCCTTGATCAAGAATCCATACCACACAAGGTGTGCTTGGATCAGATCTATCACTAAGATAAAGATCCCTGAGACATCACTAAGATAAAAAAAAATGCCCCACAAGCTATAAAATGTCATAGATAACAAACTGCTAGAATAATGTGTCAGAGAAGTTTTCCACCTCCTTCTCTAGTTGTTTTGCCTTGCCCTTATCTTTCTCCTCTTCATCCTTCTTCCTTTGAAGCAATCTTTGATGATGTGGTCCTTCTTTTTGCAATAGTATCAAGTTCAAGGAGCCTTGGTCTTCTTGTCCTTAATTGTAGCAGAATAGGCATGCTCCACTGGAATTGGTGTTGAAGAAGCTGAAGCTTTGGAACCCTCCATGTGGGTTTCCTCTAGAATGAGGGTAGAAGTCACTGAGGTAAAAGTATGATTGGTTTGATTTTCTATCACACTGAGACACATTGCTCATAACAAGGGAGCATGCTAGAGAGCAACACATAGACGACCTCCTCTTCATCAATGAAGGTAACACCTACACCACTGAGTTGATCAATCATACATCTAACGTCATCGTTGACATGAGAAGCCACACTATTTTTGTCATCCTTTTCCATCCTGTAAAGTTTCTTTCTTAAAGAAACCTAGCATCTACATTGGTTTACCCAAAGATGGATTTGAGCCTAAGCCATGCTTCATTGGAAGTCTGTTGAGCTCACTTGATGGATTTATCTATCACCAAGCCCACAAATGATGAGGGATAATGCTTTGGAGTCTAAATTGGTCCACTTTTGGTAGTAATGACTTCAGGATCTCTATTTGGCTTCTTCTCAATGCCATTGACGACTCCTCGCATGTCTTTTTCTATAAGACACATTTGCATTTTGATGCACCAAGTATGGTACTTGGATCCATCAAATTTATCTATTTTATCAAACATCTTTCCCACCATATTTGCCATGGTACTCAAACTTACACACACACACATAGTGTTCCCAAATTACACAAATAGTAGGGAAGACCTTTATAGCTCTAGGCCTTTATAGTGGAGTTTGTCTTTCACCCCAAAATGCTCTACTCAAGTATCCCTTCACCAAATAAGTGAAGATGTGTACACAAACTTTGACCTTTCCAAGTAATTTGGTTGAGCCTTGTGATCTTAAAACTTGTCTTTGAACCTTTGGATAATGCAATTTAAGTTTTGGTTTTAGTGTGTAAGTACCTTGGCATTTGGCTCACACACCACACACTTGAACCCTTTCACTAAGAAATACAAAATGAGATGTTCTCTTTATGTTCTAGAGCATGTACATTATGTTGTCCCATAGAGGATGCATGTGTAATGCTACTCTCCCACCATTAGGACATTTTGGTGGTCATTTGGAGGGCCTCCTAAGAAATTCACTATTTACTAATTTCTCTCACTAAAAATGTAAAGAACTACCCAAAAAAAAAGAGAGTATCAAAATCTATATTTTATTCCAAAGTACCGTTACATTATTTATGAAAAGGCTGCAAGTTTGTTTAAGGTTGTGATTCTGAAATCCTCTTCACTAAGTTATTACTCTTAAATGAATATTACGGCAATTGAATTGGCATTCAATAGAGAAAAGTCTCCAAAAGAGTATAAGCTCCATATTTTCACCTTCTCTTGCATCCCTACACGTAAAGAATGGAGAATTACACTCTAAACAACTCTGCAAGAAACAAGCTCAATCAAGAAGATAATAAGAGGAAGTATCATCTACACATTGATCTTGAAAGTGAGTATGAACCCATCCAAAAACGTGGAAAAAACAATGTAATGCTCTCATCTAAGGAGGCAAACATGAGAAATTCAAGGCTGCAGTACATAGATCTTTGGTGTGATGGTTCTATCTATCCTATCAACCCTAGCATTGCTTCCCATCCTCTATTCTCAAACCCCACTACTCTTTTATGGTTTACCAGAGATGTAGATAATGGATTACTTTGGTATTGTAAATTCATTGCTACCTAATGAAGATAGACATAGACAACAAGCTTAATATGAAGCATATGAATTGCTTCGTTCAAAAGAGGCATGCAAGGCTCTCAAAAAGATTTTGGAGGAAAATGACAATGAACTTACAAGGTTACGGGACCAAGTGAAGAAATATAGGCAAAAGGAAAGAAGCATTGGACTAAGATAGAGGAAAAACAAGCTCAAGAATTTTGAGAACTTGAAGCCAAGCTCAGGTGGCTTAAAGAAACGAATCCAAAAAATTAGGTTTTAAATGTATTTAGGGTTTTCTCTATGTTAATATTGTGTTGTTTATGGGGTATAATATATAAATAGTATAACCACAGTGTTGTAATGAAAATTGTATAATTATAGGATTATAATGCAACCTAACAACAAGGAGAATATCAATCCCAATATGATTCCAACAAAGCAGTTAAAACCTTTGTTTACTTCAAGATTGGCAAAGGAAGTGCTACAGGAAAGAAATTTTAAGGTCGTAAAAAGAGATATTATACAACAATTTGTAACCAACAATATTGTACCTACATCATAAATATAAGAGGCTATGGATGCTAATGCAGTCAGTCGTAAAGGTTATACTACTATACAAAAGTCACTATCTTCAGTTAGGTGTAACCAACAATATTGTACCTACATCATAAATATAAGAGGCTATGGATGCTAATGCAGTCAGTCGTAAAGGTTATACTACTATACAAAAGTCACTATCTTCAGTTAGGTGTCAATAAGATTAAAGGTACATTACTTTTCCAACTCCAACAGATGTTTGGAGAGTCCGGGACACAAGCTGAATGTAGAGGTCTTGGAGTACATTGGTAAACCTTACCACATCGAAGAGAAGTTCAATGGAGAGAGTGGCACCATTCAATATAATGAACATAACAATATATTCTTAGATATTAAGCTATTTCAGAGGGGAATGGTGGAGTTCTATGACATATCTTATGAGGAGACATAGGGTGTGCTTAAATTTGTCATCAAGCTGGATGAATGTGAGATAATCAAAGAGAAAAAGGTGGAAAGATTAACAATAACATTGATGAATAGAGCACTCAATAAATGCATCAAGGATGATAACCCTCAATATTTCAGTGTGCAATCCGAAGCAAATATTTGGTGGCTTGGTTTATTTGAGGTAAACCTACTTACCTTTATCTCACAAAACCTTTTCATATTTGACATTATGTAATTTTTGAGGTAAACCTACTTACCTTTATTTGAGGTAAACCTACTTACCTTTATCTCACAAAACTTTTTCATATTTGACATTATGTAATTTTTTATGTAAAGGTCAAGAAAGAAGATCATGAGACATTGTTTTGTGTATTTCATCATACATCTATTTCTAAATTGATGAACCAACAAATGAGAGGAACAAGGACACTTCATGTTGATAAAAAAGGAGTGCATTTTCTTGAGGAGAGCCCAAGATACTGTCCTTGTTGTTGCCTTTCCATCTTACATCCTCGTACAGCATATTCTTGTGTGTTGTCCAGCCTCTTAGGGCTGCGTTTTGGTGGGAGGAAAGACCCTATATCAGCATTTTCTGATTTGGATAGTTTTATCTTATGAGGGTTGGTCCTATTGATTGGATCAATGATGACAACTTCAGATTTGGCTCTCGTACCACTCTCTTGTTATTTCCTTGATGAGGCTGACAAGTTGGATGGTGGTAACTTTCAGTCATTTGAAGTTGCAAGTTACTTCTATTCTCAAGGAGTATGGTTTGATGGAGTTTCTCTCGTACAAGAATCGGTGCTTGTCGGACCTTGCCTCTGTGGAGGATGTGTGTCTATGGAGGAAGACTGACAGACAGATCTATGGCTTTCTCCTCCTGAATTGTTAGGATTCGGTTCTTCTTGACACTTCATCTATGCTCGTGATGATGCTTCTACCTTCTATGTGTGGCAGTTGCTTTGTGACCTGTATGATGATGCCAATGATGAGCAGGATGCTTTCTGCTTCTAGGTGCTCTAAAGCTAGTGATCTTATGGATACTTCTTTTGGAGATGTTCCTGCAGCAAAGGATAGTGGGCCAGTTTTAATCATCACTGCATCTGAGGAGTTTGTTTCTCTTGTTTCCCTACCTTCAGTTTCTGTGCATACTTCTCATTCGTAGGGTCCATGTAGTAAAGTCAAGGGGACTTCGCACTAGCTCCCTTACTTCAATTAAACAAGCACTTGAGAGTCTTTAGATGTACCAAGAGTGCCACCAAAGCGTGCAACACCACAAGCCCCCTCTTCAAAGGGAAAGGGCCACTGGAGAGGAAAACGCAGCAAAGAAAGGCTACTGTCCTGTAGAAAATAGGCCGCCTATTGTCCAATCTCCAAGTGGGAAGAGAAAATGCTAGTCAACAAGTACCTAATGGCTGAATTGGTGAAGCCAATCTGAAGGAAAAAAATTTGAAGGAAAAGCGACAAGCAGAGTGCTGTCCAGAAAACACACAGCAGCAAAGGCTATGGATCTAGAAGAAAAAATGCAGAGGAGATGGTGCTGAAAACAGAGCTGAATCTAGGGCAGCAAAGAGGTTGCTAAACCGGGAGCGATAATACCATGAAAGAGTGCATAGAGCGGCAGCAGAGTGGCACTAGAATGTGCTAAACAGAGAGTGCAAGAGAGAGAGAGACATGGAGCAAACTATGTTGAATATACTGAAGCAAAACAATCCCAAGCAAGAGACACAGATAGTCTCATAAGTGAGGGAGCAGAACATGTACAAGATTGAAGGAGAAATGAGAGGCCAGCCCCACCTATTTATAGGTGAGGAGGGCTGGCCGACTGGAGCTGAATATGTTGGCCAACTGGAGCATATGAGCTAGCTGACTAGTAAAATACCAGAAGGGCTGGGAAAAATCCTAGAAAAATATGTAAAATAGGGGTGGCTAGCCCACAATCAAGGGCCATACAAATGGGACCAAAAGGACACCAGAAATGGGCAGAAATTGGGGATGAATGTGCTAACACCTTTGTGTGGCATGATTCTTGTCAAATGTTGTTGATTATTACGATGTGATCCTGTCTTCTTCTACCCATGTGATTTTTATGTTTTTATGCATAATTAAGTGCTCTTAGAAGCAGATTTTCATAAAGTATAAGAGTTGAGTCATATAGACTCTTATTGAACTACTCTTTGTTGAAGTAGCCACTTGTTGGTGAGGAATGAAAGAATTACGTTGACTTGCGAGGCTAATATAGATATCTTCACTAAGGATTGAAGATCATTGACTTGTGAAGATGGTGGCATCCTTTGGAGAGGTTTGTAATTTGAAGGAAAATTCCAGGTAATGGGTTGTACCATTGACCAGGCTTTTGTCCACCATGGCCCCCCTATCCAAAGATATACTTGGAAGTTGTCGATGGTGAGGCTTTGGTGCAAATGTTCTCCAGTGCATGAGTATGGATATGTACTCATGGAGCAACTCCTACATTAATTTAGCCAAAAGAATAGTAAGCAATAAGCTTAACAAATATATAGTGGCTATTGTGTGATATGGCTTAATCCATGATGAGGCTTAAATGTGAAAGTGCAGGTTCTTAAGCCGTGAGATGGAACTCCGTGAATTGTAATTTTGTGATATGGAATTTCGTGAATTTGCAGGTTTTGACCTAGAGAGAGGTTTTTTTTTGGAGTCTTCTATGTCATGACTTGCAAGCAACAGCTTCTTGTGCGCTCATTTCTCACTACTAGAGGGGTGACAAGAGCATTGTTATTTTGTTCTTGATGTGCTCCTAAGTCTC
Organism: Cibotium barometz; assembly: GCF_041138505.1. Classification (NCBI taxonomy): domain Eukaryota; kingdom Viridiplantae; phylum Streptophyta; class Polypodiopsida; order Cyatheales; family Cibotiaceae; genus Cibotium; species Cibotium barometz. The sequence continues at coordinate 1,133,603 of NC_141061.1, forward strand.
CGTATTTGATCTTAAATTTGTTGTGAAAATGATGTCAAGGTAGTAGGAAAGACTTCTGATTTTTTGCTTGAACAGACAAGCTCTTATGTTGGTGCTGAATGCAGAGAGTGGTGGAGGGATTTGCTTGCTATTGCTTGGGATTCGTTCTTGTCAAACTATAGGTGAAGTTGTTGGGGGTGAAGTCGGTGGTGAGGTTTTCTTCACATTGTTCAATTTTGGCAACCATATGATAGAATTACCATCATAGTATTCTTGTTGTTGAAGTACATGCATAGGCACCCATCTTTGATAAGCACTGTAATTTGGTTGCCGATGTGCTTGGTGTTGAGGCTTTCTTCTTTGTGCAAGCTTAGAGGACTTTGTGATACGCTTTTGGGGACCCAAGCTTTGGTATTTCTTTAGTAGTACCCTTGTGCTTTTGCAGCAATATTTTTGGTACCCACACTTTGGTGGAGTTCTTTGAGGAACTCGCATAGGCTCTTGTGGACAATGTTGTCGAGTACTCTTCTTCTTCCTTGGCTTTCGAGTGCTTTGTTAAGGAAGAGTTTTTGACTCTCAAGGTACCCAAATTTGATTAGCACCTTCATAGTAGCCTTGAGCTACAAGTAGTTGCTTCTCCACCTACATTTTGATACTATTAAGATATCGTGATTGTGGAAATCTTAGTGGAGTTTTCTTTTGGGTTGGTGTGGAAGGTTTGGGGCCCTCCTTAACTTGGATTGAGGCTGCAGGTTTGAGACTCATTGGCATTGATGGTGAGGTTAGAGTCTCTTGTGGAGTGGCTGTATGACGAGGCCTTTAAGCATGTGGTTGTCTCCTTTGGTGAGGTTTGTTGATGAAGATGCATAGGAGTTGGGGTCTTTCCTTTGAGTTTCCTGTTAGAGATAGATGGTTTGGATATGGAAACTTCTTCAAGAATATCTGCTGATTGCGAGGTTTTGGCATCGAACTTTATAGGTGAGGATGGGCTTGAAGGAGTAGAGGCTTTATCAGAGTTGGTTGTTGATGCAGATGGTAGGTCCTTCTCTATAGAGGGCCTTTTGTGGAAGAGGCTTGTATCCTTTTGCATTCAGCATCATAGATATCCATTAAAGTTGGATCCTCTTCCTTGGCAGCAGTATGGTATTGTCAGCTTTTTGTCATTGACCATCATGATGATGACTCTATTGCTAGCAAAGCACAATGGTGCTTGGGCAGCAACAATCCATTTATGTCCCAAGATCAAATCTTCTTCCAACACATACTCAACCACAAAAAACTTACAAGTGAGGGAGTTAATTTCAATATACATTGTATGTTCAAAGTACCCCAAACATGGCATGTTCAAGTCGTGTAAAGGTAATCCTTTCAGGATGTGCCGTGAGTGTGTTGGTTGACCTAATAAATCCCATAGCTTGAGAGTCATGAGATTGTGTTCTCGTGTTGGATAAAGCTGTGCTTGAGCTGTGGTGATTTTATTTGAAATTTTCAATCCAACCAAAATCTTAGGGATTTTTTCAGTAAGATATGTTGGAAGTTCCATCTCCTATAAGGTTTCTTCCTCCCGTAATAGCAATTGTACATTACTGGAGTGTTCAAGGTGATTGTTTGCATGGATTCATCTAGTGAATACAACGATTCACTTATCCAAGGTCCAGCAAAGACTACATCATACTCAAGGGAATCTAGGGTAATATGAAATGTAAATTCCATATCGCTAATTGATTGTTTGAGTAGTGTATCTAAAGTAGCCTGAAACTTCAAAGCTTTGTTCATTTGTTTCTTTTGCAAGACTATTGCTTGTCAGGGTGAGTTTAGGTTTTCCCAATGACACCCAATTGTCTATTGTCATGATGTTATGACTTGCTCCAGGGCTAATCAATGCGCGTTTGCACTGAACATCATTGCCTGTCGGGAAATCCAACCATACCATGATAGAATCTTCCAAAGGAACCATGGGTGTTTTGGTTATTGTTTTAACTTCATATCCTATGTCTGTTTCATATTCCCATTCACTTTCATCCTTTGTTTGGGTCTTAGATTTTTCAAGAGCACCCAATGCGTACACTGGCACACTTGGCCCTCTGACAATTCTTAATGAGGGCTATTTGGAAACTTGCGAATCCTAACATTCCTATTTTATGTAGTTTGTTATGTCCTTGTATAACTTAGGCTAAGCCATTAAAGGTGCAAGTGTTGATGTGATGCTAGCTTTATCATGAGAGAAGAGTATTCCTCGAATGAGGTTTGGAGAGATTGTTTTAATCTTGTAAGGATATTATCAAATTCCTCACGTGCTTTCTCAAGCCTATAGTTCGCACAGTCTATTTCAAATGACTCTTCTGTAGAGAGTATGTCTTCCTCTTAAAAGGGAAAGTGGTACTCCTCTAGGCTTTGTATCTTGGTTGCTGTTTTATGTTTGGCATTATAAGGTTAAATCACAATCGGTGACCCTGTAAGACATTCAACCAAGCTAAGCATGCTCTAACACTGTGAAAACATTTCTTGAAAACGCGAAACATTTAGCATCTTTCAAAGATTCCATTTAAAAAAAAGGCCAAAGTGGTCTATGCATGCATACAATGCTGCCCAAAAATGACACTATTTAAGACACTCTATGCATTTTTTTTACAAAAAATGGAACAAAAAAAAGACATGGTTTTATTTACTTTTTGAGATTACAACTTAAAATCTAACAATAAGTATTAAAAAATATACCAAAATAGAGACCATTTGTCATTGACATCTTCAATCCAGAAAAGTAATTAATACAACTCTAAAAAAGGAGTTGTTTTTTAGACATACAACTCATGGCATAGTTATGGCTGCTCATCATCACTGCTACCTATACCATCACCATCACTTGTTGCTGTGCCTTCCCCTGAGGAGGTAGACGAGGCATCCTCTTCATCACTATCCACAAAGATATTTTTTTCTTCTATGTGTACACCTGAAGCTAAGACTCCTTGGGTTTGCTGTCGTGTTAGCACGCCCGAGGATGTGTTACCAAGCTCAGAGTTATTGAAGCAAGGGATATTCTCTTGTAAAATAGAAATGGTTGAATTTCTCAAAAGTAGCCTGCTTTTATGAGAGTAAAGTCATACACCAAAATATCTACCTTATTAAGTGGTAGTACACTAGTGCTAGAAGTGTTCTTTCCCCTCTTGCGCTTGCCCCTTCCTTTTGTTGTATTTACCATTTCCAAGCTATACTTTCCCTCAAATGCATTTGCATGAGTTGTTCTCATCCACCAGTGCACTGTTAATGACAATGTATTCTCACTAATTTCTTCTTTGTTTGATAGCTATTACCTTGCCAATCCAAAACGGATGTTTTAAAGCATCATCCTCAGCTAGGGTAGCAACAAGGGTACCCTCTTTTATGGCTTGTGGATCACCACTCCACATCTCTTGAATTCTTTTTCACCTTTCTTTCAATTGCTTGGCTCCTATGTACATCTCTCTTGCTTCCCCATGAAGAAGTTTATCGATCTCTGTTGGAATTGGTACTGCAAAATAAGTGGTTTTTTCAGCAAGAGTTGGCCACTGAAAAGAACTTGCTAGATTCCATAAGTTATTGATATTCCTTTCAAGTATTTCTTCTTGTTGTTCAAAGAATGTGTCCCACCATTTTACATCTTGCTTTCCTGCATAATGTTTTGCCTTCTTGATTAGTGATCTTCTCTCTGCAATGCACCTTTGAAAGTCCATAGCACGACCTACCTTGTTTGCCTTATTTTCTTCCTTTAAGCTTTCCAAGGGTGCCATTTTTGAAGCTTGCATAACCATGTCTGGAATAAATTTGAGAACTTTAAGGCCACTTGAAGGAAGCCACTCTTCATCAGTAGAGAAAATCTTTCCATATAATAAAGTTTGACCACTTTCTTCTACAGGTTTAATCAGAAAGGCATGTTGATGACTTAGATCATTCAACTGCTCCAAGCACCTCCTTTTTTCTATCCTTGGCCCATTAACAAAAAACTTGAAATCCATTGTCTCCTTCAAATGCTCTACCATTGGCTTTGGTGTGTAAGCTTTCTTTATAAGTGTCATCATGGTCGCAAAGTAATGCATTGTGGCGAGATAATTTTTTGAAAATGTGCTAAACATCAGATCAATGTGGTCATGAGTGTGACCCACAAGTAGAAAATTCACTTTCACTTTCTTAAACACCCCTAAGGAAACCAACATGCTTAGGTATCCAAGAACTATTTGATTCTTATTCTCTCTTGTAGTGTTATCTAGCTGCAAATATAATATGCTTGGCAATGCACCTCTATACAATGAGAATACCTCTGATCTTGTAAAATTGTCAGATAAGTTAAACCTTCCTGTTGTGGGCATACATTCTGCATGATACTTAAAATAACAATGAAGCCATGTTAAAGCATTTTGCCCCATTGGACCTATGGATAATAAAGGATCTAACGGCTTTGGTGTGCCCCATTTTTTGGTCCTGCACTTCACCCTCTCAAGCCGTACATTTCTAAGACTCAAAGCAACCTTAAAGGCTATCCCTACATACCAAATCAGAGCCAAGGCTATATTCAAATTTTCCATGCAAACAAGGTATTAGCAGACCACTAAGAAGTGCATCTTAATCTCCACTGCTCATGTAAAAATAGCGTGTTCGTAATGCCTTTAACTTTTGCAATCCAAACTTTGCTAGACATTTTGCTTACAACATTTTGCTTACAACATTCTATTTAAACTGCATACCTTAATTGTCTATCTGCACACAAGAATGCTTTTTTCTTCAACCCATGGTAGGTCTTACCTCGATACATTGGAGATGATGTCAACTGCTCAATGGTATCCAAGGCATCATGTTCATCTCACTACCATCATTTGTTGCTTGTTGTATTGTGGAGGCTTTACTTGGAGAAGCAAAGTAAGGACTCCTTCTTGTGCTCGTACCTTCATATGATGTAAAAGATAAGCTTGGTGATTGCCCATGGCTTGGAGTTTCCACTTCTCTATCTCTATTTTCAGTTTTTTTAACCCTAGGAGACAAGGAATAGGATGAGAATGAGAGACCCTTTGAATGTGATGCGGTGGTAGGGGATGAGCTTGCACCCATTTGTGTAGGAAAAATGACCAACGGAGGTCTCTCCTCATATCTTTCTCCTTGTCTAACAAATGAGAACCTAATAGCCCATGTGGCCATCATATAGAAAGTCATTAAACTTTTAAATACATAATTAAGGTGGAACTTGATTAAGAAACCCTAGAAATAAAACACTAAATAACTACTATTTTTGGAGCTATGAGGCTACATAAGAAGTTGAGAGGCTCGTTTGGTCACCTCACATTGTGAGAGAGAGAGATATAAAGAAAGAGAGAGAGCACTATTTGGGCACACAAGAAGCAAAGCAACAAGGAGAGCAAATCACACTTTCAAGTCCAACCATGGCAAGGTACACAAAATCTCGATCCTTAGAAAGATTTCATAAAGATTCCCTTTTCTTCTCATTACTTAAAAGCTTTATTTGTGGTAACATAACATTATTAATATTTGTTTGAACCTATAGGATGTTTTAACTTAGATGTTAGAAAAACTATTATAGAATTTTAAATTCTTCTTTTTTTATCATATAGAAGTAGAATAATTTTTGTTTTACTTTTAATGTCTTCTGATTTCATTTTCTTATCTTATAGAAGCTTGTTTTGCTCTATTTCCTACATATTTTTGTTTTTGATCTGCTTGTGATAGCCTTGTTGTTGCTCACTTTAATGGTTAGCTCCACCTTATTGAATTTTTTTGGATTTGATTGATTAAACCAACTAATAATCATTTTGCTAAATCTATTTCTTTTTATCTATAAAGTAGGGGTGACGAGATGAAGAAGTCCTCTAAGAGGCCTGCCATTGAGGCTCCAGAATTTTATTCACCTCCTCAAATACAAGCTACAAAGAAGGCAAGAAAGGAACATTCTAAAAAAACTGCAAAGGAAGCCCAAGCTACTACTTTACCTGGGAAAAGATCCCTCTTCCAACAAGTGGAGGCTTCACAACAACATGAGAAAAGAGATGGTGTTGCAGGTGTCAAGCATACCAACACAATGGGAAAAGACCCCTCTTCCAACAAGTGGAGGCTTCACAACAACATGAGAAAAGAGATGGTGTTGCAGGTGTCAAGCATACCAACACAATGGGAAAAGACCCCTCTTCCAACAAGTGGAGGCTTCACAACAACATGAGGAGAGAGATGGTGTTGCAGGTGTCAAGCATACCAACACAAAGAAGGCAAGAAAGGAACATTCTAAAACTGCAAAGGAAGCCCAAGCTGCTACTTTACCTAGGAAAAGATCCCTCTTCCAACAAGTGGAGGCTTCACAACAACATGAGAAGAGAGATGGTGTTGCAGGTGTCAAGCATACCAACACAATGTTGGATTTATTGCAAAGAAAGAAGTACAAACTCAAACTCGACCAAGTTTAGGGACCATTGCCACTTTTCCTCCCCAAAGTGCTGCGACTATTGAAGCCTTCACCCAAAAGAGATTTATAGCTTCATCACCATCCTCTATTGATGAAGACGAAGAAGAGAATCAAAAGCAGGATGATCCTATGTCTGTTCTAGTGAGAGCTAGGACAAAGACAACAACTTATTATGTACCCCCAGGAAGAACTCATGGTTTTATCAATGCACCAAAAGATAGACCTCAACTCTCAGCAAGTACATCAATTAAAACTCTTGCTTATCTTCAACATGAGTGGAGTCTTTCTGGGGTCGATGGTGGTCTTTTTTTCATCATTGCTAGTAGGCACTCTGGCAAGGTTAATCTTCTCAGAGGTCAAAAGTCTTGTGGCAAAGTGTTAAAGGTGGATTATACAAGGGAAGAGAGAGATGATGTTGTTTCTTTTATTGTTGATGATACGAATAACATTAGAGAGTTTCTAGTGAGCCAAAATAATCTTCAAGTGGGTCTTTGTGGTCCTATGCAACTAACTTATGCATTGGAAAAAAATGACAATTTGTTAGTGAGCTTAGGACCTTTCTTGACTCTGACTATTGCAGCCTCTAATGTTGCTAGCTTAGAGGTCTCAAGAGCCTCCAATGTCTTCTGCACTTGACTCTCATGGGAAAGGAGAGAAACAGAGAGAAGTTAAAAGGACTTCTATGTCTACAAGCTCTCGAGATGAGAGGACATCTCATAAAAACATCAATTTGTCAAGAAAGGAGGATTTTGTATCTTCAAACGACAACGAGGAGCTTGACATCATCACTCTTGGTGGTGAGCTTGGCAAACACGTGCAGTCCCAACTCTACAAAATAAAATAAGGGAGATAATTAAACAGCAGAAACTTGTGCTCAATGGTAGGATTTTTGTAAGATTCCTCCCCAACCTCTCAAGATATTCAGCATCTTTCCCTGTAATCAAATCCCTCTTCAGAAATATAAAAGATTTTTTTTCTACCAATTTTGGCCTAGAGAGAGAAAATATTCTAGAGAGATAATATTCAGATTTTAAATATTTTTGGATAGAAAAATATCTCATCTTATTAAAATAAGTTCCCCTGAAACAGAAGTTCAAAAAGATTTTCAGAAGGTGCATTAGAAATTAAGTATAATCTGTTCAAAAGGCATTATCCTGGGGGGGTGAAGATTTTTTTAAAATTTTAAATTAAGGTTCCTATGGACCAATAAGATTCATCCAAATGTAGGGAGGAGATAAATAGAAGAATAAAAGAAAAATCCCCCAAAAATGAGTAAATACTCACATAAGATGAAGAGTTGACTAAGGACAAGGTTAATAGTTAAAAAAAAGGGAGATATTCAGAAGTAATGATGCATTTTTGACACCTCTGCATGGGGGAATTCCCCTCATGAAGGAGGCGCCTATTTCACATGCTTGAATGAGTTTTAAACTCCCAAATAATGGGATATTTTTATCTCTCCTCTCTCCTGTTTCAACTAGATCCAAAAAGTGAGCAAAACTGACCTAAAAATGGTCAAAATTGACCAAACTGATCTGGAAAATTCTAGAATCAGTTGGCTTGGTTAGAAGCTCACTTTTTCCTATAAATAGAAGCCCTCCCCTTTGTTGAAACTCAATAGTGTTTTGCACTGTTACCCTATCTCTCCCAAGTGCCAAAAACAGTGAATTGTATTCATAATTCATTAGTTTTTGACCTTCCTTCTTCTAGAAGATTGGTGGCCACTCTTGTTACAAACAAGAGTTGAACCCTCAAACCATCAAGCCAAAGGAAAGCTCCAAGAAATTATGTAAGTAGAGATTCTTGTAATTTTCTTTATTGATTTTATGTTTTTCTAATGTTTATGAATGTTTGAAGTGATAAATGGATGCTATGCCTTGATCGAAAGGCTTTTCCCCTCTCTCTTCTTAGAATCAAACCCTTCTTTATCCTAGTTAAGTGATAATTGATGGACTTAAACTTTTTATAATGTTTTCTCTTTTATAAGTGAATTTTGAGTATAGATTACTTTAAATCAATTAGAGTTAATTTTTAAGATAAAATCAAGTAGGAAAAATTAAAAAATGGTCAGCCATACAAAGGAGGTTATGGCAAAATTTTTAGAAATAAGAATTATCTTTTATTATGCTGAAAGAGTAATTCCTATCAATTCTATACTCTAAAAGTGTCATTTTCATGCATAGAAGATGCATATTGATTATTATTATTTTTATGCATAAAGGAATAATTTTCTTTTATTATGAAAGTGTTACTTTCAACAAAATAGATTTTTATGCACAAAGGAATAATTTTCTTTTATTATGAAAGTGTTACTTTGATCAAAATGGATTTTTAGGCATAAAAGATTATGTTTTTATTATAAAAGTGTTACTTTTATTATATTTGATTTTTTGCATAAAAGATTATTATTTTTATTATAAAAGTGTTACTTTTATCATATTTGATTTTTATGCATAAAAGATTATTATTTTTATTATAAAAGTGTTACTTTTATCATATTTGATTTTCATGCATAGAAGTATGCATAAAAGATTATTTTTTTATTATAAAAGTGTTACTTTTATCATATTTGATTTTCATGCATAGAAGTATGCATAAAAGATTATTTTTTTATTATAAAAGTGTTACTTTTATCATATTGATTTTCATGCATAAAAGTATGCATAAGAGATTTTTTTTAAATTATAAAAGTGTTAATTTTATCATATTTGATTTTTATGCATAAAAGTATGCATAAAAGATTATTTTTTGAATTATAAAAGTGTTACTTTTATCATATTTGTTTTTTATTCATAAAAGTATGCATAAAAGATTATTATTTTTATTATAAAAGTGTTACTTTTATCATATTTGATTTTCATGCATAGAAGTATGCATAAAAGATTATTTTTTATTAAAAGTGTTACTTTTATCATATTTGATTTTCATGCATAAAAGTATGCATAAAAGATTATTTTTTAATTATAAAAGTGTTACTTTTATCATATTTGATTTTCATGCATAGAAGTATGCATAAAAGACTACTTTTTATTATAAAAGTGTTACTTTTATCATATTTGATTTTCATGCATAAAAGTATACATAAAAGATTATTTTTTTATTATAAAAGTGTTACTTTTATCATATTTGATTTTCATGCATAGAAGTATGCATAAAAGATTTTTTTTAAATGATAAAAGTGTTACTTTTATCATATTGATTTTCATGCATAGAAGTATGCATAAAAGATATTTTTTTATATTAAAAGTGTGATTTTCATCATAAATGATTTTTATGCATAAATGGGTGCATAAAAGATAATTTGATTTTCACCATAAATGATTATTTTATTACTCATAAGAAATTCATGTTTTAGAAATTTGTAAGCAAATATTCGTCGAACAAAATTTAGAAAAAGAGAAATTGAAATAGTACCTTTTGAGAAAGATAGTTTAGGAAGAACCTTTCCAAACCCAAACTCTGATTCAGACTATTGACCAAGACCTAATTCCTTCGTCAGTTTCAATCAATGACGATGTGCCCAGTTCAAGGAAAATGCACTCAAATCACCCACCGAATCTGAAACTAAGTTAAGACTTTTAATTTTGATCTGAGGAGCAAGTTAACAGAATTCGAGGAATTCTGTTTGGAATTCAGACCTGGATCTAGAAGTATTGGGATACGGATTTAAGATTTATTCATGGTATTCAAACAAAATCAAAACTATAATCTTGCATAGAAACCCTGTTTTCTTAAAAGACTGACTTACGCCAGAATGCTGGAGGGAGCATTTGGCATATATGTTTATCTAAGGGAAGTTCAGTTGTAACAGCTGGCAGGGAGTGTTCGAGGGACAGCTCACGCGGCAAAGCCTACCGAGGTCTTGACCAGCCTCGGTATGGTTAAAATGGTGCACTTCCGGTACGATGGGCGAGGGCCAACGAAGCGGTCCATGAGTGAAGTGCCAGGACACCTAAGGAGGATCTTGGAGGGTTCTGACCACGCGATGCACGGGCTCGCGGTGCCGAGGACACCCATACGTATGTCGAGGAAGATATTGTATGACAGACCAATGTTATTGTAATCTATCACAGGATCTCTTTGTTGACTCGCTGGTCTCAACGGAGAGTCCAGAGTGATACTGTTTTGTGAGAAACAAAGACTCAATGGAAATTTTGAAGTATGACATGTGTAACCAGTAAATTGTTTGTCAATGGATTATTTTTATTAAAGTTTTAAAGAGGAGTGTGTGCGTATCTGTTTTCTAAAGCTAAAGTTAAGAAAGGCATTTCAATTATGGGTGGGTGAGTACTTGTTCGGATCTACCGATTCCAGTGGCAGGGTGGTGGCTAACCCATGGGCTGGATGGGGTTAGGCTGGAATCAGTGGAGTTTTAATAATCAAACTGAAAAATCTTAAGATTACGCTAGGGTTCGAGTAGATAGTTAATTTCCCTGATAAAATTTTCGATTGAGTGGATCAACGGCTGTGCCTAATCTTGATTAGGAAAAAAGCATTGAATTCCTCAAATGATCAAATTATATCAGTGATAGTTTCCTTCTATCTGATTTATTCAGGTGAAGGATAGTTTAGAATTGATCTCATTAGAAAAATTCGTTAAGAAAAGTCAAAAAGGTGGAATCGTCCCCGCTTTCCGGGCATGGAAAATTTTTTTGGTTTTGGTTTTTAGAGTGACCACCAGCCTAGTCTCGTGCCCAGACATTCGTGGACGAGGCCCCGAGTGAGAAACCCTGCCCCGCGCATGAGGGGGCTGCTTCCGCTGTCAGCTACTACCGGGAATCCGGTGCGTGGAGGGGGCAGAGGGATCTCACAATTTTAAACTTGCCAATGAAAAAAATACTTCGACCACCTGGATACACCATCTGGTAGAAGATCAATGGAGATTAGAGAACCTCACACAGTACATGTCAATAATCTTAAGAAGAAAATGAAGGTCAATCCCCATGCCACAGTGGTCCCATTTATTGTTTTGGTAGACCCCCAAGATTGTCACCCAATAAAAATAGCTTTAAAATGGCAGAATGTCAGAATTATAACTATTATGTCATTGGGGACTCACACTCTACTGAAGCTAGGAGAACTATTAAAGGAAAATCCAAATAGTCCTTACTACAGCACTGTGCAAAGATGTCCCAGATTGAGAAAATTAGGTTTTTTCACCATGAGTTTGAGGAATATGTGGTACGACACCAAAAGGTTTATGGCATATTACGAAGACAATGTCTTTTGGAGATTGGGATTCTTGTGGAGAAAGAGGAGCTCTCTTATGGACTAAGAAAGTATGATATTATATTTCAACTTGCTTTTCGTACAGGACAGATTTGGGATCTTTAGAATATAATATTTTCAATGTTGGAGAATAAAGCTTTGAAAGGGAAGAAGACCTCTAAAAGGGCTAAATGAATCTAGTGGCTTGGCTAAAAGTCGTGGTAAGAAGGTGGACACATCAATTGAAGACCTTGCAGAAGATATGAAGCTTAATCCATGGCGAGCACTTCAAGGAGTGTAGGATCAAACACTGCTAGTTTTTGTCTTATCATGTGTCATTTTGAAGGAGCTATCACTTGATGAAATGTCTTTGGAGCTACAAAAGTAAGTAAAGTTTTTAGTTATTCATTTTTTATCTTCTTGATCTAAATGAAGTATTTATAGCCATAAAGTTTATATGAAGATGCAAGAGGTCATGATAAAATAAATAAATTGCACCACTTGGGGACGACGTATGTGCAGAGTATCCTCAGTCTAGCTCTCATGCAGTTTTGAAAGATTTTTTCTTGTCCTTTAGAGATTGGGTAATATTCTTTTGTTTTTGTATTAAAGATTCAAATTTGATGGTATGCTAGTATTGTTGTTATGTCTTAAGAAACCAACCACTAAATATTATATTCTTGTATATTAACTTTCTACTAACAACAAAAGCCTCCAACTAAAAAAGGCAAAAAGTGACTCTTTCAAGAAGAATCAGAGTGTCCACAAAACTTTCTTGTGCACCTTCAAAGAGCTTGTCAAGAGAAAGCAAGACGCCTTCTACGAAATGCTACTCCAACTGAAGGAGATGAACTAGAAGAGTTTTTTCTTCTTGGAAAGGAAAGTAAAGCAACATCCTATAAAGTGATTTGTGGGGATGTAAATAATGTTTAGAATATCATTTGAAAGAAAGATTACAGTCTTGTTATTACTAATATCCCATATGATTTTAATATGAGTGGTTCTATGAATGATGAGAGAGCATATACCTATCAAGAAATTCAAAAGATGTTACAAAATTTTAAAGTAGTAACTACATCGAATATGTGGAGATTTGTGATCTTTCATAGCACTAGCCAAGCTGCATCAGTTAACTGTAGCTTCTGAGAAAAGAAGCACATGGTTTGGAGTCTCTTGTTTGGTATGGTTTCAAGAACTTATGTTTTTACTTTCTTTTCATTATTATTCAAACACTTTAAATTTATGTTTCACTAAATTTGATTGTAGGGTCAAAACAAATATAGATCATGTTCCTAGTTTTCGTTTCAAAGGTTCCTTTGAAATGATCACAATTGGCTATTGGGATGACATTGAGCAGCAAAGACAGGTTAAAGCACATGTCAACAATGAGTCTGGATGCTTCAATGTAAGATTCCTCCCCAGCCTTCGAGGTATATAGGAGTAAGAATCTCCCTTTTTGATCTTATAATTATTCCCTCTCTAAAATAAAAGAAAGTTTCTGTTTAAAAAAAGGAAGACCCTTTCCCTAGAATACTTCTCAGGAGTCCCACCTGTTTTAAGAATTTAGAACAATGAGTTCAGAAGTGAGAATCAGTGTTTTGGATACCAAGGTTTTGGTTTTCATTCGAGTACGGCCCAAAAGAAGTTCTTTATCTCTTGGGAAGTATAAGAAGTTATCCCCCAGATATTGTGGGCCTTATATCTGAATTCAATGAAAGTAGGTGACAACCTACAAGCTTCTTTTACCTCCTCATCTCAAAGTTCTTAATGTATTTCATAGAAATATGTGCCAAACCCAAATCAAGGAAAGACGGTAAAACTTCAGTGGCAAGATACCGTTGGCTTCTAAGTTATGCTAGCTCCTTCCTTTATATAAGTCGTAACCTTTAAAAACTGTCGCTCACAGTAATCTTACTTCCATCGATCTCCCTTCTTCTTAATCTCCTTCATGGCTTGGCAACAGGAATTAGTTTTATCCATGATGATTTCTCACCTTCAAGACGCAAGAGAGTCTGTGAAGAAAGATTTTATAGAACAGTATGAGCGCTCACTTTTCCCTCACTTGGGAACTTCTGTAGCACAGACCAAATGGCGGACCTATCAAGACATAACTAGGGTAACACCCTGGGGTCAGCAGCACTTTCGTAACAATGTCCGCTTGGCCATGGTTATTGAAGCCTTAGGTTTGGGTCCCCGATACTACTGTGTCATGAGATCAAGGCATCTTGGGTTTTCTGAGCGGGTCTTCTTACTGGCGTGTTTTCTTCCTCATGAGAAGATATGCCTTTACCCCGTTTTTGGCTTGCCTCTCAGAGGTCCTTTTGTTAGATCACCTCATACCACTGAGATAGGTGTGGCAATAACCAGCAGAATCATTCCCATAGATGAGTTACCCTATACTTGTGCAGCTTGTGAGTGCTGCTTTTGTGACCATATGATGGACGGGCTTATGGAAGTGTAAAGAGTTCTTCTATCTTTACTGTATAAGTTCCAAGAATGAATAAAGTTTAAATCTTGTTCTTATTTTGAATCTTGCTCTCTTTAAGACTTTTCTTGGTGGTTAATCTTTATTCGTGCATCTTGTGAAATTATCCCAAGTTGCGAGATGAGGACATCTCGCGTTTTTTAAGTGGGGTAGAATGTAAGATTCCTCCCCCAACCCCCTTTTGATGTCTAGTACCTTCCCCTGTAATCAATCCCTCTTCAAAAATATAAAGACCTTGTTTTTAACTGTTTTAACCTAGAGAGAGAAAATATTCTAGAGAGAGAATATTCAAATTTTGAATATTTTTGGATAGAAAAATATCTCACCTTATTAAAATGAATTTCCCTGAAACAGAAATTCAGAAAGAATTTTCCAATGTGCAATTGGAATTAATTGGAAATAGGTATAAAGAACCTTAGTCTAAGGGTCTAGATTTTCAAAATTTTTTGATTATGGTCCACTTAAGGTTCCTATGGGCCAATAGCATCAATCCATGTGTAGGGAGGAGATAAATCCTATTTGTAAAAGAAGATACCCAAAAATGAGTAAATGCTCACATAAGATGAAGAGTTGAAAATGTACAAGGTTTACTAGTAAAAAACTATGAGTAATATCAAAAAAATGAGATAAATTGAGTATCCAAAAATGAGTAAATGCTCACATAAGATGAAGAGTTGAAAATGTACAAGGTTTATTAGTAAAAAAACTATGAGTAATATCAAAAAAATGAGATAAATTGAGTATCCAAAAATGAGTAAATGCTCACATAAGATGAAGAGTTGAAAATGTACAAGGTTTATTAGTAAAAAACTATGAGCAATATTAAAAATATGAGATATTTTGGGTATAATCATTCCATTTTGACACACATGTAAGGAAGGGGAGTTCTTTAAAGGAGGTGCATATTTCACATGCTTGAATGAGTTTTAAACTCAAAAATAATGTGATATTTTTATCTCTCATCTCTCTTGAACCAAACCAAATCAAAATGGAACCAAACCGAATCAAAAAGTAACCAAACTAGGTCCAAATCTAGTCCAAATTCAACCAAATTGACTTGGAAAATTCTAGAATCAGTTTGTTTGGTTAAGAGCTCAATTTTTCCTATAAATAGAAGCCTCCCCTTGTTGAAAAAAATATAGTGTCTTATGCATTGTTACTCTACTCCACCTAAGCCAAGAACTGTGAATTCTTTAATAATTCACTAGTTTTTGACACTTCTCTCTTTCTCCAATCTCCATTGGTGGCTCCATCAACATACTAAACCAATTGATTGGTTGGGGGCCTCTACCGTGAATAAAGAATCAAGCAAATTATAAGGTAAGTATAGTGAATTTTGATCTTTTCTATAATTTCTCAATGATTCTCTCTTCTCAACCCCTCTCAAGCTTGAGAAGCTTAATTGGTATGGTTTTTGAAATGCTATTGAAGTTAATTAATTAATGATAGTAAAGAATTACATAAATTTTCATTTATGTTTAATTCTAATGGTTTTTTCTCTCTCTCACTTAAGAAATGGGTCATACTCATGACCCATTCTCAATCCAAATGAAGCTTTTCATAAAGCTTTTTCTTAATCCAAGATTAATCTATGCTTGAGAATAAATTAATAGTTTTTTTTAAATCTATGCTTTTAGTTTATGATTATTTTTTATTTAATCCATTAAGGGTTAATGATCCAATTAGGGATCATTCTAATCATTCCCTTAAAGATAACCTATCTTTTAAAATAATCGAGATTTATTAGTTATAGTAGCGGAGCTATGGCAAAATTTTATAAAAATATACACATAAAATAATTTCATTCAAAGCATGAAAAGAGGATTTCCTACCATATTCTAGGAACTATCATCCTAGATTAATTAAAAGAATTTTATTATGCATGGAGATGTGGATATTTGCATGTAGATGTAGATGTATGGATGTAGATATTTGCATGTAGATGTAGATGTATGGATGTGAGTGTGAATGTGGATGTGGATGTATGCATGGAGATGTGGATGTATGCATGTAGATGTAGATGTATAGATGTGGATGTGATTGGAGATGTGGATGTATGCATGTAGATGTAGATGTATAGATGTGGATGTGAATGGAGATGTGGATATATGCATGTAGATGTAGATGTATAGATATGGATGTGAATGTGGAGGTGGATGTATGCATGTAGACGTAGATGTATGGATGTGAGTGTGAGTGTGGATGTGGATGTATGCATGGAGATGTGGATGTATGCATGTAGATGTAGATGTATAGTTGTGGATGTGATTGGAGATGTGGATGTATGCATGTAGATGTAGATGTATAGATGGGGATGTGATTGGAGATGTGGATGTATGCATGTAGATGTAGATGTATAGATGTGGATGTGAATGGAGATGTGGATGTATGCATGTAGACGTAGATGTATGGATGTGAGTGTGAATGTGGATGTGGATGTATGCATGGAGATGTGGATGTATGCATGTAGATGTAGATGTATAGTTGTGGATGTGATTGGAGATGTGGATGTATGCATGTAGATGTAGATGTATAGATGTGGATGTGATTGGAGATGTGGATGTATGCATGTAGATGTAGATGTATAGATGTGGATGTGAATGTGGAGGTGGATGTATACATGTAGATGTAGATGTATGGATGTGAGTGTGAATGTGGATGTGGATGTATGCATGTAGATGTAGATGTATAGATGTGGATGTGATTGGAGATGTGGAAGTATGCATGTAGAAGTAGATGTATAGATGTGGATGTAAATGGAGATGTGGATGGATGCATATAGATGTAGATGTATAGATGTGGATGTGAATGGAGATGTGGAAGTATGCATGTAGATGTAGATGTATAGATGTGGATGTGAATGTGGAGATGGATGTATGCATGTAGATGTAGATGTATAGATGTGGATGTGAATGTGGAGGTGGATGTATGCATGTAGATGTAGATGTATGGAGGTGAATGTGAAAATAGATGTATGGATGTAGATGTGGATGTATGGATGTGAAGGTGAATGTGGATGTGGATGTATGCATGGAATTATGGATGTATGCATGTAGATATGAATGTATGCATATAGAGGTGGATGTATGGATGTGAATGTGGATGTAGATGTGGATATATGTATGGATGTGAATATATGATATGTGATGTGCAGGAATCTGAAGTGAGGAGATGGAAAATGATGTGATTGGATGAGTACACATATAAATGGAATGTGGAATAAGTAATCTGGGTTGATGGGGGATAATGTGGAAAAATGAGAGTTAATATAGAAACTGTAGTTGTAAACTGTTTGTAAATGCTGTTTGTAAATGACTGTTTTATGTCAAGAATGCTGGGGAAGCATTTTGACCGTCTTGTGATTAAGGTCGTGATGATAAAGTTGCAACTGCTGACGGAGAGTCAATGGAGGACGTCTCGCGTAGCAAGGTCGACCGAGGTCTTGACCAGCCTCGGTTCGATTAAAATGGTGAGCTTCCGCGGTACAGTGGTGATGAGGGGCCAAGGAAGCGGCCTATGAGTGAAGCACTAGGTCACTTGCGAAGGATCCTAGAGGGTGCTGACCATACGGTGCTCGGGCTCTGGGTCGCCTAGGATACCCACGCGTGCGTCGAGGAAGATATTGGAACAAGGAGTAAGAGTTGTTTTCTGAAATTGGGCATGGATCTGGTTGATTGACCTTGCTGGTCTTCAATGGATGAGTCCATGGCTCTTTATATGGATCTGTTGGTTGATCTTGCTGATCTTCAACGAGAGTCCATCTTGATAAGTGATTATATTACCGAGTAATATGGGCTAGGAACTAGGAAACGGCCCCTGAGTGGACAGGTGGTGAGCATCCTAGTTGCCAATGATGCCATAGATACTCTGATGAAGGAATGATGGGAAAATTAAAAATCAACCGGATAAATTGGAAGATTGTGATCAGTGATACTATGGTTTTATTAAAGGATTGTTTTAAACTGGTTGAATCTGTGAAAAGGCAATTTCATATTGGGTGTGTGAGTGGTGTGACTAGTTTTATTTTTGCATGAACATCCGGCTAGGGGGCCTTGGAACTCTTTTCCTTGGTACCCGGGACAAAACCTAACCAAATTCTTAATTGGATCCCATCACTACAGTGGTTGGGCGGTTGGCTAACCCATGGGACTGGATGGGGTTAGGCTGGACTGATGGATCTGTAAATCGAGACTCAAACTTTTGTTTTTACGATAGATAAAATAAATCCCGGACAGTAACTATTCTATGGATAGGAATCAACAGCTGTGCCTCTTGAATGGGGAAAAAAGCGTTGATCCCAATGATCCAAGTGCAAGTTTCTTCCTTGATCTGACCAAGTATCTTATAGTTGTAATTGGATCAGCTCGATCAGAAATGATTTTGACTACATTAGAGTAAAAAGTTATCTTGGTGGAATCGCCCGTGCTTTCCGATAAAGGAAGTTTTTCTGGGTTCGGTTTTGGAACAACCGACGGATTAGTCTCTTATCCGGATATCCGTGGGTGAGGCCACGAATGTGGGACCCCTGTCCCGCGCGAGAAGTGCTACTTCCGCTGCTAGTATCCCGAATCTGTTGCTCGGTGGGAACAAGGATCTTACATCCAATGTGCTTTCTTTTCTAGAAAACTAAGGCATGTGACTGAGTCCAAAGCCTTGGTGAATCCCTACCAGAAGCCTCAATGCTTAGATACTTGACTTGTTTTTTGGAACTGGTATACACTTATTTTTTCTTTAAAAAATCATATTTAAATATATAATTTCTTATTATTGATTGTATATTAGTTCTTATATTCATTTTTTTAAAACTGCAGGTACAACTGTGACATGTGTAGTTAAGAGAAAGAGAAACTGCATTGCAGTTGAAAAGGATGAGATCCAAGCAACCTTTATTCCTATGCGTGTAAAGGGTGCTATGAAACTGCCAGATGAAGATCAAGAGGTGGGAGCAGTCTCCATTGATGCTAATGATGAGAAGTTCCAGCCAGCATCAAAAGAACCTATGCCTCCCCTCTCTGATGAGCCTGGGGAATCAGCATCTTTAATAGAAAATGAAAATCTTACTTTGATGCTCCCTAGTCCTCCCAAGGAGAAGAAAATGATCACCAATCCAATAAAGAAGTAGAGAAATATCCAGATCAAGTCCTAGATGGTTATATTTTTGAGTCTACTACTTCACATAATTTAGTTTATCATGACTCTCCTACTTTACATGCTTTAGTTTATTGCTCTAGAAACCTTCAAGAAGTTTCATCTCATCTTTGTATGAAGAACTTTTATTTCATATTATTCATATTGGCTTTGCTATTTGGGTTTAGAAATAGATTCAAGCCTGATTGTAGGGTTTTTTATAAACTATAGAGCTTATGATGCTATCTATTCTAATCTTTTTTTATCACTTGTCAAATAATGTGTATTTTTATGTATAGTGGTAAACTTTGTTCCAAGAAAGTTCATTAAAAAAGGTCTATTTCATTCATGAAATTCATAAAATAATTTTTAATTTAAAAGTTTTTGGTATTTCTTTAAGTTGTGGGGACTTCTTCTATCCCATTTAAAAGTCAAGTTGTTTTTATGTCAAGCATTATCAGTTTATAAATTTATGGAGGTCACCACATGTTCTCTCTTGAAAAAAGTGTCAAAATTCATGTAGTTTTTTAATCTACACATGGAATTCTAGATGTGCTTTTACAAAAAGTGTATTTTGAAGCTATTTTAAATCTTCCATGCATTTTTGGAGGGAGTATTTTTAGGTTGCCCTCGTTAGTTACCTATTTTGCCTGCAACAATGTTCTCTCCTGAGCTTGCTTTTTGCGTTCCGCGTGTCATATGATCATCATTATCCATTTGGGTGCATTGAGCAAAGAGCAAGAACTTGTTTCATCCTAGTGATGTACCAGAACTTGTTTCATTCTTTGACTTTCTTTGGTTTTTCAGTTTTTCATTATGTTTACCCATGCAACGAGATCGAATTTTCTTTTGGGTTTTTGTATTCTGTGTCATACATATGGGTGTTGAGGTTTGTGTGGTGGTCTTTGAGATGGATGCTTCTACATCCTGTATAACTTTTGACTCTTTTGTGTTTATGTCCCTTTTTGGGTCTTTGTCCTCTGCAAACTCCTTTTCTCTCTCTTTTAACTCATCCTTGGTTAATTTTTTGTCCCTTGTTTTTCTTGGGTTTAGAAGGTTTGTTTTCTCTTTTGGGTTCTATTTTAAAGCATGTTCTTCTACCCATGTTGAGGTATTGTCTTTTACGTTCTTTTTGATTGTTTGTCCTGCCTTGGCTTGTAAGAGTGTAAGCACATTCAAGGGCACCGTGACAATTGCCGGTTTTGTACACTTAAGATATTAAGAGTTGTATTTGTGAGACAAGCTGCATTGAAGCAACTCGTCTTGGGAAATCTTAGAACATGTGATCAATGCCAAATCGTTCACACATTGGTCATAAGGTGTCAGTGACTATGGGCATGGAAGTATTCCAAACTGTGCAGTCTACCACCTTGTAAGGTCCACGACAATAGAAACACTGAAGTGTCTGATTAACTGCTTCATTAGCAGTTTCTACCCTTTGGACTGTTTTTGTTTGGTGCACGGGAGATGGAGGTTTTGAGTCCATTGAAGCAACTCATCTTGGGAAATCTTGGAACATGTGATCAATGCCACGTCGTTCACACATTGGTTGCAAGATGTCAGTGACTATAGGCATGTGTTATATGCACATTATGTGTGCATATACTAGGAGGCTACTGGATGAGTTTATGAGACTGATGTATGTTTATGCATAACAATTATCTAGAGAGATCTTAGGGTTTTAACAGTGGTATGAGAAAAATCTCTAGTTATTTGTTGTTAATTTTTCTTTCTTATTGTAATTTTTTTTCATTTTTTGAAGTAAACTTTAATATTTACTAAATAAAAATGTTATTTTGTTGATTTTTGTTGATGATTTGCACATGGATCGTCGATATGGTGGCTAGAACATGTGTTACTACTACATGTGTTACTACTATTCAATGAACGAATCAACGTTGCAAGGAAATTTTGTGAATTTAATGCTATTTTTTCTTATTTTTATGGTTTAAAATAAGCATTAATGGAAAGTTTTACCAAAATACCACATATTTTATTGTGGATATTTTTAGTAGAATGGATTCCCTAAGTTTCTATAAATTTTTAGGAATTTTTTCTAATTTTTAAAAAAATTTAGAGCATTTTTATGGGAAAAAAATATTTTTAATACATTTTGCGGGTTTTCCGGCGGGGTTTTTTTTGCCAATTTTTGCTGAAAAGTAGTGTGGGGCAGTCAATTGATGCATGGAATACTCTCTAGTGTGCGTGGGATCCTCTTTGTCTCTCAAATCTAAATTTCTCTTCTATTTTCCTCCCGCCCGTGTGAACGCCTCTTAGGCACAAATTGATTAATTTTTAATCATGATTAAATTTTGATTATGATTAAGTTAATTTAATCAATTGTTAATCCTCTCTATGATATAACAGAGGAGGGGTGGTGAGAGAGATGAAAAATTTGAAGAAGAAGGAGAGAGGAGAGTGGAGAGGGAGACCCTTCTCCCTCTCTCTCTCAGTTCTGCGCGCACGTCGGGGGTGGGGGGGCTGCTGGCGGGCAAAAATCGTCCCCCCTTAGAAAAATGTTTTTATAAGCTTTTAACAAAGCTTAATTTAGTTTTATTTAAACTTTTTTTAAATCAAAAAAGTGTTTTTTTTATTAAATCAAAAAAGTGTTTTTTTATTAAAAAACTTTTGAAAGCTCTTTAAAAAAGCTTTAAAAAAGAGAGGAAAGAGATTTGAAATTTTTTATTTATTTCTCTGAAATTTTCTTTTTCTCTGAAAATTTCTCTTGCAGCTTTTTTTTTGGCTTTCCGCATTCTTGGGAAACCTTTTGGCTTTCCGAATTCCAGAAAATCTTTTGACCTTTCGGATTCCGAAAACTTTTGACCTTTCACATTCCGATTTTTTTTGTCTTTTCATTTTCCCGAAACTATTGGCTTTCCGTATTCCGGGAAAACTATTGGGATTCCGAAATTTTTCGACCGTTCATATTCTAAATGCGTTCGGGGTAGATTAAATTTTTTTAAAAATTCTTGAAAATTAGTAAAAAATTAGACAAAGGTTATTTTAAATTTCTAGAAAATGTGGGGTTGGTGATTGGCATGTGGTGTGTCCGTTCGCGCATCCATGTGACCATTAAAATTCCTTTAAAATATATTTTTTGACTCAAAAAAATAGGAAATCCATTAAAATTAAAAAAATTTCATTGGATTTGAGAATTGTCGAGCGGAATTGAAAATTTCGTAAATGATGGGATTCTCACGAAAAATTAGGAATTTTCTGGAAATCATTTTTAGAAATCCTAGAAACTGGTATTTTAAAATATCAATGGTATTTTGGCAAATCTAATTGCTGAAAATTTTCAAGAAAAATAAAGGTTTGGAATGCCATAAGATAGGTTTGGTGGAATTCAGAATTATCGTATTTTGAGGCCCTATAAAATTAGGAAAAATCTAGAAAAAATCATGATAATTCTTTTTCTCAAGAATTTAATATTTTTGAGGGTTATTTAATGGTGAAGTACGTTTTCTCGTGCTGACATTAGATAGATGCGGATTATTCGTATATTATTAATACGATTATACATCGTATTAATAGTTATTTCTATTTGGATTAATTTTAAACGATGTTTGCATGATTTTTAACCATTGTTTAGCCATTCTTTTTGAACATGTTCCTTACTTTCTTCAATGATGGCTAGAATTTGCATTCAAAGTGTATTTCATCTTTGATACTTTTCCATGATAATTTATTTCACTTGTTTAAGTGTGGTCTATGCTTGATTTTCTAAGCCTGAGACAAATTCTATCATGGGTTAGTTGATCTCTTTGTTTTGGTAGATTTTATTGGATGTTTTCCAAGTTTTATTTGGACTCATCAGGTTCTGCCTAGATCACTAGTGCCTAGGGGTTTTTTATTGAGTGCTACAGACATGTGTTTCACTTGCTTACTTTGGAGTTTTGTTTGAATGACACTACATTCATATACTCCGGATTAATGAGTTGGCCACCAATTTTAATGCTTCTTTTGGCATGATTAATGACCATTAGAAGGCATACATTGATTTTTATGATCAACTATGGTTTTCATGGATTTGAGGAGCTTCTATGCTTTTATCCATGGTTTTATAAGGATCTTTTGATCTTTTAGATAATTTCATGTGCTTTGAGGAGGGTAGCATTTGCCTTCGATTTTTGCACATAATTTTGGACTATGTTCCTTGTACTTTTGTATATATTCCAACTTGGATACCTAGTTGCTTATATATCTAGGTGAGTTATTTTTCTACCCTAACTTTATTGTGTTTTGGGTAGTTATCATTAGAAAGGTGCCAATAATTCAAATTCTTTTCTAATGATGTACTCGAGGAAAGAGTTATTCTTTGATGTAGTCTCAGGTATATAGAGACAGGTTTTAGTATGTGAAAGTCTAGGATAAGGCCATCTTATTCCTTTTATACAAGATTTTATTCATATTTCCTAGACGGCATACTAGGGAGTTTTAAATTGATAAGGTATGTATGGGTGGTATCATGGTGGTATGGGACGCTAGAGATCCCTCACATATATTATCTTATGGGATAATTTGGAGTCAAGATTGTTGCCTTGTTAACATCACTTGGCATGTTGACCTCAACATTCAAAGACAATCTCATTTTTTGACTTCACTTGAAGTTATAGTGTAGGCATTCTCTAGATAAACTTCTTTTATCTATAGCCTGCATGTATTGATGAGTGTAATCTCGTCAGCATATTCTTTTGTTGAAATCTCTTTTTGTGTTCGGATTAAGGAAATTTGGATTCTTCCTTTGTTGGAATTTCTTTCTGTAGTTCCGTACTTTAGGTGATTTATACAGTCCACCTCATGGTTTACGGATGTACATATATGACTCATCGAGATGTTGATGACTCTCTATGTTGATATGGGTAACTCGGGACGCCGATAATACCATGTGTAAATGTGGGTATGTCGGGTCGCCGATGAATACCTAGTTCTTGCTATTATAATGCCATGTTTTCCTACTTTATTCCGAATGGTTTACAACAAGGAAACTATTTTGAGTATCAATTCCTCTGATCATCCACAATCTTATGGGCAAACATAGCGTGTGAATCAGATTGTAGAGGATATGCTTCATGCATATGTCTCTGGAAAAGCATCAAATTGGAAAAAATATCTTCCAATGATGGAATTTTCCTATAACAGTTTTAAATATACGGCTATTGGTTTTACTCCGTTCATGCTTATGTATGGGTATCAACCCAGGGCACCTATTGATGTCGGTCTTAAGGACATTGAGCTTGATGCATCGAGGGATTTCTTGCATGATATACAGGAAATGCTGACTGAAGCTTGGGATTCTATCAGGAGTGCTCAGGATAGGGCACGGTTCTATGCTGATAGAGGATGCTCAACTTGGTCTTTTGGACTAGGAGCGTTGGTTTATTTAAAAGTTCCTAAAGATTCTCAGACTTTGTCAACAGAAAAATGCTAGAATTTATCTCCTAGATATTGTGGTCCATTTCGATTTATACATTGGATTGGCACAGTTGCGGATGAACTTAAACTACCTCCACATGTTAGAGTTCATCCAGTCTTTTATATATCAATAGATTGAAAGAGAAACTGGGAGGTGAGGATAACATAGTTACTCCTCAAGAACTCATTGAAGTCGAAGAATTATCCTATGTTCCACATGAACCTGATAAGGTACTTGAATTTAGGGACAGAAAACTTTGTAGTTGACTAATCCTCCCTGAGGTTAAAATTAGGTGGAAAGATAGGGAAGAGGATTCGACTTGGGAGTCGGTTGAGATTGTTCAGCGCGGTTATCCTTCTTTTCATTGCAAGAGTGCAATGTTTTGAGAGAGGGGAAGTATGTTATATGCACATTATGTGCGCATATACTAGAAGGCTAACCCACATTAGGCTTGTGAGCATGGGAGCATGGGAGCAAGCTCTAGTGGAGCATGGGTTAGGACTAACGTTAAGGGTTAAGGTTAGGGTCATGCATCCAAGGGACACACATGGGAGATGGAGAGTTAAGAGTCACTTCGGGCCCTCCTATATAATAGGGGCATGGGACACACTCAAGGGGGGCTTAGGCTATGGTCTCTTGATGTCATCTTGAGGTTAGGTTATGTTATGTTCTCTTGTGTAGAGGATCATAACTACTCACCTACCATTTCACACTATAGCTACATGCTACTGGATTGGAGTTATACCTCTTGATGGTATGGGACATCAAGGTAAACGTATGATGTACTTCATTATAATTCATGTGTGAGTCCCTTGGGCTCGGGGGATGGTATGGGACATCAAGGTAAAGGTATGATGTACTTCATTATAATTCATGTGTGAGTCCCTTGGGCTCGGGTGGATGAGTTTATGCTTGATTTATGCATGTTTATGCATTACAATTATCTAGAGAGATCTTAGGGTTTTAATAGCATGGAAGTATTTCAAACTGTGCAGTCTGCCACCTTGTGAGGTCCACGATAATAGAAACACTGAAGTGTCTGATTAACTGCCTCATGAGCAGTTTCTACCCTTTGGACTGTTTCTGTTTGGTGCACGGGAGATGGAGGTTTTAAATCCATTGTGGATGAAGCTGGTCAATTTTTAGTATCATGGTCAAAGGTTTTACAATTATATACAGTATAGTAGAACATGTGCCTTGTATGCACAATGAAGATTGGGATGGTGATAGTGATTGCATTCAACACAAGGCATTTTGCTCGTCATTTTTATAAGCATTAAGGATGGAAGGTTTTCATCCTCTCTTCGAGATGTTAGCTATAAGCTTTTAAGCAAGGTTGAATAAAATTTTTTGAATGTTAATTCTGAGATCGATTTTATTTTGCCATTGCTTCACTTGGTTTAGATGAGGAACACCTCGTAGCAGCATGATCATCTTCTAGCATGTTGTCATCTAAACGTATTGCTTCTTTACAACATTGATCAAATGTTTCCGGATTGGATACAATGATCAAGTTGTGTAAGCTATTATTCTGTAAGCCCATCATGAAACATCTCCTCAATTGAACATGATTTAGTTTTTCCCATGACTCACAATATTCTAAGAGTTTTATCCAAAGGATAAAATCTCTAATGGATTCATTTGGTTGATGCTCAATTGAATAGAGTTCTGTTACTGTAGTAGTCCATCAATCACCTTGTATAGAAAAGCCATGTATAAAGGCTGATTTGAAGGTTTTGAAGTTGGTCGCCAGCATTAATGCAATGAACCATCAACTAGCTTTTCCCTCTACTAAGTATAAGTTCAATGCATGTACCTTAGTAGGGCAGTTGGGATTTCCAAAGGATTCACAACTCTGTTCAAACATTTGAATGAATTGAATAGGGTCAGTTGTTGCATCATATTTGCCCATAATTTTAGAAATTTGTATGACCGTATTTTTGTATGAAACATTGAGGCCGTATGTGAGTGCTCTTATTGAAAGAGACTCAGTTAGGCCACCCCCCTCCTAAACTAGTCAGTATGTCCAAGGTGTGGGCATCCAGGAAAGGGTTGGCACTTATAGGATTTGCGGGAATGTTAGGCAAGGGGGACCAAAGCCCGGTTGATCAAAGTGACAGGGGGTGTAAAACCCAATGACACGCTTGTTATAGGCATGGCCAATGACATGGGGAGGTGAATTGGTGGTATAGATCTCAATGGCTCGAAGATGTCAGCCGGTTGAGTCCTTGTGTGATCCCGAGGGGATTTTTGGGGTTATCTTCATTCTATAGGCGCTTTATTGCCCACTATGCAGAAATTGCAGCCCCTGGAACTGCCTCTACAAAAGTTGAGTGAGACCTTTGGTTGAGAGGTAGTTTCCTCATGTGGTTTCAGTAAACAATCCTTTGGAAAGTGTTCTACGCAACACCCTAGACAATATCTTTCAATTGGTGGAAACTGTGGTACTGTTGTATTGGATCGAGCTGCTTGCCTTGGGTAATGTGGACAATCACGAGCCCAATGGGGTTCTTCGCACTCATAAAATAGGGGCCCATTAGTTTGGTTTCTACTTTCCTTTACTGCCATTGGCCTGAGGGGCCTGGAGTCCTAGGTTGGTAGCCGCCTAGCAACATCAAAGAATTTTGTTCCCCCGGTTGTTGGATATGCGGGACTTTCAAAGAGATTTTCCTTGGATGAATATGATGCATATTCCTCCTCCACATAGCCTGGGTTTACCAAGTCTCTACACATATTTGAATTGTCGTAGTCAACAAACCTCACAGGAGCAGTCCCAGGAGCAAGAGGTTGAGCTCCAAGTACAGGTCGTGCTTGCTCTTGTGCCATCGGTGGTTTACGTTCAAAATTAGTATACTGTTGATGCATTTGTGGAGCCACTGCACCCCTTTGCTGCTCACGCTCCTGTCTCATTCTTGTAATGCGAGTACATTCCTGTGTGGTGTGGGTATAATTCCAAGCACAGGCCTGGCACCACTTCTTTGTGGGTTGGTTTTTGACTAGAGGAGAAAAGGTATTACATTCTTCGATTTTATGGTTACTGCCACATGCTCCACAAAGATGAGGACCTGTAGGTAGTACACTCCTCATTCGCTGCCTGCTGCTGTTGTTGTGTCTGCATGGGTGGGCGATAGGTTTGTCCCAATCTCCTTAGTACTAGGTTAGCTATGTGGTCTAGATTTACTAGTGCGCTAGACCTAAACTTTGGTCATCACCCCACTGATCTCTAGGTTGCAACTCAGGGCCAGTACCATCTTGGAATTTGAAGTTATCTATGAAATCCATAGCATCATGACAACACTCATTGAAATTTGTATGCTTCTTTGCATAGAGATGTGTGTGTAGTGTTGAATTTTTAAGTCCTTTTAAGAAGAGAGAAATTAATCGACCCTGGGTGGGCTTCTCATCTTTTGGGCAACAATTAATGTACTGCTTCATCCTATTTACACAGTCTCTAACACTCTCAGTCTCGCCTTGCTTGAAAGAGTAGATGTTTGCTATCGTGTCATGCTGAATCCCCATCAAGGAAAAAGCAGCAATGAATCTCTCTTCCAAAACTCGTAAAGAAGATTTGTCTGAAGCCTTTAGTGTCTGAAACCAAGCAAGGGCCTTTCCCTCAAGAGTGAGCCCAAATCCTTCAATTTGTGTATGCTTGTCAGTCACTTGCTCAGCTTGAACTGCTTGCCTAAATGCTGCTACTACATGGTCATATGGATCTCCTGACCCTTCGTACTTCTTTACCAGTTTCTGAAGAGTTGATGGCCTTACTTGTCTTGAATACTCATCATAGGGCCTACGGCCTCTCACTCTCAGTGGGAACTATTCCTCTCTTTGGTAAGATGGTCCACATGCATCCCAAATTGGTGTGGGTCCCCTATTACCTACCTCACCAACCCCCTCCAAAGATCTTGATACCCTCATTTCAGGAGGTGCATTTATAGGAGGCCGAGTTGGCTCCCCTATCCTCCGATTGTCATAGTGAGAGAAATGTTGTTGTGGTGTGATCTGTGGTCGTACTTTTGGTGTAGGATAATATCTTGGTGCTAGAGTTGGGCTACTTGCAGTGGTCCACTTTGATGTCGAGGGTCCCTCTCTAGTGAACTCTCGTAGGGGAGGAGCAACAGTTTCTCCAAGAAAGGCTGTCTCTCCTAGTTTAGCTGTATTTGTTGAGAACACTTCCATGAATAATGGTTGTCCTTTCCACGTGAGCTCACGAATCTCCTTCCAATCTAAGGTTCGATATTCATTGGCCCATTTATCAACTATTCGGTTCTTGTATTCTCTGCAAGCTTCTCGACTACCACCATAAGTGCTAGAGGAAGATCTAGCTTTGGCAATCTAGTTGTGGCATAATATCCTTCCAAAGAGTCCTTATAAACCTCTTGAAGTGGGTTATCCTGAAAGACCTTTGTCACTGGAATTTGTCGTACAAACTCCCATTGGTTCTCAGCCCCTTGATCCATTTTGCTCTTGCCTTTCCTGTCCCTTTCCAAATTTAGATCTACAAAAAGTAAATCATCTATGGATGGCTTTAAGGACTGGGCATTGGATGGTCCAGGCATGTCCGGCTCAATGAGCCAATCATCTCTAGATTCCCTTGCTCTGGAAGGCTTTGATAAGTCTAAGAACTCACTTTTAGAGAGCTCCCCTAATTTGTCTACATTCTTTGGATGATAGGTGACTTCGTAGCGAACACCATCTCCACCCATGTACATGTTACCCTGGTCATTGACTAGAGGTGCTCTATCAAGCTCTAAGAAAAAGTCTGCGATCTTAATAACGAGATACCGTTGTTGTGGATCCCTAAAGATCTCAGCTCCTTGAGCATTCGTGTAGACATATTGAAGTCTCACATTGAGTGGTAACCCCATGGTGTCGGCTTCAAATGGATTAAATGATCTTGTGGGTGTCCTATTTGGAGCTAAGGGATGACTATTTGACGGCCCTAGATTGTCCATAGACAATGAGCTAGTTGTCATGGAAAGGGTATCAGATTGAGATTCGAAAAAGGTTTCAGCAATATCTGCCAAATTTTCTACCGATTGGGTCCCACTTTCTTGCGTAGGTACTCTAGAAGGTGCCCTAGACCCTATGGCAGTGTCTATATGATGTCCCGACCGCAAGTGCATAAGGTCAAATTTTAAGTTTTTTTTAATAATCTCCAAAAAATCCAAAAATTTTCAAGTTGGCTCAAACTTTGCCAGAACCCATTTTGAACCCCCTCGAACACATTAGGCCAAAAAAATAGCGTATTTTTTCGGAACGAAAATCGCCTAAAATTTACTAGTTTTCCATACTATGGGAAAATGGTTCCGGGACCAAAATTTTGACGATGGGTGTTTTCTAACTCCTCTCGAAAAGTTAGATAACCTCCCAAATTTTTGCGGCAGAAAATGAAAAATTTTCACTCTTTTTTTTTGCACCCCCTTATCCAGTGCAGTGGCGGTCTTTATGGTGCGGTGTGTGGGTCTCTCCGCACGGTGCACTGTTCACGCACAGTCGCCTTCTTTTATTATTATTATTTTTTCCCTGTTTTAAGTGCGTGTGTAGTGAACTAAATGCGTGTGCAGCGATTTCAATGCGTGTGCAGCTGCTGTGAGATTTGCAGCAAATTCGAAATGTTCAGTCTTCATGTGTGTGTACAGATTTCAGTTTCTCTACAGGTGTAGGTTTAACAGAGAACTAAAATGCAGGTTTAACAGAGAACTAAAATGCACAAAATTAAAGATGCAGAAAACTAAACTAAGCTAAGAACAGAAAATAAAACGAACATGCAGAAAATTGAAACTGTAAAAATTATCCTCAAACAGAATGACAGAAATGCAAAAACAGGTCTCTCTCTTTCGCACACAAATTGAAATTTGCAGGTTTAACGCCTACCTCCAAACCTTCCCGTGTGTTGAATCCTTGTGTCCTGACCTCAAGGGAGAAGCGTAGCTAGCTAATTGCACTCGAATCGCAAGACAATTAAAGAGAATTTAACAACAGATTAGTCTTAAATAAGTACCAAAATTAGTCCTAAATCCTGCTCTCCTATCCAACAGTTTTGCAACCGATTGGAGCTTAACAAGGAGTGGTAGTGTGTGTATGGTGCTCAACTAATGTAGGCACTCGCTCCCCGGTAGCGGCGCCATTATAGAGCGGTTCTCTCTACCACGTGCAATATAGTGCTCATAGAGTACTATCGATCAACAAATGTGTTAAGAAACACAATGTCAATTCGAGGACTTGACCCGATTAGTGCATGAAGGCTTATCCCATGAGGGAGAGCTCATATACACAAACCACCACTTGACGATTCAACCACTCAACACCTCAATCAATCTCTCAATCCCTTAAATCCACTACACTAATCAAGAGAACAAGCAATGCATAGCAATCTCTTAATCCCATTCAAACATTGATTAAATCTTAGCTTTCCCTAATGCTTGCAAACCCATAAGCGTGGATCTACTAACCCACAAGCTTAAGCAAGCATAGAATGTAACATTCACAAACCCACAAGCTCATAGAGAGAGTCTATCCATGAATAACTCATAGAGAGAGTCTATCCATGAATAACTCATTGCCAATGAAGTGGGCAAGAGCTTGCATCAATGGAGACTACACACACACACACAAGCATGCAGCATACACAAGAGAAAGAAAGAAGCATTCAACTAATCATAGATTAATCTACTTCAATGATGCTAAAACAGATTAAGAGAATGAAGTGGAGCTATACTCATTGGAGCTTGATTCTCATTAGAGTACAATAGAGAGAGAGTTAGAGAGTTGTCATAGCTTGAGAGCTCAAGAGCTTCACTCAATAGCTTATGTGAATGGCCAAAAACGTCCACTTTCTTTAGCTAACATCTCTTTTGTAGAGATGTCACTAACCCTAACCCTAGGCCTCTTTCACACATGGGCGGACAACCCCATAAGTGAGCCTTGCTTAATACACTTAGAACTCTCATTTAGAACCCACATTGGCCTAAAACGATTTACATTGCACTTCAGCAAAAAAATATGGAAAAATTATGTGGGTCTTTATGTTCCCATGGCTGCAATCCCGCTCTCTCGCATTAATTGCTTCCGGCCTCCTTCCATAATCCGTGTTCCCGTGAGTGTTCTCGTGGAACAGCATATTGACTGTATTTGCCACAATTATTGAATGGATTGATGTTTGAGGTCTCCTTGGCCTTTCATAAGACTCATCAATATCCTTAGATCCAAAACTCAAGTGGTGAGAGCGGTATGATACAAAACGTTGTGTTCATTTTGTGAAGAAGAGAAAGGAAAACAAAAGAAGAAGATGATGATGAAGATGAAGAACGAGAAGAAGAAGAAGAAGAAGAAGAAGAAGAAGAAGAAGATAAAGAAAAGGAAGAAGAAGAAGATAAAGAAAAAGAAGAAGATGATGATGATATGAGCGGGAAGAGAAGAGAAGTGGAGAGAAATTCATTTTTCCCTCTTCTTTTTCCAAAGAAAGTGTACTTGGTCCTACTTCTTTATGGCTATTGTCAATCACCTTCTCCGAAAAGTCATTCTTTAATAGCTGAATGTGTATATTCACTTATTATATTATAATTTTCTTTCTCATTTTTATATGAATATAGCTATTTTTCAACGTTACATTGCCTTCTTACTCATTGGTCAGCTTCTATTTTCCCTCTCTTATAAAAGGCCCTCTAAATGACCTCCAAAATGTCCTAATGAAAGATGGAAAAAATAGCAAGAGTGTGATAATCCCCTTTATCTTGTCTCTATGTTGCTATCCTAGAGGTAAGAGTAGAAGCAGGAAGAAACCTCCACTACAACACAACTAGAAATGTAGCCTCCATAGTTGGAATTCTAGGTGCCCGAATTGGCCCCAATTGTGCCGAGCCAGTCCACTTTTTCGGAAATGATAGAGATGGATTGGGTGTAGGGATCCTTGAACTACATGAAAAGATGCATGAATGATGAGTTCAAGGAAATGACCAAGCTACAAACTATCATCAAGGAGAAGGATGTTGCATGTGCTTAGAGAACAAAAGCACTATAGGACCTTAAGAGCCAACAAGAGACATCGTAGGAAGCAAAGGCCGAAACGTTTTGCCCCGAAACCCCAAAACCCCCGAAACGTCAAAAACCCTGAGACACTACTTTCTAACCTGAGAGATGGCCTATAGAAAGTGAAAGGGGTGCACATCTTATATAACCTAGCTACAAAGAGGGCGACATTAGCTATGCTAGTATCCCCCTGAAACAAAGAAGAAACGGCTTGGATGCACAACGTCGAAGATGAAACACAGAAAATGTTTTTATGGCATTCATCTCGTACAAATGAAACATCGTGTGATTAGTGCGAACCAACAACCATGCTCGTGAGCCAATACTACCACCGTGTTGGTTATCATGCACAACCAACCACTGCACTGGTACCACCATCATATCGTGTGATTTGTCTGCCGATACCAACCACCGCATTAGTGATAACTTATCCAATACTACCACCGTGGTAGTGACCACTTATCCTGTACTACCGCCATGTTGGTTAAGATCCCTAAAAAGAGAGACCAACCACTTCCTAGTACTACCACCCCACTAGTTGCGGTCCTAAATTAGCTTAATTAAATTAAATATCACCGCCCTGGTGACTACCACCATCCTAAATTAAATATCGTGTGATTAGTCTGTCGATACCAACCACTGTACTGGTGATAACTTATCCAATACTATCACTGTGCTGGTTAAACCACCACGCTGGTGTGACCACTTATCATGTACTGCCATCGTGCTGGTTAAGATCCCTAATAAGAGAGACCAACCACTTCCTAGTACTACCACTGTGCTGGTTGCGGTCCTAAATTAGCTTAATAAGGAAAAGTTGAAAGTTGTGATCCTAGGCCTTAATAAGGGAAAAGTTGAAACACGCGGGAGAGATGGAGATATGAGGAACCACGCGGTGGTTGAAACAGTACTTGAAAATATCACCAGTGCAGTTGGAATAACAATGCAGTTCATTCTTTAAAATAGACCTAGCGGCGCAGACACCAGCGTGATGGTCATTTTCATTAGATTGCATGCAAAAACTAGCGCAGTGGTGGAGAGAGTTAACCAGTGTGCTGGTGGAGAGAGCCATGTAGTGCTCCTTGATTCCAATCCTTGAATTCTTTTACATCTGCAGCAGTAGTTGGATTAATCTTTGGTATCTCTGGTGCCTCATCATGTTCACCTTCAATGTAGTCCCAGTAACCTTTTCCCATCATGAAATTTATCAATCTAAACCTCCAAGAATGGAAGTTGTTCTTGTCAAGTTTCTCTACAACAATTTGGTTTATTCTATCATTCGACATCTTGTTTGTAACACAAATTTACCAAAAACAACACTCTTGTTTGACCTACACAAACTGTTGTATTCTCTGTAGCAACGGTACTATATTGCACCAAACTATCACAACTAGTGACCTCAATTTGCATACATACACCCATGGCAAATTTGAGACCTCTTTACAGTACAACATAGTATCTGCACAACCAATCGCCATTCTTGCAGTTCCAAAAATAGAGTTCTGTAGAGAATCGAAACTTAATTGTAGTTCTCTTCTTCCTGCAAACTAGAAAACGGAGGTCCAGACACGCCCAAAACATGTTTTTCACTCAAAAACTCATGTCCAACACGGACGATATAGTTTCCCTATAGCTATTCTTCCACGAAGAAAGTTCCTCAACCGGAGTTCGTTTGCCGATGCCTCTCGAAGAGCTCCCGAAGGATGTAGTAGCCAACACAAAGGGGGGAGAGTAAATGAAGCTCTTACCCACGAACTGCTTCCTATTTTTCTCTTGCTTGATGCTCCTTCTACATAGGCACAGTAGAAGTAGAGGTGAATTTTCATCTAAAGGCCAAGGTGTAGGCTAATATAGAAACAAGAATCATGGATAATCGGATTCCAATTTGCAAAGAGATGGAAGAGGCCACTTTAGAGGCGCAGATAGCCACAGAGGCAAGGGGGATAGTAAATAAATCAAAGTATAAATATCATAGAGTGTAATTACTCTAGTAAACCAAGGCATATAGGAAAAAGATGAATGATATAAAAAATGGAAAGTTGTGACAAGGAAACTATGCATAATCATGTAAAAAAGCTGAAGACATAAGTGAGAAACTTTTTGTTATGCATTATATGCTTAGTTTCATTGTAGACATATCAAATTCTAGAGATGTATGGTATATTGATTTGGATGCCTCTAATCACATGACTAGCCATGGTGAGTGGTTGTTGAGAGAATTAACCACATGACCAACCATGGTCTTTACTTTAGATAATTAACCACTGCCATGGTGAGTGGCTAATATGTATAGTATTAATGGATTTGGGTTACCACATGACCAGCCATAGTGAGTGGTTCAAAGAATTAAGGGATTTGGAAAAACCAATTATATAGAAATAAGTAATTAAAAAAATAGCACTCCCTATTGCACATATTGGGAAAGTCCCTTTGTCTATAAAAGATGGGAAAATAGGGTAATATGCTTCATGTGCTAAACATGTCCCTTTATCTATGTAAGATGGGAAAATGAAGTATCTTCTTACTAATATGCTTCATGTGCTGATCATAATAAAGAACCTGATTTTTGTTAGGAAAATGATTCAGTAGGGTTTGCAAGTTAGGTTGAACCCTCATGGATGTTATGTGGAAGATTTCAATAATTAATGCCAGTTGGTTGGAAAGAGAAATAAAAAGCTGGCAAAATATTTACATTGGATGTAAGTATGCCTAAAAAGTGAAAGATCCAATGTTTAGACATTATAAAGGTGTAATTGTAGACATTGATATTTGTCATAAAAGCATTGGACATGTCAATATTTAGTAGCACTAAAGAATATGTAGGCAAATCAAGTGAGAAAGGATGTTTTATTTGATGAGATGAGTAGCTAGTATATGCCAGTGTCGAAATCTATAGAGGCTGAAGGAAAGAATCAGATTGGTGCCTCAAATACTGGGCAGCAAATCATAGGCACTTAGTGGACTAGGAGAGTCCCCTAGCAATGGGTCTATTATGAGATATTGGTCAAGCATGTTGAGGCAAAATGTTAGGCATTATGTGTCATGTACTACTACTATAGATGCTAAAAATTTAAGAAGTTCACATGTATCACATAAGGGAAAAGAGAGGGTAGTCTAGCCTTAAAAATGCCTAATATTTTAGTAGGTCACTCCTTTGTTAATGTAGATAGTGGAGAACAGAGCTTTGATGAGGGTTTTGGGATATACCTAGTCTACAAAGAGCCAAACTAAGAACACCTGGTAGTGATCTAGATGTATGTAGGTCTACTAGAGTAAGATATCCAATGAGAAGGCTAAGATATGATGGGTATATAGTCCATTATTATGCTTTTATGACCAAAGTTATATAAGAGGTAGAGCGTACATGTTTTGAGGAGGCACTTGCATTAGGAGAAAGACTCTCCACCATTTTGTCCCTTAAGGAGTGAATAAAAAAAGATTGGCCTGACCAATGAGAGAGCTAGGATCCTAGATCCATGTAACATGGATCTTTTTATCATATCTTTGCCCAAATCTCTTAAGACAATAAAATAATAGAGCCCATATCTTAAAAAAATAGAGAAATGTCAGATTCGATATCTTTCATGTTAGATGTAAATGGAAGTTTGAAAATCGAATTCTATTTTTTTCCATTTTTTATGTTTAACTTTTTACTTTCCCTCCTTTTGCATTTCATTACCTTTTCATTTTCCCCCCTTTTTTTTGGCGGAATTCAATTTTACCATATCTTCTGTAACTTTGGTTCTTTCTTCACGAAAATTTATCATGTTGTTCTACACCATAGCTCTCTCCTCCTAAAATTTCATCTCATTTGGACAAAACTTCCATGAGTTATGCCCGTTTTCTCACATGAACTTTCTCTTCTCTACACCACAGATAGCTATCTTAATGTGAAGCGGCTTCAAATTCTTGTGAGTAATTATCATATATTTAGGGTTTGTCTATGTTTTATCTAGATGTGAGTAATAATCATAGGTTTAGGATTTGTTTATGTTTTGTCTTGATGTGTTGATGTTTATTTTCTCAGGAGCAAGGTTGTGAGCAACAAGGTTGTGTAAATCAAAGCAGTAAGTTGTAGTTTATTTCTTATTGTTTTAATCTTTATTTATTGCTTTCAATCTTCTTTGCACAGTATTGATTTGAAGTGGCATAAAATACCACAATAATGATCATAGGTTTAGGATTTGTTTATGTTTTCTCTTGATATGTTACTGTTTATTTTCATAGGAGCAACAAGGTTGTGAGCAGTAAGTTGCTATTTATTTCTTGTTTTTTTTCCTATATTTGTTTATTATACAATCTTCTTTGCATAGATTAATGATTTCAAGTGGCATAAAATAAAACATTAATGATCATAGGTTTAGGGTTTGTCTATGTTTTGTCTTAATATGAGTAATGATCGTAGGTTTAGGGTTTGTTAATGTTTTGTCTTGATGTATTTATGTTTATTTTCATAGGAGCAACAAGGTTGTGTAAATCAAAGCAACAAGGTTGCTGTTTATTTCGTGTTGTTTTAATCTTTATTTCTTGCTTACAATCTAACATATATATTTATTAATCATGTAGTCTAGCTTTATTAAATTAGATATCTTCAAGGAGGAGAAATATAAGTAATATTCACACAGTGGAGGCATTTAACAAGAGAGATGATGAAGGTAACTGGATCCCTGATCAGTACAGTAAGTTAAATTAGCTTTTAATGTGACCAAGTACTCGTGGAAATTTCAAGGTCAAGCTCAAAGATGTCACAGACCCCAACAAGCAATGGAAAGGTAGTATGAGTATAATAACATAGGCTTTCATTCAACATGTTTATATGCATAAAGAGATTCGAGTGCATCATGATAACTTTAGTGAAAGAAATAAACCTAACAATAAGTTTATATCTCTGTGCTTTGTGTTCTTGTGCTTTGATTCCATCCACTCTGCATGTTATAATACAAGCATGTTTGTTGCTTGCAGCTTTATATCCATCCACTCTGCATGAATGGCAGAATGTAGAATGTTTTAGTGGAAAGCTAAATGTTTTACATGCAGAGATAGGTGCCTTGATCTATGATAACAAGAGTGTAAGCGAATTGGCATCTCAGAATGTTATGTGGAGAGACATAGTTTGGAGTATATTTCACTACCATCGTTGTCTAGCCAAGAACGGTATAATACTAGCTTAGACATGTCAGAAAGCATGTAGGGTAAAGATAAAAACTGATGTTCATGCTGCCATGAAACCATCCACAGGCTCTAGAGATGTGCATCTAAGTTGGTTTGTACCATTTGGTTTGGTTGCACATTTGTTTGGATCATGTGAAGTAGTTAAGAAAACTAAGATTACTTATCTCAATGCAAGTGCCCATATGAGGATTGGATGACTCACTTACTGGGTGAGTCATGGCATCTCAAGAGAACTTACCACGATGATATCATTAAGTACAAAATTACTGTGTCAGATGTTACCTTTAGGTAAGATTGTAAAATTACTGCATCTGTTGATTGTTGATGGTTTTTATTCATAAGTACTTCATTGCAAGATAATGATTATTGATTGTTGATTGTTGATTTTATGTTTTTATATTGGTTGTTTGTTTTTTTTAACAGGTACTTCATTGCAAGACAAACTTTGTGCATTCAAGCATAGGAGGTGGCGACTTCTACGAGGGGAGTGGCTTAGCTTGGACCAAGACATGCGAGATGGCATGCATTCAACACTCATTGATGTGAATATTATTTTGGAGGGTCATGACCCTTTTAGCATTAATGTAGAAAGTCGTTGGCCCCTTAGTTTTATGAGGCATGAAATCCAACTCATGTCCAATGATCCCCCTTGTAATTTTTATTTTGAGTTGGATGGTAGAAAGATTGAGAGTCGAAGTGAACAATACAAAACATGCAAACACTGTGTTGCTCCACACATCCTTGAAATTGTAGAGTCCATGTAATTCTTATTCTTTCAAGTGAATACTAAAAATTGTTTCTCTAAAAGTGTTATAAATTTTATTTTATTTCATTTTCATAAATTGTAGTGGATTTTTTAAATTTTTTATGTTTCGAACCCATTAATATGTAAGAAAATAAAGATAAGTATAAGTAAGTACAATTGTAAATATAAGTATAAATATATATTTAAGTGTAAATAATAATATAATTAATTATCCTAGAAATATAATTATGGTTTATGATTTCTTATGTTTTAATGAAGTGTCATTAATTTTAAGTCTATGGCATGCGTGGAAGGCCCTCATGCTTCCCAGATTACATGTGTGGGGTTCCCAAGCCCTGCACTGACAATTTCATCTCGATTGAAAATATTTATTCTTCATGCAATTGTATTTTGGAATAATTTTTGATATTTTATTTTTTCTTGCAAATATTTTCTTGAGGAAATTATCGATGTCGATGAGTTTACATCTAGAGCTGGTGGAACAAGGGGCGGCGGAGAAAGAGTCCAAGATGCAGCTTTGAAGGAGTACATGTAAGATTCCTCCCCAAGCTCCCAAGATGTCCAGCATCCTCCCTTGTAATCAAATCCCTCTTCAGAAATATAAAAGATTTTGTTTCTACCAGTTTTGGCCTAGAGAGAGAAAATATTCTAGAGAGATAATATTCTGATATTAAATATTTTTGGATAGAAAAAATTCTCATCTTATTAAAATAAGTTTCCTTGAAATAGAAGTTCAAAAAGATTTTCAGAAGGTGCATTAGAAATTAAGTATAATCTGTTCAAGAGGCATTATCCTGGGGGTGAAGATTTTTTCAAAATTTTAAATTAAGGTTCCTATGGACCAATAAGATTCATCCAAATGTAGGGAGGAGATAAATAGAATAATAAAAGAAAAATCCCCCAAAAATGAGTAAATACTCACATAAGATGAAGAGTTCACTAAGGACAAGGTTAATAGTTAAAAAAGAGAGATATTTGGGTGAAATGATGCATTTTTGACACCTCTGTATGGGGGAATTTCCCTCATGAAGGAGGTGCCTATTTCACATGCTTGAATGAGTTTTAAACTCCCAAATAATGGGATATTTTTATCTCTCCTCTCTCCTGTTTCAGTTAGATCCAAAAAGTGACCAAAACTAACCCAAAAATGGTCAAAAATTGACCAAACTGATCTGGAAAATTCTAGAATCAGTTGGCTTGGTTAGAAGCTCACTTTTTCCTATAAATAGAAGCCCTCCCCTTTGTTGAAACTCAATAGTGTTATGCACTGTTACCCTGCCTCTCCCAAGTGCCAAAAACAGTGAATGTAATTCATAATTCATTAGTTTTTGACCCTCCCTCTTCCAAAAGATTGGTGGCCACTCTTGTCTCAAACAAGAGTTGAACCCTCAAACCATCAAGCCAAAGGAAAGCTCTCAGATTCATTAGTAAGTTGGAAATTCTTCTCTTTTTCATTCAATTCATGGTTTTTTATGATTTTTGTCTTCCCTATCTTGCAAATGATGTTATGCCTCATTCTAAAAGGCATTCCCCTCTCTTCTCTAGTAAATCAACCCTTCTTTATCCTAGCTAAGTGATAATTGATGGAATTAAACTTTTTATAATGTTTTCTCGTGTATAAGTGAATTTTAATTAGTATAGATTACTTTAAATCAATTAGAGTTAATTTTTATGACAAAATCAAGTAGGAAAATTTAAAAAATGGTCATCCATACAAAGGAGGTTATGGCAAAAATTTTAGAAATAAGAATTATCTTTTATTATGCTAAAAGAGTAATTTCTATCAATTCTATACTCTAAGAGTGTCATTTTCATGCATAGAAAATGCATATTGATTATTATTATTTTATGCATAAAGGAATAATTTTCTTTTATTATGAAAGTGTTACTTTCATCAAAATAGATTTTTATGCATAAAGGAATAATTTTCTTTTATTATGAAAGTGCTACTTTCATCAAAATAGATTTTTATGCATAAAGGAATAATTTTCTTTTTATTATGAAAGTATTACTTTCATCAAAATAGATTTTATGCATAAAGGAATAATTTTCTTTTATTATGAAAGCGTTACTTTCATCAAAATGGATTTTTATGCATAAAAATTATGTTTTTATTATAAAAGTGTTACTTTTATCATTTTTGAAATTCATGCATAAAAGTATGCATAAAAGATTATTTTTTTATTATAAAAGTGTTACTTTTATCATAATTGATTTTCATGCATAGAAGTATGCATAAAAGAAAATTTTTTTATTATAAAAGTGTTACTTTTATCATAGTTGCATAAAAGTATGCATAAAAGATTATTATTTTTATTATAAAAGTGTTACTTTTATCATAATTGATTTTCATGCATAGAAGTATGCATAAAAGAAATTTATTTTATTATAAAAGTGTTAATTTTATCATAATTAAAATTCATGCATAAAAGATATATTTTTTATATTAAAAGTGTGATTTTCATCATAAATGATTTTTATGCATAACTGGCTGCATAAAAGATATTTTTTTATATTAAAAGTGTGATTTTCATCATAAATGATTTTTATGCATAAATGGTTGCATAAAAGATATTTTTTATATTAAAGTGTGATTTTCATCATAAATGGTTTTTATACATAAATGGATACATAAAAGATATTTTTTTATTAAAAGAGTGATTTTCATCATAAATGATTTTTATGATGATAAAAGTGTGACTTTCATCAGAATCGGATTTTATGCATAATTAGATGCATATAGAATCTTTATAGTTAAATAAGGATTCTCCTTAATCCTCTTATTTATTTTTTGCAAAAATTAGAAAAATAAATAGGTAGATAATATGTGAGAGGAAATTCTACCATTTCATATTCACTAAGATGGTAATGAGAAAATTCAATTAAACTATCAAAGTCGGAGATCGAGATAAATGATTATTTTGTTCCTTTTAAAAAATCCATGTTTTAGAAATCTGTAAGCAAATATTCGTCGAACGAAACTTAGAAAAAGAGAAATTGAAATAGTACCTTTCAAGAAAGATAGTTTAGGAACCTTTCCAGACCACCCAAACTCTAATTCAAACTATTGACCAAGACCTAATCCCTTCGTCAATGACGATGTGATCAGTTCAGGAAAAATGCACTCAAAACACCCACCGAATCTGAAACTAAGTTAAGACTTTTGATTTTGATATGAGGATCAAGTTATCAGAATTTGAGGAATTCTGTCTGGAATTCAGACCTGGATCTAGAAATATTGGGATACAGATTTAAGATTTATTCATGGTATTCAAAACAAAACCAAAACTGAAAACTTGCATAGAATC
This sequence comes from Cibotium barometz, assembly GCF_041138505.1. Classification (NCBI taxonomy): domain Eukaryota; kingdom Viridiplantae; phylum Streptophyta; class Polypodiopsida; order Cyatheales; family Cibotiaceae; genus Cibotium; species Cibotium barometz. The sequence continues at coordinate 1,175,534 of NC_141061.1, forward strand.
CTGTTTTCTTAAAGGATTGTCTTATGCCAGAATGCTGGAGGGAGCATTTGGCATTTATGTTTATCTAAGGGAAGTTCGGTTGCAACAGCTGGCGGGGAGTGTTCGAGGGACAGCTCACGCGGCAAAATCTGCCGAGGTCTTGACCAGCCTCAGTATGGTTAAAATGGTGCGCTTCCGGTACGATGGATGAGGACCGACGAAGCGGTCCCTGAGTGAAGTGCCAGGACACCTAAGGAGGATCCTGGAGGGTTCTGACCAGGTGATGCATGGGCTTGCGGTGCCGAGGACACCCATGCGTATGTCGTGGATATATGTATGATGACGAGAAACTTATTGTAATCTGTTTACTGGATCTCATTGTTGACTGGCTGGTCTCAATGGAGAGTCCAGAGTGATTCTGTTTTGTGAGAAACAAAGACTCAATGGAAATTTTGAAGTATGACATGTGTAACCAGTGAATTGTTTTGTCTCAATGGATTATTTTTATATTAAAGTTTTAAAGAGGAGTGTGTGCGTATCTGTTTTCTAAAGCTAAAGTTAAGAAAGGCATTTCAATTATGGGTGGGTGAGTACTTGTTTGGTTCCACCGATTGCAGTGGTAGGGTGGTGGCTAACCCATGGGCCGGATGGGGTTAGGCTGGAATCAGTGGAGTTTTTAATAATCAAACTGAAAAATCTTAGGATTACGCTAGGATTCGATTAGCTAGTTAAATTCCCTGATAAATTTCTCAATTGAGTGGATCAACGGCTGTGCCTGATCTTGATCAGGAAAAAAGCGTTGAAAATTACTCAGATGATCAAATTATATCAGTGATAGTTTCCTTCTATCTGGTTTATTCAAGTGAAGGATAGTTTAGAATTAATCTCGTTAGAAAACTCGTTAAGAAAAATTCAAAAAGGTGGAATCGTCCCCGCTTTTCGGGCATGGGAAATTTTTTCGGTTTCGGTTTTTGGAGTGACCACCAGTCTCGTGCCCGGACATTTGAGGGCGAGGCCCCGAGTGAGAAACCGTGCCCCGCACACGAGGGGACTGCTTCCGCTATCAGATACCGGGAGGGGGCAGAGGGATCTCACAGTACATTAGCAAAATCTTCCAAGACATTATTATCTTTCACAAAGTATGCTCCCCTTATGGATAGGTCTCTCTAATGAAGATCAAGGCTTTAACAAAGGGTGCTACATTCAAGTCTATGCCTGTGAAATCAAGCTTAGAGAAGGTGGTGCTTGTGAAGCGCTGCAAGCTCCTATACTTGTTCAAAGCTCAGCATGGAGGGAATATTCATGCACTAGTTGGCCTAGGCCTTGCCACTAGGAAGATTGATCTTCATGCTAGTCGAGCTCGAAGAAAATTTTATTGTAATTCCTTTGCTTAAACCTCTTACTGACTCTGTTGAGCCTAGTTCTAAGAGGCACAGAGTTTAGGATTTTTGAACTTTCTTCTATGTCATGATGTAACAGTTTCTATATTAATAAAAATATATTTTTAAAGTTTTGTTGTATTTGTGCGATCAACAAATAATATTTAAACATTAATTTGAAATTAAAATCAACAAATAATATTTAATCATTTAATGTAAAATTGAAATCACAATACAAGTAGACACTTGGCAAGGATTTAAAAAAATAGACACAATACAAGTAGACACTTGGCAAGGATTTAAAAAAATAATTTCATTAAATAAAGCATTTACATCATGATCACATGAGATTACATAATGAAATATACATGAGATTATCCTAAACCACCCTAAACTACAGCTCGTCTCATCACCATAATCTTCCCTCCACTTCCCCATGCGTAGAACTAGCCACATATCTTTGTTAGATGGTGACTCTCTTGGCATGGATGACTGCATACACTCTGTCACCATATATGTCCACCAAAAAAGCTTCAGCAACCTCTTGATGAGCTTCCAAAGCTACTGTTGTCCATTGCGTGGGAGCCTCACTATTGTCGACCTGACGATGCCATCAAGATAGCCATCTCACGTTCAAATCATCCATAATCTCCCTAATGAGGCGATGAAAAAGCCTCCTCGGGATCAGAAGGTCTGTCATCTTCTGATACTTTCTGATTTCCCGAAGAGCGACGCTGCCGGGTCTCCACCGACGTTTGCAATATGTGGGAGGTGGGGTGGGGGCATGACCTTCACGGGATAAACCCTCTTGGTAGTCTGCTTCGTGTGAGCCATGTTCTTGAAGAAGAAGATAAAACAAGAATAGAATTAAAACGAGAGACTCTATGTACGTCTATCGTCAGGGCATTTGAGGCATGATAGTGGAAGCACTAGTAGTAGTGCTGTCGACAAAGGAAAGAAGAAAGTTGAAAATATTGCCATTATAGGATATGAGTCATCTAATTCAACAGAGAGTTTGGATGAGGAACTTGGCATACCAGTCTTACGCACACTAGGTGTGAAGCAAGAGAGATATGTACCTCCACATGCTAGAGTGATAGGTGTACATGGATTATTATGATGAGACGTTCAGCCTTGTAGTAAATATGGGAACTATGAGGTCAGTTATTGCCATGGCTATGGCAAATGGTTGGTGGGAAATGCTTCAAATGGATGTCAAGAATGCATTTCAAAATGGTGATTTGTAAGAGGAGTTTTTATGGAGAAGCCAGAGGGTTATGTACACCCAAGGTACCCCACTCATGTATGCAGGTTGAAGAAAGCACTTTATGGGGCTGAAATAGGCACCTCATGCTTGGAGTGATAAGATAAGCCAATATCTTGTCTCTATTGGGTTTCGGGTTTCTATGGCACATTCTTTAGTATATGTAAAAAAGACAGGTAATGGGACTGTTGTGGTTATCTATGTGGATGACTTGATTCTAAAATAGATGATCATGCTACATATATTATGCATGTCAAGAAGGCATTGAGTGGGTAGTTTGATATAAAAGACTTGTGTGATTTGAGATATTTTCTTGGCATTGAAGTGGTCAAAGATCAAGTAGGAATATGGCTAGTCCAGCGTCACTATGCATTGGATATGTTGGCTAGATATGAGCTGACTGGGTGTAAACCCATGAGTACACCCCTGGAGAAAAATGTGAAGTTGAGGGCTGATTCTGGTGAAGAGTTAGAAGATCCATCTATGTACATGAAAATGGTTGGCAGCCTCATTTACATGACTATTACACGACAAGACTTGAGTTATGTTATGGGGCTAGTGAGTTAGTTTATGTAAAGCCCTAGGAAGCCTCATTTGGATGTAGTGAGATAGATAATGCGTTATGTAAAGACCACTGCACATTATAGTCTTCTTTATGAGCATGGTAAAAGCTTATATGTATATGGCTACACAAATGCAGAATTAGGTAGGTAGCTCTTATGATAGGAGATCTACTAGTGGTTATGCCTTTACATTTGGGAGTGCAGTGGTGAGTTGGAGTAGCAAGAAGAACCCATTGTTGCTTTATTCAGTATAGAGGTTGAGTACAGAGGAGCAGCCATAGCTGCATGTGAAGGAGAATGGTTAAAGAAACTCCTGCCCAGCTGATTTGGATGAGCCTATTGTGAGGGCAAGGTTGTCATACATTGTGGCAACATGATTGTGGCAACATGAGCAACATACATTTAGCCAATAATCCAGTTTTTGATATGTGGACCAAACATATAGAGGTCTACTATCACTTTTTTAGGGAGAAAGTGTTGGATGGTTTAGTGGATTTGAAGTATGTGAAGACTGAAGAGAGCAGGTTGTCAACATATTTATGAAGCCACTTAGAAGAGAGAAGTTTGAGTACTTTCGTACCATGTTGGGAGTACATACAATGAGCTTGAGCGGGAGTGTTGATACACTCCTCAGTACATCAAACATGCACCTATCAGCTCACCACATTGCAATGTTGTCACCCAGCAACAATGTTGAAAACAATCTGCTAAAATCAACAGCATCAGCCATTATCGCATTGCACAATGAAAGTGCCAAATCTGCACATATAGCAACACTAAATTCTCTCTCAGCTAGTTGTTTATTGTTACATTGAGTAGCTATTGTTGATAAGTGTGGTGCCATATAGCACATGTAGAGGCAGGGAGTGACTGGACAAGGATGAAGCCATATGGCAAAAGTGGATTATCCCACATGCATGGACTAAGCAAAGATGTACTCTACCCATATAAAAGGGGCCATTTTTAAGAAATGGAAGTTCAAAGCACTTGCACACATCTCAAGCCTCTTTGAGTACAAGTATTAATCTTGTAACCTAATTATTCTTGAGTATAATGCATGCACTCATCATTATGAGTGCACTTAGGCACCATCCACTGTAGGTTTAAGTTAATCATGTGTCATGAGTGTGTGGTTAGTGTGTCATTAGACTAATTAGCTTCTTGTAGGAGGTACCATAAATCTTAACATGGTATCAAAGTCTCCCTTTCTCCCTTGATCTCCTTCTAATGACTCTTTAGTTTATTTTAGTTTGTTAGTGTGTTTGAGTCACTAATCTGTCACTAACCTTAATCTTATCCCCTCATCCCTTGTGTGGCTCAAACTTGACAAGCTAAATTCCTACTACACAGTCCCACCATTTCCTCTCAAATTATAGGAGGGTCTTCCCCAGATAGCTAGGCATTTCACATCATTTGAGGATTCGGTCCGATTTACTAGTTGCTTGCAGCCATAAATCACGCTTCTTTGGTGAAGATGTTTTTGTTGCTTCATGTGCCGCGTAGCTGCACAATGAGCCTAATTCCTCTTAAGGCAACCTTTGCCATTGCGTGCCTAAGCTACCTACAGCTCGAATTTGAGCTCAAAATGATCAAGGGGTGAGTTGATTTTTGCAAAAACCCAGTCAGGCAAAATCGCCATTATTGCATGGATTAAATTTGAGCCTCCATCTTCTTGACTACCTAATCATTATGATTAAGGATAATCAATGTAATTAATAAGAAAATAGCTAAAATTAGATGCAATTGGGGTACAATTGAGCTACTAGGGTTGAATTTAGTGTGTTTATACATCAAAATCACTATTTTCATTGGGGATATCCTCAAGAATCTTTAGAAGCAAAAAATTAGAATTTGGAAGCAACGTACTACTTGCATTTCATCATGTTTAAAGAATCCACATTTGCCAAGTTGTACAAGAATAGACATTTCCAATATTGAAGTATCATACACTCATTGGTAAGACCTTCTCATTATGGCAACATCAACAAGAATCACTTTGCATATGTAGAGAAGTTCAACGGTGGCGAAGGGTTCCACACTTGGGCAACACAAAAATGAAGTACCTTCTAATGCAAAATAAATTGTGGAAAATCATTAAGGAGAATGTGCTGGATGAACCAAGTGAAGGGTGGGTTGAAAAAGATGAGAAGGCATTGCCATTCGTTGTTTTACACCTAGGCACTAGTCCTATTCATCACATTGACTCTAAGAAACATGCAAAAGATGCATGGGATACATTGAATCTCATGTTTGGAGCTAAGAAAAAGAACCAAGAAATTCACTTAAAGTTTGAGTTCTATGGTCTAGAAATGAACTTTAATGAATCTTTGGCTTAGTTTGTCAAAATAAAATGAAAAGAATCATGACCTAGTTAGATGGCATAGATGCTAGGATTGGAGATAAAGATGAAGTTGCAATAATCTTAAGAAGCATGCCAAAGGAACACAATACTTTTGTCGAAACCTTAAAGAATCTACTAGAGCTAACATTTGATGGAGTCTACAGAGAGATCCAAGCTCTTCATCAAATCTGCAGGTGACTTTGGTAAAACAGAGATTAAGCATTCAATATTTGGTCAAATCTTGTGTTTCTTGGCTTAATCCTCTACTAAACTCATTGCTATTGATGGCCTTGAAAGCATTTGAGCTCATTTGAAGTCTAAGGCACCAGATCTGGACTCCCCGCATACTCTGTTTTTTGCACACAAAATAGTGGATTAATTTACTAATCAGTGCTAATCACTATATTTTGGTGCAATTTAGGATTTAAATTAACCATTGGGTATTTGATATAGATCCCTATAACTTTAGATTGAAATTCGGAGTTGGTTTGATACTCCAACCATTCCGTACAAATTGGTTATCCTTGATTTAATGCAATTTCTGGTAAAATTATGCTGATAAATTTGTGGTAATCATCATTTTGCATTTAACCCTTGTTTTATGCTTGTAAATCTCACTCAAATTCAAGATTATTCATAGCCAGAGTTGCATTTGGGAATGTGCATAAGAATGGATGCTATACGCATTATGTATTGGTTGGGCACATTATATCAATGTAAATATGGGATCAGACACTGCCCTTGTCCAGAATAAGGCAAGAGGTAAGACCTCCCGCATAAATTTGGGTTTGCATTGCATAATGACACAAGATAAACATAAACCCAAAGGAAGTGTCAGCAAAACATTTAAATATGTTGCTCACATGGAGCAAGAAGACCTGACAAGCTCATGGCCCTTGCCATGAAAGAAGAACAACATCTCTTTCCAAGAAGAAGATCCACACCGGGAAGAAGATCTAGAGGAAGCATTGAAGGAAGACATGGACACGAGAAGAGAAGCTGCCACCACAAGAAGACTGAAAGAAGAGGAAGACATGGACGCATGAAGAGAAGCTACCACGACAAGAAGACTGAAGACAAGAGAAGATGTGAGGCTCCAAAGAGTGAGGAGCCATGTGAAAATCTCAGAGAGAGAGACCCCACAACCCAATGTAACCTGCCCCAACAAAGTAAAACCACCTCTGAGCCACCGATGATGTAGGCCACGTGGTAGATAGATGTATGTGTGAGCACTTTAGTCAAGGTCATGGGCACTTGTAGTAGCCTTGGACACATAGAGAGAGAGAGTGTCAAGGACTATGGAGTTTAGGGACTTGAGGCACTGGTCGCGGGCTATCAAGTAAGAGAGAAACTTGGTATAGGATCCATGTGTGCTAGGATTATTCACTTGAGGGGAGGTGTTGAAATATACAAGTGAATAGGGTGTGTGCGGGAACAAGCCCTTGGCAAGAGGCTGTAAAAGAGAATGTGTAAATGTGAATGAAAAGGTGAGAAGAATCTACTGGGAAAGAATAAAGGGTAGCATGAGAAGATTTAGGAAGTGTGGAGATATTCTGGGAGATATTTTGGGAAAAGTGAAGAGGTGGAGAGAATCAGGGAAAAGAGGTGGGAGATATTATGGGAAAAGTGAAGAGGTGGAGTGAATCAAGGAGAAATCAGTGGGATTTGATGCTTGGATGTAAACTCTATAAATTGAGGCATTGGCCTAATAAAAATTTGCTGGTTATTGATTATCCATGCCTACATTAAGCTATTTGTTAATTACTCACTAATTATGTCTTAATTATTTACTAATCACTTTGTTAATGATGTTGATTCTAGTATTTGATCCACCATAGCTCATCGCATTGCTCTAATTTCAACATGAATGTGGATGTGGAAATGGATGTATGAATGTGGATGTGGATGTATGAATGTGGATGTGGAAATGGATGTATGGATGTAGATGTGGATGTGGATGTGGATGTATGGATGTGGATGTGGATGTATGGATGTAGATGTGGATATGAATGTTTGAATGTGGATGTGAAAATGGATGTGTGGATGTGGATGTGGATGTGGAAATGGATGTATGGATGTGGATGTAGATGTGGATATGGATGTATGAATGTGGATGTGGATGTATGGATGTGGATATGAATATGTATGTATGAATGCGGATGTGGAAGTGGATGTACGAATGTGGATGTGTATGTGGAATAATGAATATGAATGTGTATGTGAAATGATGTGACATTGATATGAGTGAAAGGATGAGATGTGATGACATGTGAATTGGGATGTGAATAAATGACATGTGATGTGAATGAATCTGATGTGATGAAATGGAAAATGATATGATTGGATGAGAATGAGTACACATATGAATGGAATGTGGAATAAGTAATGTGGACTGATGAGGGATAATGTGGAAAGACGAGAGTTCATTTATAGAAACTGTAATTGTAAACTGTTTGTAAATGACTATTTTATGTCAAGAATGCTGGGAAAGCATTTTGACCGTCTTGTGATTAAGGTCATGAGACCTAACTAATAAAGTTGCAACAGCTGACGGGGAGAGTCAACGGAGGATGTCTCGCGTAGCATGGTTGGCCGAGGCCTTAACCAGCCTCGGTTCGATTTAAATGGTGAGAGCTTCCGGTACGGTGGATGAGGGACCAAGGAAGCGGCCTATGTGTGAAGGCCTAGGTGACCTGCAAAGGATCCTAGAGGGTGCTGACCATACAGTGCTTGGGCTCTGGGTCGCCGAAGATATCCACACGTGCATCGTGGAAGATATTGGAACAAGGAGTAAGAGTTGTTTTATGAAACCGGGCATGGATCTGGTTGACTGAACTTGCTGGTCCTCAACGGATGAGTCCATGGCTCTTTTATATGGATCTGTTGGTTGATCTTGTTGATCTTCAACAGAGATTCCATCTTGATTTTTATAAGTGATTATATTGCCGGGTACTATGAGCAAGGAACCATTGAAAAGGCCCCTGAGTGGACAGGTTGTGAGCGTTCTGGTTGCCAATGATGCCGCAGATACTCCGATGAAAGAATTGATTGGAAATTAAGATTCAACCGGATATTTTGGAGGATTGTGATCAGTGATACTATGGTTTCATTAAATGACTATTTTAAAGACGGCTGAATCTATGAAAAAGGCAATTTCATATTGGGTGTGTAAGTGGCATGACTAATGTTAAATTTGCATGAATATCTGGCTAGGGGGCTTGGGAACTCTTTTCCCTGGTACCCGAGACAAAACCTAACCAAACTCTTAATTGGATCCCATCACTACTATGGTTGGGTGGTTGGCTAACCCATGGGACTAGATGGGGTTAGGCTAGACTGATGGATCCGTAAAACTAGACTCCTTTCTGTTCTTACGATAGATGACATAAATCCCGGATAGTAATCGTTTTATGGATAGGAATCAACGGCTGTGACTCTTGATGGGGAAAAAAGCGTTGATCTCTATGATCCAAGTTTAAGTTTCTTCCTTGATCTGGCTGAGTATCTTTATAGGTGCGGTTGGATCATTTTGGTCAATAATGATCTTGACTACGTTAGAGTAAAATTTTATCCCAGGGAGGAATCGCCTATGCTTTCTGGAGAAGTTTTTTTCGAGTTCGGTTTTGGAAGAACCGAGGAATTAGTCACCTGTCCGGATATCCGTGGGCGAGGCCCCGAGTGTGGGACCCTGCTCCGCGTAAGATGTGCTACTTTCACTGCTAGCATCCCGAATCATTTGCGTGGTGGGGACAGGGATCTTACAGTTGGTATCAGAGCAAATTGGCTAATGAGGATCAACTGGGAAGCCAAAAATGTCAAAAATTTATGAAATAACAGTAAAAGGTTGGAATTATGTGATGAAATTCATACAAATTGGTATTCAGACTGAAATTCATAAGTTGGTAATTGGATCTTTCGATGGAAGTACCACAGTTGTATGGAATCCTTGACTTGCTTGAGGCCTAGACATGATGGTATTTACCTTATAATTCCAAGGACCGTGACTGCCCATATATACCGAGGGTATAACTGCAGCTCTTTACTGGCAGTATATACGAGTAAATCTAAGACTTGAAATTATAAGCATTAATGCTATCTAGATGATGAATTTGAATGTGGTTGATATGATTTTTAAATTTTGGTTGTGAACTGATGAGTTGATTTGGATTCTGATTGGAAAAAGATGATTCCTGAATTTTGGTTAAAAAGCATTAAGCTGAACAAAAACCACAATGAGGATGAATGGGACAAGTCCCTGTGCTAATATATAGTGACTTCAGCAAATCACTATGAGATTAGTGTATTGTGCTGTTAGATTGCTACTATTAACACTTGACCCAGTGGATCAAGTTAATTGGATGACAAGTTCAGGACTTGTTTGATTGAAATTCCCGTGGAGGAATGTTCAGAAAGAAATTTTTTTTCGGTCTAATGGACCATTATTGTGTTAAAAGTATGAATGTTATGATCTAAATGAATCGTTATCCGATGATGAGTTCTATATAAGGGATCTTTATCCCAGGATTCTGCTGGGTTGCCACAATATAAGGAACCCGAGAATCAATTGGATCTTAAGGGAAAGAGTTGTCCTCTAGTTTTGCGAGCTGAGGACATCTCGTGTTTTTTAAGTGGGATAGGATGTAAGATTCCTCCCTCCAGATTTTTGAGGTGTGCAGGTGTAAGAACCTCCCCTTCTGATCTTATAATTATTCCCCTCTCTGAAATAAAAGGAAGATTCTGTTTTACCCTGTTTTGACCTAGAGAGAGAAAATGTCTAGAGAGAGGTAGTTCAAAATTGAGATATTTTTGGATATAAAAATCCTCCTAGTGTCTAAAATGAATTCCCCTGAAACAAAAATTCAAAAAGAACTTTCCAATGTGCAATTGGAATTAATTGGAAATAGGTATAAAGGACCTTAGCCTAAGGGTCTAGATTTTCAGAAATTTTTGGATTATGGTCCAATTAAGGTTCCTATGGGCCAATAAGATCAATCCATGTGTGGGGAGGAGATAAATTCAATTTGTAAAAGAAAAATACCCAAAAATGAGTAAATGCCCACATAAGATGAAGAGTTGACTATATACAAGGTTTATTAGTAAAAAACCATGAGTATTACTAAAAAAATGAGATATTTTGGGTATAATGATTCCATTTTGACACATGTGTAAGGAAGGGGAGTCCCTTCAAGGAGGTGCCTACTTCACATGCTTGGATGAGTTTTAAACTAAAAAAAAAGTGATATTTTTATCTCTCCTCTCTCCTGGATCAAACCGAATAAAAAAGGAACCAAACTAGGTCCAAAGCTGGTCCAAATTCAACCAAACTGAAATCTAGAAAATTCTAGAAATCACTTATCTTGGTTAGAGCCTCCCTCTCCTATAAATAGAACCTGATTCCTTTGTAAAAAAAGGAGGAGAATTTTACTATACCAGAATTATACTGAAATAATGATAATTTTTACTATTCTCTAAAATTCTCTCCAAATTGAAGAAATTGGAGCTTCCCTCTTTCTTCAATCTCCATTGGTGGCTCCATCAACATACTAAACCAATTTATTGGTTGGGGGCCTCTTCAATGATCAAAGAATCAAGCAATTTGTAAGGTAAAGTGTGAATTTTGATCTTTTTCCATAATTGCTCAATGTTTCCCTCTTTTCAACCCCTCTCTTATCATATTGGAATTATGGGATAATTTATTTAATTTTAAAAATAAATTTTTAGATAAATTTATTTATCTATGAGAAATAAGTAAATGTTAAAAGTGGAATTCCCATTACATTTGGAATTCCATGATTGGATGAGAAAAGAGAATTTCTTATCATATTACCAGAATTATGGGATAATTCATTTAAATTCAAAGATGATGGATGTGGATGTATGAATGTGGATGTGGAAATGGATGTATGGATGTGGATGTGGAAATGGATGTATGGATGTGGATGTGGAAATGGATGTGGATGTGGATGTGGATGTGGATGTGAAAATGGATGTATGGATGTAGATGTGGATGTGGATGTGGATGTATGGATGTGGATGTGGATGTATGGATGTAGATGTGGATATGAATGTATGAATGTGGATGTGAAAATGGATATATGGATGTGGATGTGGATGTGGAAATGGATGTATGGATGTGGATGTGGATATGGATGTATGGATGTGGATGTGGATGTATGGATGTGGATATGAATATGTATGTATGAATGCGGATGTGAAAGTGGATGTATGGATGTGGATGTACGAATGTGGATGTGTATGTGGAATAATGAATGCGAATGTGTATGTGAAATGATGTGACGTCGATATGAGTGAATGGATGAGATGTGATGACATGTGAATTGGGATGTGAATAAATGACATGTGATGTGAATGAATATGATGTGATGAAATGGAAAATGATATGATTGGATGAGAATGAGTACACATATGAATGGAATGTGGAATAAGTAATGTGGACTGATGAGGGATAATGTGGAATAAGTAATGTGGAATAAGTAATGTGGACTGATGAGGGATAATGTGGAAAGACGAGAGTTCATTTATAGAAACTGTAATTGTGAACTGTTTGTAAATGACTATTTTATGTCAAGAATGCTGGGGAAGCATTTTGACTGTCTTGTGATTAAGGTCGTGAGACCTAACTGATAAAGTTGTAACAGCTGACGGAGGGTCAACGGAGGACGTCTCGCGTAGCATGGTCGGCCGAGGTCTTGACCAGCCTCGGTTTGATAATATGATTATTTTAATATAATACTGACATTGTATAGCTCCAATATTTTTTTACAAAAGACTGAGGGTCTATTTATAGGTGAGGGAGGCCACTACCAAGTCCAACTGGGTTCTAGAATTTTCCTTGACTCAATTTGGACCAGTTTGGCTTCCTTTTTGATTTGGTTTGATCCAGAAGAGAGGAGAGATAAAAATATCACAAATTTTTTGAATTAAAAACCCTTCCACACATGTGAAAGAGGTGCCTACCTCAAGAGTTCCCCTTTCCTTACCAAGGTGTCAAAATTGCATCATTATTCCAAAATATCTCATTTTTTAAGTAATATCATATAATTTTTAACTAATAAGCCTTGTACTCAGTCAACTCTTCATCTTATGTGAGCATTTACTCATTTTTGGGCATTTTCTTTTATTCTTTTAGATTTATCTCATCCCAACACTTGGATGAATCCAATTGGCCCGTTGGAATCTTAATTGGACCATAATCCAAAATTTTTTGAAAATGTAGACCCTTTGGCTAAGGTCCCTTATACACATTTTCAATCAATTCCTAATGCACATTGGAAAGTTCTTTTTGAACTTTTGTTTCAAGGGAATCCAATTTAGACACTAGGAGGATTTTTATATCCAAAGATATCTCAATTTTGGATTATCTCTCTCTAGATATTTTCTCTCTCTAAGAAAAAATAGGGTAAAACAAGATCTTTCTTCTATTTCAGAGAGTGGAATAATTTTAAGAACAGAAGGGGAGGCTTATACCTTTACTCCTCAAAAGCTGGAGGGAGGAATCTTACATCCTACCCCACTTAAAAAATGCGAGATGTCCTCATTTAGCCAGCTGGAGGATAAACTCTTTCACCTTAAGATCCAATTGATTCTGGGGTTCCTTATAGCCTGGTCAACCCACACAAAATCTGGGATAAAGATCCCTTCTACAAAAAGAACATACAGAACATTAATATCTAACACAATAATGGTCCATCAGACCGAAAATTCCATGTGAACATTCCCCACGAAAATTTCAGTTATGTAAGTTCTCAATTTGTCATTCCTTAATTAGATCCAATGGGTCAAAGGTTAACAACAGGAATCTGTTAGCACAATCTACTAATCTCATAGTGATTTGTTGAAGTCATAATCTTCATTTCAATTACTAACATCATCATTGTGATTCGTCCCATTCATCCTCATTGTGGCTTTGTTCAACTTATCTTCTTTCAATCAGAATTCAGAAATCATCATCTTTCAATCAGAATTCAATCAGAATCCAAATCAACTCATCATTTCTAAACCAAAATTCTAATATCATATCAACTAGCATTCGAATTCATCCTCTGGATAACACTTTTGCTTATAATTTCAAGGTCTTATATTTACTCATATATATTGTCAGTAAAGAGCTGCAGATATACCTCCCACGGTATATATGGGTAGTCACGGTCCTTGGAGCTATAAGGTAAATACCATTATATCTAGGCCTCAAGCAAGTCAGGGATTCCACACAATTGCGACTTCCATCTGAAGACCCAATTTCCAATTTATGAATTCTCATTCTAAATATCAATTTGTATGAATTTCATCACACAATTATAATCTTTTATTGGTACTTCATAAATTTTTAACATTTCTTACTTCTCAGTTGATCCACTTTAGCCAATTCACTTTGATACCAGCAGCTGAAAGATCCCTGCCCCCCTTTGCACAACGAATTTGGGGGTACTAGCAGCGGAAGTAGCACTTCTTGCACAGGGCAGAGCCTCTCACTCGAGGCCTCACCCGCGTGGATATCCAGACAAGAGACTAATCCCTTGGTTCTTCCAAAACCACACTCGGAAAGACTTCCCTCACCTAGCAGACGTAGTAGGTGATTCCTTCAGGATATTCTATTCTAATGTAGTCAAGGTCATCACTAACCAAACTAATCCGAATGAGCCCGTAAGTCTCATGGTCAGATCAAGGAAGAGACTTACACTTGGATCATGGAGTCCAACGCTTTTTTCCTCATCAAGAGGCACAACTGTTGATTCTTTTCCATAGAACAAGGGTTATCCGGGATTTACTTCAACTATCATAACTTAATAGAATTGAGTCTCATTTTAGGGATCCATCACTCTAGCCTAACCCTATCAAATCCATGGGTTAGCCAACTGCCCAACCACTATAGTGATAGGATCCATTTAGAAATTTGGTTATGTTTTGTCCCAGTTACCAGGGAAAAGAGTTCCCAGGCCCCCTAGCCGAAGCTTCAAGCAAATTTCAAGATAGTCACACCACTTACACACCCAATATGAAATTGCCTGTTTCACAGATTCACCTGTCTTTGAAACAATCTTTTAATGAAACCATTGTATCACTCATCATAATCCTCCAAAATAACCAGCTTGAATTCTAATTTCCAATCATTCCTTCATTGGTGTACCTATGGCATCATTGGTAAACAGAAGAATGCCACCACCTGTTAACTCAGGGGCCTTTTAAATAAATCCTAGCTCATAGTACCCGGAAATATAATCAAGTATTTCATTCATTTCTTCCTTAGCGTACCTATGGCATCATTGGCAACCAAAACGCTCACCGCTTGGTCACTCAGGGGCCTTTTCAATAGTTCCTAGCTCATAGTACCTGGAATTATAATCACATAAGAAAATCCAAATGGACTCTCTGTTGAATATCAGCAACATCAACCAACAGATCCATATAAAAGAGCCATGGACTCATCCGTTGAGGACCAGTAAGGACAATCAACCAGATCCATGCCCGAAGTTCAGAAAACAACTCTAACTCCTTTGTTCATTTTTCTTCCTCGACGCACGTGTGGGTATCTTTGGCGACCCCGAGCACCGTATGGTCAGCACCCTCTAGGCTCCTTCGCAAGTCACCTAGTGCTTCACTCATAGGCTGCTTCCTTGGTCCCTCATCCACCGTACTGGAAGCTCACCATTTAAACCAAACCAAGGCAGGTCAAGACCTCAGCCAAGGACCTTGCTACGCGAGACGTCCTCCATCACTTTGTTAATGATGTTGATTCTAGCATTTGATCCACCATAGCTCATCACATTGCTATAATTTTAACACACATCATATCACATCCATTCACATCACATCTCATCCATTCACATCTACCCCGATCCACATCACATCACATCCATTCACATCACATCTCATCCATTCACATCTACCTAGATCCACATCACATCCATTCACATCACATCACATCACATGCATTCACATCTACCCAGATCCACATCACATCCATTCACACATCACATCACATGCATTCCCATCTCATTACGTCACATTCACATCTCACCGCATCTCACCACATTCATTCAGATATCATCACATCACATTCACATCCATTCATATCTCATCACATCCATTCACATCTCATCACATCCACTCACATCTCAATACATCCACTCACATCTCAATACATCCATTCATATCTCATCACACCCATTCACATCCATTGCACCCATTCACATCCATCGCACCCATTCACATCTCATCATCACTCCCATTCATGTCCCATCACACCCGTCACTTTCATTGCCATCCACATCACATCACATCCATTCCATCCACATCTATCCATATCACATCACATACATTCCATCCACATTACATCACATCCACATCTATCCATATCACACCACATCCATTCACAGATCATCATATTCATCCACATCCATCCATTCATTCACATGCACATTTATCACATTAAATCTCATTCTCACCCATTTTCATTTGCCATCACATCCTTTCATATATCATCACATTTCATTCACATCTCATCACATCCACATCCATTTACATCACATCACATCTCATCCACATCTCATCACATCCACATCTACATCCATTTAGATCACATCACATCTCATCCACATCCACTCACATCTTATCACATCTTATCACATCACATTCATATCTTATTACATCCACTTTTAGTACTGTTTTCTAGTTTCAATACCGATGGGACTTTTCTAAGTTTCTACCAATTGCTTGGCCTAGTTAAAGGTACTTTTCTCGATGGATATTTTCATATTCTTTCTCAAATTTCTCAAGTGAAATATATTCAATATTCTTCTTTTGAGTAAAAGATTCATGGGATTTACAAAAATCAATTCTACCCATATTTCCTAATAAAATTAATAATGCTCCAAATTTTGCTTTTGATAAATACTCATAATTTGAATTATGCCAAAAATTGCTCTTTTACCATTTAATTACTTGGATCTCAAATATCATGGGAATTCCTCTTTTTGCATAAAAATAAATTTACCAAAATTTACTCTTTTCTCATAATCAATTAATTATGCATAGTTACAAAAAAATTATTTCTCATGAATATGATAAAAATCATTCTTTTTGCATAGGATGTCCAATCTTAGAATATGGTAGGAAGTCCTCTTTTAGAATTATGAATAAAAATAAGATATGTATTATGTTCTAAAAATTTTACCATAGCTTCGTTGCTATTACTGATAATTCTCAAATTTTTTCTAAAGAATAAAAGCTTGTAATGAAAATATGATAGTAGTTCCTGTTTTATGTTTAAAATCAAACTATGAATTTAAATCATAATTTTAACCATAAAATTAAACATAACTATAATTATCCCACTAGATTAAACTAATTCCTCTTCCCAAATTATTAGGACAATCCATTTCTCATTTAGAATGAATTAGACTAGTATTCTACTACTCATAAATAATCTAAAAGAATTTACCATTATTTTAATAATACAAAATCATGAAAATATCATTTCCTTAATCTCTAGCTTATCAAGCCTAGATTTTAGCTTTGAATTAAGAGACTATCATTGAGAAGCATCCTTTTTCAAGGGATTTAGCCAGAAAGATGGCTATTCTTTTAGAGAGAGAGATTTACTTAAAGAAAGCATTATAATTTAAGCATAAAGGTTAACTTAATGCTAATTAAACATTAAGAAACTTAGGGAAAGCTTGATTTGAATTAAAACAATCATTTTGAAAGCTTCTCAAGCTTGAGAGGGGTTGAGAAGAAGAAAGTTATTGAGAAAATTAGAAAAAACCATAAAAATTAATTTTACCTCCAAATTTGTCTTGATTTTCTAATTACAGTGAAGCCCCCCGACCAATCAATTGGTCCACAAAGAAGAGAAGAGCAACTCCAGGAGTTTTTGTAGAGAGAGAGAGCTCCAAGCTCCCAAGAGAGAGGAAAATTTAAAGGATAATATAAAATATGATTATTTTAATATAATAGTAGCATGGTATAGCTCCAATATTTTATTACAAATGATTGAGGGTCTCTTTATAGGTGAGGGAGGACACTAACCAAGTCCAACTAGGTTCTAGAATTTTCCAGGTTCAGTTTGACTAAATTTGGATAAGATTTGGACCAGTTTGGCTCCCTTTTTTATTTGGTTTGATCTAGGAGAGAGGAGAGATAAAAATATCACAATTGTTTTGAATTAAAACCCTTCCACACATGTGAAAGAGGATCCTACCTCAAGAGTCTCCCTTTCCTTACCAAGGTGTGAAAAATGCTTCATTATACCAAAATATCTCATTTTTTTAAGTAATATATCATAATTTTTAACTAATAAACCTTGTACTCAATCAACTCTTCATCTTATGTGAGAATTTACTCATTTTTGGGTATTTTCTTTTATTCTCTTGGATTTATCTCATCCCAACACTTGGATTAATCTAGTTGGCCCATTGGAATCTTAATTGGACCGTAATCCAATTTTTTTTGAAAAATGTAGACCCTTAGGCTAAGGTCTCTTATACCATTTTCAATTAATTCCTAATGCACATTGGAAAGTTCATTTTGAATTTCTGTTTTAGGGGAATCCATTTTAGACACTAGGAGGTTTTTTATATCCAAAGATATCTCAATTTTGGATTATCTCTCTCTAGGCCAAAACAGGGTAAAACAAGATCTTTCTTCTATTTTAGAGAGGGGAATAATTACAAGAATAGAAGGGAAGGTTCTTACACCTTTACACCTCAAAAGCCAGAGGGAGGAATATTACAGTTAACTCTGCCTTGGCCCAGAAAAAGTTCTCTATTTCTTTGCCTTTGAGCATACTTGATGCCATCTCCACAAATATGTGAGTCTTATTCTCTACAACACCATTTTTAAATGGATTAAGGATAATTGTCAAGGTAACTATCAAATCTCTCTTGGTCCCATGCTCCTGCCAGTAGGCATTGAATTTACTTGATGTGAATTTTCCTCCTTGATTTGTTTAAACTTATTTAGTTTCTTTCTTATCTCATTCTCTACCAAGATATGCCATATTTTGAATTTTCTAAAAGCTTCAATCTTATCCTAAAGACAATACACCCACATCTTCCTACTAAAGTCATTAACCAATAACAAGAACCATCGATGTAGTGGTTATAATTTTTTACCACAAAAATTTGTATGTACAAGTTTTAGAGGAGCCTTTACTTGATTTCTTAGGGAAATCCATGTCTATGGTGCTTGCTCATTATATAATCTTCACACACATCTGATATCTCTAAAAACATTAGTAGATGTGTCACAATCCTAGTATTTTACATCTCTTTAAAGACTACAAAGCTCAGATGCCCAACTATTTAAAGTCATAGCTTTCTTATCTTGACATCAGCTCAAGCTATAAAAGCCGAGAGCTCATACAAGCTCTTATGCTAGATTCCTCTTCCTATGACATTTCTTGCCACGTGAGGGTAAATACTTGCCATATGGCAGATAACTTCTATAATCATAGACTAGTTCAGTTTAATCACCCAATTTAACTTTTACAAGAGTTGCATTAGGTTAAGTTTAATTGCCGATCCAAACTTTGCATAATTGCAATTTAGGTCTAGTTAGATGATCAACAAACTAACTTTTACAATCAGTGACCCATTTAATTATTTAAATGGTGGGATTTTGTATAATTCAATTGTGCAATTTAGGTTCATTTCAATTTACAATTTGACTTCTTCAATTGCCTTTGACCATCTGATTTCACTTCCACTTTGTCGATCGATGATTCAACTTTTTAATCGACGATTTCATTTCTTCAATTGTTTGATTCATCTTTTTTATTCAATCGATTCAATCTTTTGATCAGTGATCCTACTTTTTTGATTGGTGATTTCACTTCTTTAATCGCGAGAGATTCCTCGTCTAATCCAAAACTTCAATCATACAATCTAGGACTTCAACTTTTCGATTCAATTGCAACTTTCGATTCAATTGTAGCTTTTTCAATAGATAGATATATCAATCATCATCATCATCTGATGTTCATAATTTTAAGCTCTGCCCTGCGTAAGAAGTGCTACTTCCGCTACTAGCACCCCCGAATTCATTGCGCGGTACAAGAAGGGATCTTTCAGTTGGTATCAGAGCGAATTGGCTAAAGTGGAACAACAGAGAAGCTAGAAATGTCAAAATTTTATGAAGTACGAGTAAAAGATTGTAATTGTGTGATGAAATTCATACAAATTGATATTCAGAATGAAGATTCATAAATAGGTAATTGGGTCTTCAGATGGAAGTACCGCAATTGTATGGAATCCCAGACTTGCTTGAGGCCTAGACATGATGATATTTACCTTATAATTCCAAGGACCATGACTACTCGTATATATCGAGGGTATAACTGCAACTCTTTATATATACGAGTAAATCTAAGACCTTGAAATTATAAGCAAAAATGCTATCCAGATGATGAATTCAAATGCTGGTTGATATGATTTTAAAATTATGGTTGAAAATTGATGAGTTGATTCGGATTCTGATTGAGAGATGATGATTCTTGAATTTTAGTTGAAAGAAGATAAGTTGAACAAAACCACAATGAGGATGAATGGGATGAATCCCAGTAATGATGTTAATAACTGGAATGGCGATAATGACTCCACCAAATCACTATGAGATTAGTGGATTGTGCTGACAGATTACTACTGTTAACACTTGACCCAGTGCATCAAGTTAAGGGATGACAAATTAAAAACCTGCTTAACTGAAATTCCCATGAAGGAATGTTCAAATGGAATTTTCGGTCTAATGGACCATTATTGTGTTAATAAGGATATGAATGATATATTCTGAATGAATTGTTATCAGATAATGAGTTCTATATGTTCTTCTTGTAGAAGGGATCTTTATCCCAGGATTCTGTTGGGTTGACCAGACTATAAGAAACCCCAGAATTAGTTAGATCTTAAGGGAAAGAGTTTTTTCCTCCTCCAGCTACACGAGATGAGGACATCTCGCATTTTTTAAGTGGGGTAGGATGTAAGATTCCTCCCTCTAGCTTTTGAGGTGTAAAGGAGTAAGAATCTCTCCTTTTGTTCTTGAAATTATTCCCCTCTCTGGAATAAAAGAAAGATCTTGTTTTACCCTGTTTTGACCTGGAGAGAGAAAATATCTAGAGAGAGGTAATCCAAAATTGAGATATTTTTAGATATAAAAATCCTCCTAGTTTCTAAAATGGTTTCCCCTGAAACAGAATTTCAAAAAGAACTTTCCAATGTGCATTTAGAATTAATTGAAAATGTGTATAAAGGACCTTAGCCTAAGGGTCAAGATTTTCAAAAAAAATTGGATTATAGTCTAGTTAAGGTTCCTATGGACCAATTGGATTAATCCAAGTGTGGGGATGAGATAAATCCAAAGAATAAAAGAAAATACCCAAAAATGAGTAAATGCTCACATAAGATTTAGTGCAAGGTTTATTAGGTAAAAACTATGAGATATTACTAAAAAAATGAGATATTTTGATATAATGATACATTTTTGACACCTTGATAAGGAGGGGGGGAGAATTTAAGGAGGAGCCTATTTCACACATGTGAATGAGTTTTTAAATAAAAAATATTAAGATATTTTTATCTCTCATCTCTCCTCGATTAAACCAAATAAAAAAGGGAGCCAACAAACTGATCCAAAGCTTGTCCAAGTTTAGCCAAACTGTAGCTGGAAAATTCTAGAACTTAGTTGGACTCAGTTAGTGGCCTCCCTCACCTATAAATAGACCCTCATTATTTTGTATTCTCATATGTGAACTATACCATGCCAGTATTATATTAAAATAATGATATTTTCTATTATCCTTTAAAAATCCTCTACATTTTGGAGAGATTGGAGCTTCTCTCTCTCTTCAACCTTCCTTGGAGCTTTCCTCTCAACACACTAACCAATTGACTGGTTGAGGGCTTCTTCTAAGATAGAGAAGCAAGCAAAAACAAGAGGTAAAGTGTAATTTTATGGTTTTTCTCTACTATTCTCAATGTTTTCACTTCTCAACCCCTCTCAAGCTTGAGAAGTTTTTAAATTAAGTGTTTGTAATACAAATCAAGCTTTTCTTAAGAGTTGTAATGAATAATTAAGAAAAGTTTACATTTATGCTTAATTAGGATGCTTTTTATGTTTATCTCTGTCTCCCCAAAAGAATGGTCATTCCTATGACCAATTCTCTATTCAAATGATGCTTCTCATTGATAAATTCTCAATTCACAAATCAAACTTTAGGCTTGTGAAGCTAGAGGTTAAGAAAGTGGCTTTTTATACTTTTATGCTTCTAAAATTATGATAATCTTATGATTTAAATCCATAAATTAGATTTAAGTTTAGAAGATAGTTATACTATCATAATTGTATTACTAAGTTTATTCTTTTCAAAAATATTGAAAAATTATCAGTAAATAGCAGCGGAGCTATGGCAATTTTTTTAAGAAATTGATACATAATTCATTCTTATGCATAACGTGAAAAGAGGACTTCCTACCATATTCTAGGATTGGTCATCTTATGCTAAAAGAATTATTTTCATCACATTCAATGGAAAACTAATTTTTAAGGTTTATGCATAATTAAATAATTAAGAAAAGAGAAAATTATGGTAATTTTATTTAAATGATAAAAGAGGAATTCCCATGACATTTGGAATTCAATCATTTAAATGGGAAAAGTGGAATTCTTAGTATATTTAATTAATGGATATTTTTATGAAAGAAAAGAGGAATTTTAGATAAATTTATTTGAAGATAAAAGAGGAATTCCCATGACATTTGGAATTCAATCATTTAAATGGAAAAAGAGGAATTTTAGATAAATTTATTTGAAGATAAAAGAGGAATTTCCATGACATTTGGAATTCAATTATTTAAATGGAAAAAGTGAAATTCTTAGTATATTGAATTGATGGATATTTTTATTAAAGAAAAGAGAAATTTTAGATAAATTTATTTGATGATAAAAGAGGAATTCCCATGACATTTATAATTCAATCAATCAAATGTAAAAAGAGGAATTTCCATGATATTTGAGATCCAATAAATTAAATGGGAAAAAGAGAAATTTTTAGTATAATTCAATTTATGAATATTTATCAAAAGTGGAATTTTGAGCATTATTGGAAAATATGGATAGAATTGATTTTTGTACATCCCATGAGTTCTTTTATTTAAAAGAAGAATATTGAACATATTTCACTTGAAAAATTTGAGAAAGAATATGAAAATAGCCGTCTTGAGAAAAGGAACCTTTACCTAATTGGCAAAAATTTAGAAAAAGTCCCATCGTCGGTATCGAAGTAGAAAAAGCTACTAAATGGGAATGAGATGTGAATGGATGTGATAAGATGTAAATGGGATGTGATAGGATGTGGTGTGATGTAAATGAATGTGGATGAGATGTGAAGTAAATGGATGTGGATGTGAATGATGAGATGAGAATGAGACGTGAGGTTATGTGAAAGGATGTGGTGAAGTAAATGGATGTGGTGTGATGTAAATGAATGTGGATGAGATGTGAAGTAAATGGATGTGGATGTGAATGATGATATGAGAATGAGACGTGAGGTTATGTGAAAGGATGAGATGTAAAGTAAATGGATGTGGATGTGGATGTGGATGTGGATGTGGATGTGTATGTGTATGTGAAAGAATGAGATGTAAAGTAAATGGATGTGGATGTGGATGTGTATGTGAAAGAATGCGATGTAAATGAATGTGGATGTGAATGATGAGATGAGAATGAGATGTGAGGTTATGTGAAAGGATGTGATGTGATGTAAATGGATGTGGATGTGGATGTGATAAGATGTGATGTGATGTAAATGGATGTGGATGTGGATGCGATAAGATGTGATGTAATGTAAATGGATGTGGATGTGGATGTGGAATGAGATGTGATGTGATGTAAAGGGGATGTGGATGTGAATGTGACGAGATGTGAAGTGATAGGTGTGAATGTGAATGAATGGATGGATGTGAATAGTCGTGCATGTGAATGACTAGATGGAAGTGGATGAATGAGATGGGGTGTGTATGAATGAGATATGATGTGGATAGATGTGGATGTGATGTAATGTGGATAGAATGTATGTGATGGGATGGTGATGAGAATGAATATGATGAATATGAATGGATGTGATGTGATGGATGCGAATGGATGTGATATAAATGAATGTGATGAATGTGAATGGATGTGATGTGATGTGATGGGAATCAAGATAGATATGAATGGAGGAGATGTGATGTGAAATGGATGTGATGTGAATCGGGATAGATGTGAATGGATGAGATGCGATGTGATGTGATGTGGATAGATGTGAATGGATGAGATGCGATGTGATGTGATGTGGATCAAGGTAGATATGAATGGATGAGATGTGAATGAATGTAATGTGATGAGATGTGGACATGGGTAGATGCGAATGTATGAGATGTGATAAGGATAAATGTGGATAGATGTGATGGGATGGAATATGATGTGATTGGATGAGATTGGATGAGAATGGATGAAGGACGATAGGAATACATATAATTGGACGTGGATTAAGAAATGTAGATTGATGTGAAACAATGTGGAAAGATGAGAGTTCATTATAGAAACTGTAGTTATGACCTGTTTTTAAATGACTATTTTATGTCAGGAATGCTGGGAAAGCATTTTGACCGTCTTGTGTGAATGAGGTCGTGGAGACCTAAGTTGTAAAGCTGCAAGTGCTGGACGGAGAGTCAATGGAGGACGTCTCGCGTAGTAGCAAGGTCGGCCAAGGTCCTGACTAGCCTCAGTTCGATTTAAATGGTGAGCTTCCGGTATGGTGGATGAGGGACCAAGGACGAGGCCTATGAGTGAAGCACATAGGTGACCTACGAAGGATCCTAGAGGGTGTTGACCATACGGTGCTTGGGCTCTGGGTCGTCTTGAAGATACCCATGCGTGCATCGAGAAAGAAAATGGAATAAGGTGTTAGAGTTGTTTTATGAATGCAGGCATGGATTTGGTTTATTGACCTTGCTGGCC
The DNA here is from genome assembly GCF_041138505.1 of Cibotium barometz. Lineage (NCBI taxonomy): Eukaryota > Viridiplantae > Streptophyta > Polypodiopsida > Cyatheales > Cibotiaceae > Cibotium > Cibotium barometz. Next base: position 1,200,071 of record NC_141061.1, read on the forward strand.
TCAACAGATGAGTCCATGGCTCTTTTATATGGATCTGCTGGTTGATCTTGCTGATCTTCAGCATAGAGTCCATCTGGATTTTTATAAGTGAATATATTTTCGGGTACTATGAGCTAGGAACTATTGAAAAGGCCCTTGAGTGGACAGGTGGTGGAGCGTTCTGGTTGCCAATGATGCCATAGGTACACCGATGAAAGGAATGATTATAAATTAGAATTCAGTTGGATATTTTGGAGGATTATGATCAGTGATACTACGGTTTCATTAAAAGATTGTTTTAAAGATAGCTAAATCCGTGAAAAAGGCAATTTCATATTGGGTGTGTGGTGTGATTATCTTGAAGTTTGCATGAAATGCCAGCTAGGGGGCTTGGGAACTCTTTTCCCTGGTACCCGGGACAAAACATAACCACATTTCTAAATGGATCCTATCACTACAGCGGTTGGGCAGTTGGCTAACCCATGGGACTGGATGGGGTTAGGCTGGACTGATGGATCACTAAAATGAGACTCAATTTTGTTATGGTACGATAGATGAAGTAAATCCCGGACAGTCCTTGTTCTATGGAAAAGAATCAAAGGTTGTGCCTCTCGAGATGAGGAAAAAAGCGTTGGTCTCTATGATCCAAGTGCAAGTCTTTTCCTTGATTTGACCATGTGACTTACTGGTTCGGTCGGATCAGTTTGGTTAGTTAAGGCTCTTGACTATGTTAGAATAAAAATATCGTGGAAGAATCGCCCGCCGTGCTTTCTAGGCGAGGGAAGTATTTTTCAGGTTGAACCGAGGGATTAGTCTCTTGTCCGGATATATCCGTGGGTGAGGCCTCGAGTGAGAGGCTCTGCCCTGTACAAGAAGTGCTACTTTCGCTGCTAGCGCCCCCAAATTTGTTGCACGGAACAGGCAGGGATCTTTCATGGCCAATCGATTGGTGGGAGAATTCACAGCAGCAACATCAGGCCATTTCGATGAGTACAAGTCTCGTGTCATTAGAAGCTTTACCTTGCACCCTAAAATTCATAGAGTGACAACCCTGCCAACACCTTAGGAGATGCACGCACAAGCGAATAGTCACATGAAAAAATGTTTCTAGAGAGAAACCTCGAAACTGTGAAACACAAGAAAAGTTTTGAAACATAAAAAAAAGTTTCTCGAAATGTTAAAAGTTCCTATTGTTTGGAACTTTAGCAATGCAAAATTATATAGAATAAAAACCAAAACCGCATAAGCTAGGTAGGTAGATAACCTGAAAAGGCAAATAAAGGAGCTCTAAACAGGCCAACAAAGGGATGGGCAGGAGATGGAAGAGATGAAGAGAAACATGGCCAGAAGGGACCACGAAGCCTTGTTGAAGCAGGATAATCTAAATAGGGCCATAGAAAGGCAAAAAAGCATGGAAGCACAGGTCGCCCTAATCCAGAAGGAGAACCTAAGGATCATAACATATGTTCAAAATAGAGTGGACAAAGATAAAGTGGAATTGGTTAAGGTAGAGGCACGCCTGGAAATACTAGATGCTGAGGACTATCCAAAAGTGTATGAGCTATAGGTGGAGAAGATGGAGCAATGGTAAAATTATGCAACAAGCCTTATGGTTAACAAGGAGGAGAATCAAGTTAAATTATGATATTTGTGAAGTCAATAAGCAGGAAACCTAATGAGTATTAGTAGTCCTAAAGGGTAGGAAAGCTAACAATATGCAAAGATGCTCTATAGAAGGCTGAAGGAACATATATACGAAATCTCACAAGTAGACAACCCGATCATGTGCCACGGATATATGAAGCTATGGTTCCAAGAAGGGGCAGAAGTTAAGGCCACCACCAGAGTACATCACCCAAGTTGGGGAGCTATGTGAAACCAAGTTCAACAGATTCCAAAAGACATCAAGATCACCAAGCTATGTAAAACCAAGTTCAACAAATTCCAGAAGATGTCCAAATCAGCCAATAAATCCTTGAGAGAGGGAATCAACCTCACATATAGAAGAATCATTTGCATGTCATGGTTGCCTAAATTAGGAGCTAGAATCAAGGCCATTAGCAGAGGTTGATTTACCCAAATTACTACATATCTTAACATGTCATCCAGTCAGAATGTCTACCACAGACTCCCCTTGGATTTCCAGTGCTCCTTCGAATGTGCACATAGCCATTGAGACCCCATTCCTCACTCCATGATTTCTTCACAATCCAATAATCTTTACCATTGTCTTACACGTACCCAATAGCCAGCACAGCATGATTGATGTCATTTGGATCATCCGAGCAAGTTCCGCTGAAAACACCTTGTAGATGGGAGAGACCTTGTAGATGGGAGAGAAGATTTGCACATGTTACACTCTTTCTATGCTAGTTACCTCAAATCAAAGCATGTGAGTTGAAGTTGCTAGCATGTTCATTGCACATACATCTCCTATACAAGTGAACCAACCACAACTCCATGGAAATTCAACTTACACCAGCATAAATTTGGATATCATAGGTGCTAACATTAATGGCCACACTAACAGGTTGTTGAGTAATAGCACACATAAGAGCATTCTCATCATCATTGGGATTAACATCCACATAGCTATCAATGGTCACAAATTTCTTCATTTTTTACAAAATAGCACTCAAGGATGGTGGTCACTACAAAGGAAGATTAATACAAGTGATGTTGGTGTTGTCAAAGACAAAGGCAAAAAATTAGTCATAGAAGTAGTAAGACGTTATAACCATGAAGCATACAAGGTATGAGTGGGGATTGAGGTTAAAAAAGGTACTTTGAGCCATATAGAGAACTTGGATCTCCCTTTCCCACTCACATAAGGGTAACCCACTTCAAAGAGTTGATGCCTCCATTCTTAATGACCCACTCAAATGAAGGGTCCATGAGATCGCATTACAACCATAGTTAATGTGCACACACTCATATCTTAATCTTTTCATTGTTGAAAAGTGTAGGAGGATGCTCAAAATAAGAGCACATGTCCTCTTGACCTTAGTGAGTGACACATGGACACATGTGAGAGATGAGGTCAAGAGCAAGAAGAAATGGATGCATCAACATCAAAGATCATCCTCGCGACGAATGCGAGGTGTTGTCATCGCCACTACGTTTTCTAGCAGCGTTTCAGTAGCGCATTTTTTGTCAAGAGGTCGGGGATTCCGTTCACTACTCCACATCAAAATTTTGTTGCCCCAGCAACGAAATGTCGCTGCTTGGCAGCACTGTGAACAATGAAATTTTGCTCTTACACAATGTTTATAGCAGCAAAATTTTACTGCATCTTTAGCACCAGTGAAATTTCATTGCTATACTATGATTTCGCTACTGAACAACGAAAACAACAGTGAAATCACGTTGCTATTTTCACAGCATGAAATTCTAAAGAGTTGTTGGATGCTGAATTCTAAAAATACATGTCACATACACACAGAAAATGATATATAGTTTTAGAAAAACATGCATTAAAACCCTTAGAGCCATGTTTCGAGCGCAAAAAAAAAAAAGATAGTTGAAAATTTTTGAGAAGTAAAACAATGTCAAGATCATGAATCTGTCCCATCTTGTAATAAATCCATATGTGTTGCTTCATCAATGTCTATATCTAATGGAAGCTCAATAAAAAGATAGGGCTCCATATCAATATTAATATCGCTATCATGATCTAGTGAAGCATTATCATGATTGATAGGTGACTCATCATCTTCTTCCGATTGATGTTCCTCATGCTCTTCATTGGCCCCATCCAAAATGTTTTCTTCATCATCTTCTTCCAATGAGCCGATTTGAGGTAGTACTTGCATCTCATCTAGAGATTTGGCCTCCACATCTTGATTTTTAAATATATATTTTGAACGAGGGGAAACTTGTATAACATACCACCACTTTGGATCAATTTCGGCATGAAACACAACCTAATATCATAAAGCAAAGAGGTTACACTTTTATTATACTACATCAAGATTTAATTTGGGATTGATTGGGTTACTAACTTGTTGAAAGTGTTGAGGTAGTACGAAGGTATCTTTCTCATCATTCCAAAACTTGGTGGAATCAATTTGAACCCATTTGGATGTCTCTTCATGGTCGCTTGAGCATCTCTATATATCACCTTGAACCATTTGACATCAAATATGAATAGACTAAATGCTCTAAATCCAACCTTAATAATATTCTGAATAATTCCACAATACTCAAGATTCTCCTCTATGACATTGGTATCATGACTATGAGCTTTGCTAAATCACCCTTAAGACACCACCCTAGCAAATATGAAGTACTAGATGACTTCATCCTTATCAAAGAGAACCTTAAAGTCATGGTCATCTATGGTCCCAAACTAGAAGCAGATTCCTCTTAATGTTTGGTTGGCATATGGGCATATACCAAATAACCAAAAACATGCATGTTATTGAACCAAGCTTCATAAAAGAGTTATGGTTTTCAAAGCTTTAGTAGGGCACCTTTTTAGCACATAGGTAGCACAAATAATTGATTCCATATAAAACTTGTGTGGAAGCTACTAACCTTTAGCCATGCATCTAACTATCTCCATGATGAGAGTCATGTTTCTTCTCTCAGTAACACCATTTTATTATGGTGTATAAGGAGTTGTACATTGATACCTAATGCCATTTTGTGCTAAAAAGTCTTTGAAAGCATTAGATCAATATTTTCCCCCTCCATCTACATGAAAGGTTTGGAATTTCTTAACCATAGCAATAACAAAGTGTTAAAAATGAGATTTTTGTGGTGAAAAGTTATAACCACTACATTGGGTGGTTCTTGTTATTGATTGATGACTTTAGTAGGAAGACGTAGGTCTATTTTCTTTAGGATAAGATTGAAGCTTTTTAGAAAATTAAAAATATGGCATATCTCGGTAGATATTGAGATAAGAAAGAAACTAAATAAGTTTAAACAAATCAAGGAGGAAAATTCACATAAAATAAATTCAATGTCTATTGTCAGGAGCATGGGACCAAGAGAGATTTGATAGTTACCTTGACAATTATCCATAATCCATAACAAAATGGTGTTGCAGAGAATAAAACACATATTTGTGGAGATGGCATGAAGTATGCTCAAAGGCAAAGAAATAGAGAACTATTTCTGGGCCAAGGCAGAGTTAACACTGATGTGCATATTCTTAACATAAAGGCAACAGAGAGCAACACCATAGAAGGAGCCATATCCTAAATGGGTGAAGCAGCTCTTGAATGAGAAAGTTCTAGTAGCTATTGTTGAGATGTCAAGCTCAACATGAGATGACACTCATGAAGCATTTGTATGATCGTTCGACATTTACATCACTGGCGGGTTTGGTAGCTGGCACCAATATATCTTCGCCAGAGATTCTACAACTAGACTACACTCCATACCTACCCACTCCTCTTAGCATGTTCACATTATGGACCGCTTGCATATAGTATATTATTAGATGATTATTTCTTCTCAACATTCATCTCCTCATTGATTAGAAGGGCTATAAGATCGTGAAAGATTGGGGAAATTTCCCAAGTTTGGATTGATGCTTGAAAGTGATCATAGTCTTTTGTAAGCCCATTTAAAGTGATTGGCACTAAGTTATCATTATTAGGGGAGGGAATATAAGCCATTTAATCTTCAATGGATACATAGCTTATTCCTTTGCACATGATGTAGCTCTTGCTACGCCTTCTTAGCCTTGGTACTTGCTATACAGCTTAACCAAGTAATCAAGGTATCCCATGCCACTTTAGGTGCTACTACATCTTCTTGCATATGAACAATCATAGAGAATAAAGGGCTAATACATAACCTTGATGGCCCTCTAAAGCCATACTTTTTATGGGGTGGGGGTTTCTTCCTAAAGATCGGACTCCTTCTTGTAACCTAATAAACACGTGTACCAATATCCTTTTCTCGTAAGGAATTTTGTCATCCTAAGCTTCCATGCATGGAAGTTATGTTGTCAACCTTCTTGCTCATAATCAGGGATAATCTGTCAAACATTGTTAGATGTTATAACTTTCACCTGCACCAAATACTTGTAACAACTTTCACCTACACCAAACACTTGTAATGACTTTTGTACTCACAATATTCTTGCAATATCCAATGATAAATTTGATAGATACAAACATAATTACTAGTAATAATACTGTAAAATTCTCATGCAACCACTTTATGTGAGGTATACATATTCCATATATGTGTAAATTTCAAAATCCCTCTAGGCACTTCAAATCAACCATTGTGCACAATAGTATGTGAGAAACATGCATAAATACACTTCAAATCAACCACTCTACACAATGTTCTCTATAGCAAACATGCACAATGGTATTTATGCAAAACATGCATAAAAGCACTATATATCTAAAAAAATGTCACTGTATGTAGAGTATTTGCAAAAACCTTAAGGCCAAAAAGGGGTATGGAATGACTTCAAATGGCCAAAATAATGATAGTAAGGCCATTTGGTCTTTAAAAATAGTATACACTATGCTTTTTAGTCACTAAAGAGGGCTCCTCAATATATCATAGTGTCCCCTCTTGCTATGCCTACTACCATTCATAGTGTCCCCTCTTGCTATGCCTACTACCATTCATTCTTGACTAGCAGCTATTTATAGAGATTTGCTTTTAAATTAAAGGGAAAGATATGGAGTTACCATTACTTCTGTACCACTTCCTTTTCTTACCTCTTGAGCTTATTACATGAACTAGGAGAGGGTGAGCTTGTAAGCTTTCTTCTTGACACACACACACACACACACACACACACACACACACGAATAGACAAGCACACAAGAGAGAGATAAATGGCTATATTTTTTCTATCTTCTTCACTTCTCTATATCCAAAAAATAAAGATAATTATACATACTCTACGGAAAATTATTGTACTACTAAAACATATAAGTTCCATAGTGTGAACACGACTATATGAGCTGGCACCATAACTATGCCATAACTATAGTAAACCAAAGCAAGTGTCATACATCTTGTAAAACTTGTATCATATCAATCATAATCTCACAAACCGTGCCAATGATATAAGTGTGGAGGTGTCATCTTGGTGTGTAAGAAATATCCACACTAGTTGAGCTTGATATCTCAATATCTTTTGGACTTGACATAAATTCTCTTTATTAGTATATTAATGTTGTAAATGAGTCTTACAATGTTCATATCTTATTGTGCTATGACTATACCCTCTTATAGTTTTCTTTGAGATTGCTAAAAATGGATGTTTGAATAACATTATGAAATAGAAATAAATATATATAATAAATACAAAGTACATAAGAAAATAATGAATAAAAACATTTATAATATAGTTAAATCATGTAAATCTTTATGTAAAAAATAAAATTTATGTTTAAGTTATACATCATTAGGTTTTTGAAACAATTTTGTTTCACTTTTATAATCCTCACTTTGGAATAATTTTGCTCTACTTTTATAGTCCTCATTTATGGCTAGCTAAGTGCAATTTCTTAATGGTGCCCATAATGATAAAAAAATGCATGTGATTTTGTTTATTCTCATATAGTATATAGATTGTTTTTCCTAAATACCTCCTTATTTCTTAAGCCCAATTATTGGAAAAACTTTTTTTTTGATAAAATACAATCTAAATGCTTATGTCGATTGTATGTTTTCACCCATTTGAGCGGGTAAGATGGCCACAAACCTTTTACGGTATGTTAAGTAGGTCTTAAATTATGATAAGATGGCCAAGCACCTTTTAATGGTAGGTCGAGCATGTGAAATCATGTTAACTTATAGAGTAGTCAACATACCCTCCTTTTGAATGATGACCATATCCTTGCATCAACCAAGTTTATGGGTGAAGTTGCTATTGGGGTGGAAAGGTGTGGATGGTACCATGAATTTAGCAACCAAGATTTAAGTGGTATGGCTTGGGATCGATCCTTAGGATTTAGAGCAAAATGGTGGGAAGTTCTCAATAGCCGTGAGATGATAGGCAATAAAGAAGGTGGCATGGAAAGTGATAGGAAATGTAGAGGTGCTTCATGGCAGGCCTCCGTTGGTTGTGAAAGCGGTGTGAACCCTTCAACTTAAGGTAGTTGTGTATACACTCCCTACTGCGATAGGCTAAATGAATGTGCCAAGACCACCATGGAATGATTTGCATGGGTAGATGGTGATCCAAAACTTTATGGTGCAATAATGAGAGTTTGCATGTGATACTAAGAGATGAGGTTTCTTTATGGAGAATACATCAACTAGGTTGAGGGTGTATTGCTATTATTGTCAAAAAAAGGGGGTACATGCATTGAAACTCTTTGGACGTACTTACAAGGTCAAGGATTTTCTAGGTGATGGGTCATACACCATGGCTAGGGTTTGTGTGTTGATGATGAGGTTACTTAGGAGGTGCTTGCGTTTGTGTATGTCATGAGATGTAAGAAGAGAAAGAACAATGATTCCCCATAGCCTAAATATGTAGGTAACGTGCATGGAAAATGGGCAGAAGGTGTGCCATGTGTGTGCATTTATCTAACACAAAGACTTCTCTAACTCATCTACTTTCTTTGACTCTCTTTGTTGCTTTCTTTGAAATTTACTTGACATCCCTTTTCTTTGGGAGTCAGAATTATTAAATTGGATTTCTTCAACTCTTTTTCTAGTAGGTAGCTTGTGCGATACCCCTGTGTATTGAAAGTGGGTCCATAAACGATTAGAAATGGGTTACGCAAGGCAACGGGGGTGGTACCAATGGTAGATCAAGTATTGGCGAATCCAAGAGACGCAATCAAGTAGGCCCTTTAAGAAAATGAGAAAGATGAGGCTTCAGTAGAGATTAAAGCATTGAATAAGTGTGACAAACTCATAAATTAATGGGGGTAAATATTATAGGAATTAATGTCTAGATGTAAGGATGTATTTATTTGGAGCTATACAAACATGAAGGGTACTGACCCTAGTTTTTATCAACATAAAATCAATCTTGAGGAAGTTGTAGTGCAAATCCATCATAATAGAGGTGCCGACGGATGACAAACTATTAAAAGTAGGTTTCATCTACCTATCAGATAAAGCTAATTGGGTCTCACTAATTATGATAGTCCTCAAAAAGAATGGGAAGTTTATAGTGTGTGTGAATAAGAAAAAATTGAATGTAGCCTCAATTACAGATCCTTTTCCACTACCGTTCATAGATTCCCTCCATATGCAGTTAATGGGGTCATGAAATGTCTGGATGGCCTCAGTGGCTATAACCAAGTGGTACGGATGGATCTTGAAAGAAAAAATTAAATTTCATCACAAAATGAGGGGTGTTTGCCTCTAATGTCATGACATTCAGATTGAAGAATGCTCTAGCTACTTCCCAGAGAATGATTTAATAAATCTTTTATGATTATTTTACAACATTCATGAGGGTATTTGTGGACAATTGCAATGCTTTTGGAAAGCACTCAGAGTATCTTCAACACTTGGCACTATGTGTGAAAAAGTATCAAGAAACTATATTGAGTCTAAATTCGACAAAATGTGCCTTTGAAGTGTGAGAAGTGGAGCATTATTTTGTCGTATAGACTTACAGGAACATTAAAGAATAGGTTAGATTACTTGAGCAAATCAAGTGTCACACAAGGTTCCTTTGTTATTTGGCACACAAGGCATGTCCACTGTATGACATGCTTACAAAAAAGGATGCTCATTCAATACATAAGGAATGATAAATGTGAGCAGACACCTCTCAATTTTATGTTAGTAGCACCAATAGTGTAACGTTTAAATTGGATGAAGTTGTTTTATGTTTTTGTGGACACTTTAGATGTTGCAATTGGAAGTGCAATAGTATAGGAAGGCAAAGGAGGATGGTTTCATCCAATTTATTATGCAATCTATGAAAAGATGCAAGGGAGAAGAGAGCTTGAGCTCTTGCAACAAGCACACACACACTCACAAAACCCTAAAAGAGAACACACAAGGTGAGAGGCTGAAAATATTCTTCTTCTTCACACAACACTCAACACACCATATACAAAGATAAGAGTACACACAATATGGAAAGGTACTCAACCAAATACATACTAGGGTTCTCTATAGTGTAAACCCAACTAAATGAGCTGGCACTATAACTATGCTAGTCTCTAGAATGGTGGTCACACAGCCTGTCATCCTACTGGCCGCATATCACCCATGATCTCACCAACCATGCCAGTGGTGTAAGTGTGGGGCCTATCCCCCACGTGGATCATCAGTGTCCACCGCCTCACAAGATGAGCTCGATATCTCAACACTCCCCCTCGAGCTCAACTCTATCTCATGTACACCAAGCAAAGCCCTGAATCTTCGGAGCTTCTCTGTACCCAATGCTTTGGTGAAGATGTCAGGGACCTAATCCTGTGTGCTAATATAAACAAGGTCAACGTCTCCTACCAAAACCTTCTCTCTGACAAAATGGTTGTGGACCTCTATATGCTTTGTGTGAGCATGAAAAACTGGGTTCCTGGCTTGCTTATGCTTCCATCACTGTTATGTTTTACTTTGTACACCCACTTGCATCCAATGGCTTTCTTGCCTTCAGGCAATTGCACTAAATCCCAAGTCTCATTTCCATATAGTGCATCCATCTTCTCATCCATAGCTTTCTCCCAACACACATTTCCAACAGCCTCATCAATGCATGTGGGCTCTACAACCTGTACAACTTTTGCCATGTATGCATAGTGATGTGCCACATAACCATCATAGGTAAACCTCTGCATAGGATTCTTCACTCTCCCAGATCTTTGTAGCTTTGCATTCATGGCTTCCATAGCCTTCTTTACACTAGGTGTTCTCATAGCCGGTATCCCAAGATCCTCACCCCATCAAGGCTCATCTCTGAGCCACTAGACTCTCCACCATCAACATGAGAATGCCCTGCAGAAATGTCAGGCATACTAAGGGGCTCAACCACTTTCTCTTTGCCTTTATGTGATGTACTAATCACATTTGGAGGACTGGTATTATGATGCAGTCTACCACTCCATGGTCTATCAAACTGATGAACCACTAGATGAGGACTCTCCTGGTCCACTCAAAGAGACTGTGATTTGCTGACTTGCATTTTGTGCAACCACATTTCCACTCACATCAACCCCAACAGCTTCTTTTTTAGTAGTATACCAGCTGATCATCTCATAAAAAACAACATCTTTGCTTACCCTCAGCTCACGTGTAGCAAGGTTATAACCCCTGTATCCCTTTTGCTCAAGGGAATACCCAATAAACACACATTTTCAGCTTTTGGATCCAACTTAGTTCTCAGCTCATCTGGCACATGCACATATGCATGCAATGCATCCAAAGACTTTTAGATGAGACAAATCAGGTTTTTTGCCAGTAAACATCTCCTCTGGAGTTACATCATGTATGGCTACAATTAGAGTCCTGTTCATGATGTAAATTGTTGTAGAAACAGCCTCATCCCAATAGCTATGTGACATATTCTTCTCTCCCATCAATGCTCGCGCAATCTCAGCAATGTGCCTATTTTTTCGCTCAGTAACTCCATTTTGTTGCGGAGTGTATCTGCATGTAAACTGTCTCTGAATACCATTCTTCTTCAAAAATTCAGAGAACTCATTGGAGACGTACTCTCCCCCTCCATCTAACCTTAGGCACTTTACATGTTTCCCTGTTTGCTTTTCGACACTTCACCTCACTCATGAAAATGAGTGAATACCTCACTCTTCTCCTTCATGAAGTATACCCACACTTTCCTTGTGTGGTCATCAATAAAGGTCACATAATACCTGCAGCCTCCCATAGACATGGTCTTCATAGGACCCCATACATCTGAATGCACAACATCTAGTGCATTTCTGCTCACATTTCTGTCACGTGGAAATACATGCTTTGTTTGCTTTCCAAATTGGCATGCTTCACATATTTTCTGCATATCTTCAACTTTAAACTTTGGCAGCCCTATCACAATTTCTTTAGTCTGCATAGACTTCATTCTTTGCACATTCACATGTCTAATTCTTTTATGCCGAATGTCTGTTTCTGCAATAGTTCCTGAACCATTTGCAAACATCGCAGCACTCACTTCAGGCATGTTTACATTCAATGTAAACATTCTTCCCACTTTGTTGCCTTTTGCAACCAACCTGCACTTGTCTTTAAAGTCTTCAAAATAACAACCATCAGGGTTAAACCGAACCTACAAACCCTACTCAATTATTTGGCCAATTGAAACCAGATTCTTTGTTATGTACGGAACATGAAGTACATCTGCAAGAAGGTACTTCACTTTGCCATCTTGCATAGACAATGGCACATCTCCAACATGGGCAATTGGATGAGCAGTGTCATCCCCCCTGTTTCCACAAAACTTGGTCTTTCAAGGTTTTTCATCTCCTTGAACCACTCCCCATGATTTGTCATGTTCGAAGCACCTGAATCAACGTACCATACATCATCTTTATGTGCTACTTCAACATTTTCAGACATGGCATTAACGACATGCTGCATAACAAACAAGCTTTCATTATCCTCATTGTTTCTACTCGAGGATGCATAGTTGTTTTGCTGCAATTTTCCATTTTGCATGTCAGCCTGTAACAATCTGCCTGCACATGTCCAGGCTTACCACAGTAAAAGCATCCACGTGTATCATTATACTGCCTTTGCCAATTTCCATGACCTCTTTGACTCCCCCTACCTATGAATTGGCCTCTTCCACCTGCGTGTTGTTGTTGTTGTGAATTCTGGGACTGTTGTTACTGCTGCTACTGGCCATAATTTTTATTACCTATTCGGCCACCTCCTTGGCCACGTCCACGGCCTCCTCTACCTCGTCCTCTTCCTGAACTTGTGTAGAAGGCCTGTTGCTTTGAACTATTTTCGTTTTGTGGACTGTTGGTCTTCATCCAAGCTCTTCTCTTCTATAATCAACACAAACACCAAATCTATGAAATTGGGAATGTTTTCTCGAGTCTGAATAGACGTCTTGAATGCCTTGTATTGTGGCCCGAGACCACGTAGACAGACTTTCACCTTATCATCATCATCTACTGAAATGCCAATAGATGCAAGGGATTCCACAATACCCTTGATCTTCAATGCATAGTCATTCACAGACATACTCTTTTTCTCCACTCCACAGTATGAAGTTCATTCTTCAACTGTATCTTTCATGCCACCTTGGTATTCATTTTATAGAGTTTTACCCACGCCTCCGTGGGGGACTTGGCATCCTATATGTGCCCAATCATGGTGTGTATACTAATAGAGAGCAAGTACATAACTTTTTGGCTCCTTGGTTCCAATCCTTGACCTCTTTCACATCTGCAGTTGGATTGATCTCTGGTATCTCCGGTGCCTCTTCATGCTCACCTTCTATGTAATTCCAGTAACCCTTTCCCATTAGGAAATTTGTCAACCTGAACCTCCAAGCATGGAAGTTGTTCTTGTCAAGCTTCTTAGCACAACAATCTGGTTGATGCCATCATTTGACATCTTGCTAGACACACAAATTTACCAGAAACAGCAGTCTGGTTTGCCCTACACAAACTGCTGTATTTTCTGCAGCGATACTGTACTACACTCAAATGTCACAACTAGTGACCTCAATGTGCATACATACACCCAATGGCCAGTGTTGACCTCCTTGTAGCACACATAATGTCTGCACAATCAATCTGTCTTCCTGCAATTCTTAAAATAGAGTTCTACATAGAATCGATGACTTACCTCCTGCAATGCTCGAAATCGCCTGCTTTCTAAAAAACGGAGGTCCTAACGTGCCCAAAATGCATTTTCGGCCCAAAAAATTTTGTCTGATAGGGTCCAATAGGGTGCGATAGGATAGTATAGTTGCCCTATAGCTTTACTCCCACGAAGAAAGCTCCTCAATTAGAGATCGTTTGCCGGTGCCTCTCTCGTAGAGCTCCCACGACAAGGGTGTAGTCGCCATAGCACAAATAGGGAAGAGTAAATGAAGCTCTTACCCTTGTATTGCTTCCTGTGCTTCTCTTGCTTGTAGCTCAGTCCTTAGCATGAACCAGGCTGCTCTGACACCATGAAAAGATGCAGGGAAGAAGAGAGCTTGAGCTCTTACAAGCACGCACACACACTCACAAAACCTTAAAAGAGAACACACAAGGTGAGAGACTGAAAATCTTCTTGTTCTTCACACAACACTCAACACACCATATACAAAGATAAGAGTACACACAATATGAAAAGGTACTCAACCAAATACATACTAGGGTTCTCTATAGTGTGAACCCAACTAAATGAGCTGGCGTTATAACTCTGCCAGTCTCTAGAATGGCTCACACCCTGTCATCCCACTGGCCGCATATCACCCATGATCTCACCAACCATGCCAGTGCTGTAAGTGTGGGGCCTATCCCCCAGGCGGGTCACCGCCTCACTAGATGAGCTCGATATCTCAACAAGCTCGATATCTCAACAAGCTAGATGCTATCTTTGCTAAAGAAAATAATTATTCTATAATAAAAAGAGAAGCCTTGGGTATGGTTTACTCAATGTACAAATTTAGGCATTACCTTTTGGGTAATCATTTTACCTTCCATGTTGAGATCAAGCATTAGTTTATCTGGTAAGTAAGCCCAGAAGTTGGCCATCATTATTGAGATGAAAGCTGGTTATCATTACTAAGAGGAAAGCTTGGCTATCACTAGTTTATCTGATAAGTAAGCCCAAATTGAGAGGAAAGTTGGCTATAATTATTGAGATAATTATCCTCAACCAAAAGGTTACATATATATCTAAGAAGGTGTTAGGCCTCTATTTATGTGCATCTACATGGCTATCATTTATTGAGAAGAAAGTTGGCTATCATTATTGAGAGGAAAAATGGCTGTCATTAGTTTATCTAGTAAGTGAGCCCAACATGAGAGGAAATTTGGCTATCATTATTGAGATGATTATCCTCTCCCATAAGGTTACATATATGTACAAGAAGGCTTTAGGCTTATATCTATGTATATCTACATGGAAGCCTATTTCTTGGGCAAATATATTGTTATATCAGCAGGGGGAGCTAAAGAGCATTCACCCCAATTCAAAGATAAAAATTTATGGCAATAAATCCCCCCTGGGAGTGATGGTGTGAACGAGAGCTAGCACTCATGTATAGGGGAGTGCTATGCCCGAAGTAGATCAATCCACAAAGGGGAGCAAGCCCAAAGCTTTGCGGAAAGCTTCGAACTTCTCACGAGGAAGCGCCTTTGTGAAAAGATCGGCGAGGTTGTCCTGTGTTGGCACATAGGCCAAGTTGATCTCTCCTGCTGAGAGTCTCTCCCTAACATAGTGATAATGCACCTCAATGTGCTTTGTGCGAGCATGAAAAACTGGGTTTCTCGCAACTGCCAATGCGCTCTGACTATCAGTGAAGATAGAGGTGGCAGACTCCCGTCTGAGCCACACACACTCAACCGTAGCTGTGAAAGCTGCCCTATACTCAGCTTCACAACTCGAAGTGGCCACAGTAGGTTGCTTCTTGCTGAACCAAGATATGCATGAGCTACCGAGCATGAAACAAAAACCACTTGTGGACACTCTTGTGTCATAGCAACCAGCCCAATCTGAGTCCGAAAAAGCATGCAAATCTGGCGACAACGATCCCCCCTTGGGATAAAACAACCCAAGATGTATGGTGCCACTCAAGTAGCAAAAGATGCGTTTAACTGCCTTCCAATGCTGAGACCCTGGGCTATGCATAAACCTGCTCACCTGTGAGACTGCAAACTTAATGTTCGGCCTTGTAATGCATACATAGATGAGGCAACCATAGAGTATGACATCAAAGTAATCTCCAGCATCATGAAGACTTAACTTCAAACCTATCTCCATTGGAGTAGCAATAGGCTTGCAGTCTTCAAGGCCAAATCTCCGTAACAATGTCTCAATATACTTTGTCTGACACAAAGCAATACCTCCATCACACTGCTTAAATTGTATCCCTAAATAATGATGCAAATGCCCCAAATCTGACATCTCAAAAGAGGCATTCAAATCAGCCTTAAAATCAGCAATATGACTCTCATTTGGTCCTGTGAGCAGCATGCCATCGACATAGAGAGCAATGATTAGATGTACACCGTCCACACGTTTAACATACAAAGTGCTTTCTGTTGGACTATTCTGAAACCCATGTGCAGTCAAATATGCATGTATCTTTTCATACCAAGCTCGTGGAGCTTGCTTTAAACCATATAAAGCCTTTTTCAACCTGCACACTTTGTTTTCCTGCCCTCTTTGAACAAAACCACGAGGCTGCGATACATACACCTCCTCATGCAAATCTCCATTCAAGAACGCAGTCTTTATGTCCAGCTGATGTACATTCCAACCATTATGAGCTACCAATGCACAAATGCTACGAATGGTAGTCATACGACAAGTGGGAACAAAGGTCTCATCAAAATCAATGCCCTTTTCTTGAGCATAACCCTTTGCAACAAGTCTAGCCTTATAGCAATCAACACTGCCATCTGGCTTTTGTTTCAACTTAAAAACCCACTTACATCCAATGGCCTTTTTACCAATAGGCAAATCACACAAAGATCATGTACCATTCTTCATTATAGCATCATATTCACTTTGCATTGCAGCCAACCAATTTTCTGAATTTTGTGCTTCATCAAATGAAAGAGGTTCTTCCTCTTCACACATACTAGACACAGCCAAAGCATAACAATATGATGTATAAGAGGCATGCTGAAAACCTGAACGAGTACGACTAGTCATAGGTGCATCAATTTTACTATCACGCAAGGTTTGCACCAGCCATTTAGGCATATTTCTAGCCTGCTCATTTTCAGCCCTATCCTCTAAAATTACATCCTGTAAATCTACATAAAAAATAGGCTGATCTATGATGTCGTTTGAAATCTGCATAGGTTGAATTTTTGCCTCAATAGGACTTACATTTGAATTCCCACCTGTAAATAGAGGCAACAATGTATCAAATACATCCTGTGAGCTCACACCTGTCTCTTTGGTACATAATAACAAAGGCTGCACAGCATCTTCCACAAAAACAACATCTCGACTAATCAAGATACGCTTTGACTGTGGATGATACAATCTGTAACCCTTGCTTTCAGCACTGTAAAACCAACAAAAATGCATTTGACAGCCTTATCATCCAATTTTCTGCGTTGTTGCACAGGCACTAAAGCATAGGCCAAGCAACCAAAGACACGCAAGTGACCAATAGAAGGCTTCCTGCCATGCCAAGCTTCGTATGGAGTAATAGACTGCAAGGCCTTAGTGGGACACCTATTGAGTACATATGCAGCACACATGACAGCCTCAAGCCAAAACGCATGTGGCAAAGCTTGGCTCTTGACCATACATCGTGCCATCTCCATAAGTGACCTGTTTTTCCTCTCAGCAACACCATTTTGCTGAGGGGTATACGGCACTGTACATTGGTGTTTTATCCCACAACTAGCCAAAAATGCATCAAACTCTTTAGACATGTACTCCCCCCCTCGATGGGTAAGAGCATCAAACTCTTTAGACATGTACTCCCCCCCTCGATGGGTAAGAGCATCGTCATCTCTTTTTTACTTCTTGTTTTGGTACTACACCCCCCAGGTAGTTTTGGGAGCTACATGTCTCTGATTGAGGAGCTATCTTCATAAAGGTGAAAAGGTACCTGCATGGTGCAAAGTACTTTGCAAATGAGTACTTTTTGCACTAAAATTTTACAATCAAAATTGTATTTTGGGCACGTTTCAGCCATTTCAAGGTGTTTTTGGGTTTGGGAAAGTTTTGGTTTGGAACTCTCTATATGTAACTCTGATTATTACATTGCAACAGTGTATTTTATGTGTCTAGATAGTGATTGCACATATATTATTAATTGTGGGTGTATGTACATGTACTCTGGTCACGTGTTGTGATATACAAATTGCGTAGAAGTACCACTATAGGAGTTACAACAACAGATACTGCTACGTTGCAGGTTGCATACATAAATTATCTATTTATAGATTTTTGGTTGTTGTTGCAAGCAAAGACGTCTAACAATATCAATCAAATTGTCAGTGAGAGAAGCTTGATGATAAGAACAACTTCCATGCATGGAAGTTTAGAATGACTAATTTCCTGATGGGAAAAGGACTTTGGGACTATGTTAAAGGAGACAATGAGAAGCCTCTAGAATTGCATGGAGAGAACACAACTCTAGTGGAGATAAAGGTGTTCAAATACTAGGAGTAGGGTGAAAGAAAAGTCATGCATTGGCTTTCAATTAGTGTGATAGACACTATGATAGGGCATATACAGGATGCCAACAATCCAGCAATTGTATGGAAAAACTTGGGAAAGATGTTCCACACAAATACAAAGGCAATTGTATAGAAAAACTTGGGAAAGATGTTCCACACAAATACAAAGGCAAGGAAGTTAGAGCTAAAATAGGAAATACATAATGTGGAGAAGAACATGTCCATTAATGAGTATGCATTGAAGATGAAGGGTATTATTGAATCCCTTGGATCTATTAATATCTTAGTGGAAGACGATGACTTGGTGAGTTTTTGTTTGAATGGGCTTGGTAAAGAATACAAATAATTCAAGACCTCTATTAAATGAATATTAATGTCTTAGTAGTGGAAGACTGTGACTTGGTGAGTGTCTGTTTAAATGGGCTTGGTAAAGAATACAAGCCATTCAAGACCTCTATTGCTATAAGAGAGAATGTTCCCAAGATTTTGGATTTGGTGTCTATGTTGATCATAGAGAGGTCTTTGGGTGTAGACTCTTCCTCCCAAAGCAAGAACACTACAAAATAGGCCTTCTACTCAAATTTAGGTAGAGGTCATGGTTGAGGCCAAGGTGGTGGCTGTTTTGGATATCAGAATTATCAACAACAATAGTCTAATGATTTGCAAGCAGCTATGCACATAGGTGGAAGATACCATTAAGGCAGGGGGAGCCAGAGAGGCTAAGGCAATTAATAAAGACAACAATTGGGATTAGGTTCAAAGGATTTCTTTTATTATGGCGAACCAAGTCACTTTGTATAGCAAAATCTTATAGAAACAGAGTGACATAAAAAATGACAGGTTGGAGTAAGACAATTATGCATCTTCAAACAAGAAAGCTTAAGATAAATGTGATCATTTGTTTGTTACGGAGAATACATGTTAAATTCAGTGATTGTAGATGTATCCACAAATGGTGATGATGTATGGTATGTGGATTGGGGAGTCTCTAACCATATGACGTATCATGGTTAGTGGTTTAGAGATGTTAAAAATTTGGAAAAAGTAGGCTATGTTGAGATGGGGGATGACACAGCAACTCATCCTATTGCTCACACTGGGAATGTACTATTGGTGGTTTAGAGATGTTAAAAATTTGAAAAAAGTAGGCTATGTTGAGATGGGGGATGACACAACAACTCATCCTATTGCTCACATTGGGAATGTACTATTGGCTATGCGGGATAGCAAGATGAGGTACTGATGTACTTCATGTTTCTAACATAACAAAGGATTTGGTTTCTATTGGTGGGTAGATGGTTGAGTAGGGTCTATAGGTATGCTTTAACCCTGAGGGCTACTATGTTGAGGACTTCAACAACAAATGTCGTTTGGTTGTAAAGGGAAAAATAGTGGGCAAAATGTTTACTTTGGATGTAAGCATACCTGAGGTGAAAGCTACTACAATTCCATTATCGCTCTTTTGCACATAGAGTGAATGATCAACATCATCTACCATATGAAAGACAATATGGTGATAAGATACTATGAAATCTTATCATGCCATGCTCTTAGTGTGCCTACTTTACATACAAGGCTTTACATAGAATGTACACATAATCTGGGTGACTCAAGTTCTCACAACGAGGTGGCTATTCCAAATATACTTCTTCTTGTAGCTCACCATACAAGAATGAATTATTTACATCCATTTGATGAAAAACGCAACCTTTTGATGCAACCATGCTGCAATATTAGCTCTCATGGTTCCATCTTGGTGGCAACGGGGCTTAATATCTCCTCATAATCAATGTCATAGGTCTGAGCATAACCTTTTGCAACCAGTCTCACTTTATTCTTCCATCTGAGTTGTGCTTCACTTTGTAGACCCACTTACATCCAATAGCCTTTTTACCCTCAAAAAAAGGCACTAACTCCCATGTCCTATTTTAATCCAATGTAACCATTTCTTCATCCATGGCTTTCTCCCAATCTACATGCCCAATAGCATCCTCAAAACATGTGGGTTCAACCTCTTGCACAATTTTACCATGTATGCATAATGGTGAGCTACATAACCATCATACATCAATATCTAAATAGGGTTTTTGACACTACCTGACTTGAGTGGTCTTAGATCTTTCCTTGGTGTCCTTGTGGCTACCTTAGCCTTGCTTGCATGAGGTGTCCTAATAGATGGAATCCCAAACTCCTCAGCAACTAGATTCTCCATCAACATATGAATGATGTGCTAAAATATGTCCATGCCTTCCTGACAAATTGGCATTTGTAGGTAACAACTTTACCCTCCTTTTACTACTTATTTTGAGTGGGGAGCCAAAATAAGATCACTCTCCCCACACTGAGTGGGTAGAGTGATCTTCCCCATAGAGGGGGTAGGCTAGTACAGATGGCTGTTTACATGTACTCTCCCCAAAAATCCAAACATATCTACTCGAATAGTCTAAAACCCTTTTCAAACATGCACTCACCACATAATGACTGTTTACTTACCCAAATCTAAGGGCTTTTAATCCATTGTTACACACAAGGAACTTTTGGTCACATATCACTGTGTATGGTGCCACATCCATGTTATCAACCCTCTATCGACATAAGACTAGAAGACACCTTCTAGATCTTTGAGAACCATTCAATGAAATGTCCCTCACCATTCATGATGACTCTTGCTCCCTTGACCTAGAAATGCTTTACACCATCCAAACGACTTCAAGCTCTTGTCTCGTCATGGAGCAACCAATACTGTCATCTTAAGTCATTCAACCTACTTTAGTCAACATGATTTCATCTCCAATAGTCATTATGCAGTATGTGACTCTGGCTCCATCAAATCGTCCATCTACTATGAGCTTTGCTAGATCACCCTTAAGACACCACGCTAGAAAATATGAACGACTAGATGACTACATCCTTATCAAAGAGAACCTTAAAGTCATGGTCATCTATGGTCCCAAATTGGTAGCAGATTCCTCTCTTGATGTTTGGTTGGCATATGGGCATATACCAAATAGCCAAAAACACACATGTTATCGAACCAAGCTTCATAAAGAGTGATGGTTTTCAAAGCTTTAGTGGGGCACCTTTTTAGCACATAGGTAGCACAAATAATTGATTCCATATAAAACTTGTGTGGAAGCTACTAACCTTTAGCCATGCATCTAACTATCTCCATGAGAGTCATGTTTCTTCTCTCAATATAACACCATTTTATGGTGCTATAATTGATACCTAATGCCATTTTGTGCCAAAAATTCTTTGAAAGCATTAGACAAATATTTCCCCTCTCCATCTACATGAAAGGTTTGGAATTTTAAGCGCGTTTCAACATTCTTAACCATAGCAAGAAAGTGTTAAAAATGAGAAAATACCTCTGATTTTTCTTTCATGGGTTAAGACCAGCCGAATTTGCTGTAATAATCAATGGATGTCACAAAGTAAAGATTTCTCCCCATTAGACAGAGCCCACATTAGACCACACACATCGTTGTGTATGAGCTACAATTTGTGGTCAACTCTATCCATAGCATTCTTTAGAAAAGGTTGGTGGGAGAGCTTACCAGGACACATCCTTCAAAAACATATCTGGGTTGGTGGGAGAGCTTACCAGGATACATCCTTCAAAAACATATCTGGGTGGGTAATCAAGTTAAGGCAAGTCCTTTAACATCCCATGTTTTTACAAAAGCATTAAACCACCAATAGATGTATAGCCAAATCTAGCATCCCACCATAGGTAGGCATCTTTCATTACATTATCTAAGTGTCTACTAGACAAGAATCATCACACTTATCATACATGTCCAATTTGTATGAACCTTGCTTGAGAGTCCCAAAAAACACAATTTTCCTATCATGTTCTCTATCATGAACAAGGCATATATCATTTGCAAATTCAACATTAAGATTCCCCCTTGCTAGAGTGGGAGCTGAAAGAAGATTCTTCTTTATCCCTAGAATAAAAAGTACATCTTTCATTACACATTATAGAAGTGTCTACTAAACAAATATTTTTAGCTTGACAAACAGTCTCTAAAGTATCCCAAGAAAGTTTGCAAGTTTAGAAGTTTTGTAAAAATATATATACTTTGTAAAAATATATATATTTTGTAAAAATATATATGTGGAAGAATAGAACTTTTGATACAAATAAATTAATGCTAAAGCTTGTGCATCATTAAAATCCCATCTTCTTTGATCAGCATGTGTTTGGGTCTATTGTCCCTAATCTCGTTGTTGAGGAGTGATAGGAGCAATTATGCTAAGATGGCAATAAGGACATTTCTAACCATGAGACTCTAGAAGGAGTAATTTGACCCATTTAACTTGTTTTATTTTGAATATCAAACAAATCATTGGATGAGTTGGTAGCCATACTTGACTACTATTGAACTTAAGAAAGAGAGATACTAAAAATAGCTTGAAATGAAGTCATCAAATATTGATGGACTGATGTATTAGTATGTTAAAAATATACAGTTGAATAATGAAAGTTATTTGTTAAAGTTGAGAAGAGAGATGCTCAAAAAAGCTTGAAATTATGAACATCGGATGATGATGATGATTGATATATCTCTCTATTGAAAATCTATAATTGAATCGAAAGTTACAGTTGAATCGGATGGTTGAAGTCCTAGATTGTATGATTGAAGTTTTGGATCAGATGAGGAGTCTCTCGATCAAAGAAGTGAAATCATTGATCAAAAAAGTAGAATCACTGATCAAAAGATTGAATCGATTGATTAAAAAAGATGAATCAAACAGTTGAAGAAATGAAATCGTCGATTAAAAAGTTGAATAATCGATCGACGAAGTGGAAGTGAAATCAAATGGTCAAAGGCGATTGAAGAAGTCAAATTGTCAATTGAAATGAACCTAAATTGCACAAATTGAATTTACAAATCCCACCATTTAAATAATTAAATGAGTCACCGATTGTAAAAGTTAGATTGCTGATCTAACTAGACCTAGATTGCTGATCTAACTAGACCTAGATTGCAATTGTGCAAAGTGTGGATTGGCAATTAAACTTAGTGTAATGCAACTCTTGTAAAAGTTAAATTGGGGTGATTGAACTAAACTAGTCTATGATTATAGAAGTTATCTGCCATATGGCAAGTATTTATCCTCACGTGGCAAGAAATGTCATAGGAAGAGGAATCTGGCATAACAACTTGTATGAGCTCTCGGCTTTTATAGCTTGAGCCGATGTCAAGATAAGAAAGCTATGACTAGAGAGTTGGGCATCTGAGCTTTGTAGTCTTTAAAGAGATGTAAAATACTAGGATTGTGACACATCTACTAACTTTTTTAGAGATATTAGATGTGCGTGAAGATTATATAATGAGCAAGCACCATAGGCATGGATTTCCCTAAGAAATGAAGCAAAGTCTCCTCTAAAACTTGTACATACAGATTTTTGTGGTAAAAAAATATAACCACTACATTGGGTGGTTCTTGTTATTGATTGATGATTTTAGTAGAAAGATGTGGGTGTATTTTCTTTGGAATAATATTGAAGCTTTTAGAAAATTCAAAATATGGCATATCTTGGTAGAGAATGAGATAAGAAAGAAACTGAATAAGTTGAAACAGATCAAGGAGGAAAATGCACATCAAGTAAATTCAATGCCTACTAGGGCAAGAGCATGGGACCAAGAGAGATTTGACAGTTACCTTGACAATTATCCATAATCCATTAAAAAATGGTGTTGTAGAGAATAAGACTCACATATTTGTGGAGATGGCATGAAGTAGAAGTATTCTCAAAGGCAAAGAAATAGAGAACTATTTCTGGGCCAAGGCAGCGTTTACACTGATGTGCATATTCTTAACATAAAGGCAACAGAGAGCAACACCATAGAAGGATCCATATCCTAAATGGGTGAAGCAGCTCTTGAATGAGAAAGTTCAAGTAGATATTGTTGAGATGTTAAGCTCAACATGAGATGACACTCAGGAGGCGCTTGTATGACCGTTCGACATTTACATCACTGGCAGGTTTGGTAGCTCTGGCGCACCAACATATCTTCTCCAGAGATTCTACAGCTGGACTACATCGACTAGTCCACACCTACACACTCTTTGTAGTAGCGTGTTCACATTATGGACTGTTTGTATATACTCTATTATGTGTGTTAGTCACTTTATATTCTTTGTAGACCTCTTTTTTTTGTGTGAAGAAGAAGAAAAAATTTTAGCCTCTCACTTTGTGTGTTCTCTTCTAGGGTTTGTGTGAGTGTGTGTGTGCTGCAAGAGCTCAAGCTATCTTCTCTCCATCTTTTCATGGTATCGGAGCGTGGTTCATGCTATGGGATGAGCGAAAAGCAAGAGAAGAACATGAAGTAGTACAAGGGGTAAGAGCTTCATTTACCCTTCCCCCTCTGTATTGGCTACTACATCCTTGTCGGGAGCTCTGCGGCATTGGCAAACGAAGTCCGGTTGAGAAACTTTATTCGTGGAAGAATAGCTATAGGGAAACTATATCGTCTGTTGGACATGAGTTTTTGAGCCGAAAATGTGTTTCGAGCATGTCTAGACCTCCATTTTTCAGTCTGCACAGCAGGCGTTCAGGCACTGCGGGTTAAGTTTCGATTCTCTATAGAACTCTATTTTTGGAACTGCAAGAAGGGCGATTGGTTGTGCAGATACTGTGTGTACTGTGCAAAGAGGTCTCAAATTTTCCATTGGGTGTATGTATGCAAATTGAGGTTATTGGTTATGACAGCTTGGGTGTGCAAGATAGTACCGCTACTGCAAAGAATACAACAGTTTGTGTAGGTCAAACAAGAGTGCTATTTTTGGTAAATTTATGTTGCAAACAAGATGATGGAATAAACCAAATTGTTGTATTAGAGAAACTTGCCAAGAACAGCTTCCATGCTTGGAGATTTAGATTGATAAATTTCTTGATGGGAAAAGGTTTTAAATATTGTAAATTAACGTTTATTTACAGTTTTGGGAAGCACACTTTCATTTGTGCTCAAGCTAGATGAGTGCCAAATTGTGAAAGGTCGAAAGCTAGAACGTATGAGCATTACACTCATGAATGAGGCCATGATATGTGCATGGGAAAAAACTACCAAACCAAGTTTTAGTGTGCAATCTAAGAAAGAGGTCTGGTGGCTTGGTGCATTCGAGTACCGAAGGAGACACATTCAACGCGCTACACCGAACGTGCTACACCGATGATCTTCTTCGCACAATCATCCTCTTGGTTTATGTACATGGCAATGGCACCTTAATATGGACATCTCATGGGAATTGATCTTGCATTATGCCATGAGAAACGTATGGTGAATGCTTGGAATTGCAAGGAAATTGTATGCGTTTTGGTGATGCAAGTTGAGGCACATGCTATGTAATGGATGGGAATTGATAAGAGGATTATGGATTTTTGCATTGCTACTTGAGAAAAATTGAGATTTAGCCCCTAAAACAAAGGAGACTATGTCAAAATTTTTCTCAAATTTTTGGTCATACATGGGAAATTGAATCTTGTGGAGCATAATTTGCAGACCTTGGGATGCCAATGAGGTGCGAAAGGTGTTGACATTGGTTTGGGAGAAAACAAAGATCAATTGGACACAAAAAGGGTCACTTTGGCAAGAATCTGCAGATTCACAAAAACTCTAATTCAGTCCCAACCCTTTTGGACCGAGTTAAAAGGGACCATATGAGCTCTTAGTGCTTCCTTAGAGCTACCCAACGAGCCCTTAACCTCTGCATTTCAATATCTCTTTAGGGCAGAATTTAGGGTTTTTGTAGAAATAGTAAACCCTAATTCAGTCACACAGAGGTTTGAAGGTCTTCTAGATCCAATTACATAGGCTTGTAGTACTCATTGACGGCTTCCATTTGAGCTAAAAAGTTTTGTATTTGGATATCTCTAGCACAAGTTGTACCCAAAATATCGTTTCAGTCTATAACCCTGTAAACCCTAAAACAGAGAATGGTAGCACACCTCATCTCTTATGGGTCTTTGCATAGTGGTCTAGTACACCTCATTATCTCTCCAACAAGCTTTAGATCACTTCAATCGGACATCCCTACCTCAATTTAGAGCCAAATTTCTGAAACCGAAGGTTTCCATGGGGCCGAAGCCAAAAGGGCGACCGAGGCGCAACACTTTGGCTTCCGACGAGGTAGAGGGTGAAGAGGCAATGATGGAATAAGGAATTTTGGATGCTCCAAAGGATACTCTTGGGCACACTTCAAGAGAAGGGGATACTTTTGGGCATACTTCAAGAGAAGGGAATGAGGAGTTGAATGTCGGAAGTGCCCATAAGCACACCCCACAATCTTCGCATGCCATCCCCATCGATTCGATCATGCAAATGCTGATGGAAATGAATGCTAAGATGGACATGATGGCTACAAGGGTGGAAGTCAATGGTAGGCTTGACACTATGGCTACAAGGATGGAAGTTTTGGAAGAGAGGGTCGCTCAGCCAATGAGCCAACCTTCCTATGATCGTCGTCATGGTGCTTTACATGAAGGCAAGCAATTTGGGACAGCTTTTGGAGGCCGTAGGGAAGGCAAGCTACCCATGGTACAAGAGGCTTCTCCCAAGGTAACACATGAGCATTCCACCAAGAATGTCACTTTCGGATTCATGGCGGATGCTAGGAGGCCTTCTATGCGGGAGATGAAGCCTACTACATTCCAAGCGGGTTCTTCTCAATTGGATGGAAAGCAACATGTACCTACATTCAAACATGAGGAGTCAAATTTTGGGGATCCGAGGAGAGTACCTTTGCATCCAAAAGCAAATCAGTTCTCCATGCTCGAAGAGGAGGTGTATGGTATGGATGATGTGGTTGAGCTTGATTGGGAACATGTCATTCATTGAGAGACAAAGAGAAGCTCTGATAGGTGGATGGAAACGCCAAATTTCTTCAAGAGGGAGTACAAGGATTTTGCACAATTCCTTGGATCTTTTGTGCAAATGCAAAAGCACAAGCCCTCGCACCATCATGAGAATGCATCGTCAACCGTGTCAAAGGATGTAAAGGACAAGATTTCGCTCTCTAAGTTCAAGGGTGATGGTTCAGCCCCACATGAGTTGGAAGAATGGATGAATAAGTTGGATACATACTTTCAGCTCTATCCGAAGAGTGAAAGGGACAAAGTGCATTTTGCATCCTTGCATTTGGAAGACTATGCACATCAATGGTGGAGACATATGCTCAAGGAAGGAGTTATGCCACATACTTGGGAAGAACTCAAGCATGAAATGAATATGACATTTGTGTCGCCTTTGGTTCTTGACCGATACCATGAAGAATGGTATGAACTCACACAAAAGGGCATGTCGGTTAGGGAGTACATCAAGAGGTTCATGAAGCTCTCTATGTTTGTGGATGGACTTAATGAAGGCATGCGATTGAAGAAGTTTGTGCATGGTCTAGATTCATACATCAAAGCGGATGTCTCGGCACAAAGACCAAGCACTATCAAAGAGGCTATGAGGTTGGCGGAGCTATATGAGCCAAAGTATAAGAGGGTTCAGCCCAATGTACCTTTTCATAAGCCATTTCACACTTCTTCAAATGTGGAGAAAAGTCTACCTTCTTCTACATCCACTTACACTTCCAAATTCCATACATCTTTTGGAAGTGGACAGTCCACAAGTGGAGTTCATAATGATGCTAAGAAGAGCAATGGGTTTGTTAAGAAGCCTCCTCAACCATTCAAGAAGACTCAATGGATGGATGATCCTAAGATTGAGGAATTGAGGAGCAAAGGCCTATGTTTTAAATGCAAAGAGAAGTGGTCACCCGGGCACATTTGCAAATCAAAGAAAGTGGTGGCTACTATGATCATTATGGATGAGGATGACGATTCCAAGTCATCTCATGATGTGGAAGAGTTTGAAGATTGCAGCGAGGAGACACATGAAGAAGACTTGGAGGGTCATTCTTTTGTGAAAGAAGAGGATGAGTTTCCTTTCGACCCCGGTGGAAGGGATCATGCATGCATTTTTGAGGGACAATGGACATTATATATTGTCTAGAATGTGGGCTTACACCTTGACATAAATTATGGAAGTATATAGTGAATGGATAAAAGGGATACAAGAGGAGTATCTTGTCAATGAGAGTGCTGCCCATATTTACAGAAAAATACAACAAGTAGATGGTGAAGAATTTTCTCATTATAAGCTTTGGAATGGTCTACTATGGCACAAGGATAAGGTGTATTTGGTTCCAACCTCATCCTACATTCCCAAGGTGCTTCATGAGATGCATTCTTCACCGCTTTTGGGTCATCTTGGTGTTCTCAAGACATTTGACAAAGTGAGCAAAAGCTTCTATTGGAAAGGCATGTGGAGGGATGCCAAGAAGTTTGTTTTGGAATGTGTGTCATGCCAAAGGAATAAGGATAGTCACCAATTACCAAGTGGTTTACTTCATCCTTTGCCTATTCCGGATGGAAAATGGACTCACATTTCCATGGACTTCATCTCACGGGCTTGCCAAAGACGAAGCATGGATGGGATCAAGTATTTGTGGTGGTGGATAGACTCACCAAATCAGCTCATTTTATTGCTTCCAAGACTACTTATGGGGCCTCTCGTGAACATTGCCAAGCAATTTATGGAGCATGTATTCAAGATACATGGTTTGCCACTCAACATAGTTTGTGATAGAGATACCAAGTTCATGGGCACTTTTTGGAGGACATTGTATGAGAACTTGGGGACTCAAATCACTCCTTCTACAGCCTATCACCCTCAAACAGATGGGCAAACGAAGTGCACAAACAAATGGCTCAAAGTGTACTTGAGGCACTATTGTCATGACATGCAAGCATCATGGGATGAATGGCTTTACCTTGCTGAATTTTGTCATAATTCAAGCAAGCATTTGAGTATTGGGATGTCACCTTTCGAGGCTCTTTATGGGTATCAAGTGCATGTGCCATCTATTGCCTTCCATGAGGATAAAATGGTTAATCCTTTAGCCAAGGAAGAGTTAGAAAGGATGAGACAGCTTCTTCAATTATGCAAGGATAATATGAAGAAGGCACAAGAAGTCATGAAGGCAAATGCGGATGAGCATAGACGCAAAATGGAGTTCAAGGAAGGTGATTATGTGTTGCTCAAGCTTCCTAAGAGCCATCACAATATTCTCAAAGGGTCTTCCAATTCCAAGTTGGCACATAGATACTATGGACCATATTTGGTAGTCAAGAAAGTGGGTGATTTGGCTTATAAGCTTGACCTACCTCCTTCTACAAGGATTCATAATGTGTTTCATGTATCCAACCTTAAGAGGTTTGTGGGCTCTCTTCCTCAAGAGATTGAAGAGTTACCACCGATGGATGAAGAAGGAGAGATTATCTATGAGCTAGAGAGGATTGTGGACAAGAGGACAAGGGTTTTGAGGAACCAGAACATAGATAAATTCCTTGTGAAATGGAAGCGCTTGCCCATAGATGAGGCTACTTGGCAATCAATGGAGTATGTTCAACAACATGGTTTACTTGATGGAAATATTTCTTGATCAAGTGGCATGATTATTATGTGAAGAATGGGCATATCATGAGGTTTTATATGTGCTGTAATTTTTGGACAGCTTTGGTTGGATCTATTGTTGGGGTTACCAATCTACTCTAACACACTTGGAAGATCATTTGGTTCGATGACAAATATGTGGGACCCTTTTGGGTGTGGCTACGCATCATTTGCGGCTCATTTTTATGGAGGTTTTATGAAGAATTTCAAGGGAAGCTTCATCGACAACATGGCTGCCATAACAGTCCTACATGCTATTTTTGGAGAAGGAGTTTGCCGGCTTCACTACATTTGGTTTCCCTATTCCAAATGTATTCGAGGCTCATTTTTGAAGACCTCTCTACTTCCCATGGGTTTACATTGAGATTGCGATTCAATTGTAAATATCTTGTATGATTTTGAGGACAAAATCTTTGGGAAGGGATTAGGGACCCATGGACAAAAGGAGAAAGTGACTATAAATAGGGCTTGGGGTACATTGGTAGGATCTTTTGACACTTTTACTAATTTTGGTCATCTTGTACCTTTTGGCTTCATCCATGGAGATTTGGCCTTCCATGGTCAAGTTCATGGCTAACTTGAAAGCCATCCTCTTAGTGAGAGGTTAAACACACTTAGGCTATTTGTGCATCTTCTCTTGCTACATGCACTTATAGATTTTCTCTCTCTTGTATATTCATGTGATGAGCCATTTGATAACTAATCTCATGATGATTAATGGATACTAGATTCTTACTTTAAAGTGTTTGATTCAATATTTTACTCTAGATCCATTTCATTCCCCAGCATTCAAAATTCAATGGCTTACTTTGCCAAATTCCAGTGCTTTCACACTAGTATATGCATGCTTATCTCCTCATACCTGCTGCGACACACATTAGTTCCTCTAGTATTGTTGGACTCAATTGAGCTTGACCTTAAAGTCCAAATGGCATCGAGTTGAGTTTAACTAGTTCCTACTCTTGGGCTTGATTTATAGCTAAGCTTGACATTAAAGTCCAAACGATAAAACTCAGTTGAGTTTAATTGGTTCTAGGTAGATTTCGGGGTACCTGTGTACGTGACACCCCGCGGGTCCCAACATGAGCGGTCACCTAGCCGGTGACCGCCTCAGTACAGACAGTGGTACTACAGACAGCCGTGCAAAGAAGTTATGTACTGAGCCGGTGACCGCCTCAGTACAGACAGTGGTACTACAGACAGCCGTGCAAAGAAGTTATGAACACAGATCGGTGCGTTTGCTGTGATTTGGACCCAGGTCCCTGCCAAGGGAGGTGAAGCTCCTATCCACTACACCGCGGGCACACTTGTGACATAAACACATGTCCATAACACGTTATGGACATATGTCTACAAATGAGCCCGTCACCGGCCATTGCTCGGGTGACCGGGCCCACGGGGTGCCACGTACACAGGCACCTTGAAATATACCTAAAGCCAGTTTAATTGAGAGTCGATTGCCATTAGTGGTGCGATAATTGGATTTCCATGTGACAGGTAGATGCGGTGACTCACCATGTCCCGCAGGAATACAGGGACTTAGTACTGTTAATGTAAATATGAGGACTGTCCTTGAGGATTGATTACAGAATTAGTGCATGCATGAACAGCTTACAGATAGAATTACAAATTAACAAGATCAGTCGTCGATTATTAAGGCCCAACGAGGCATTGGCTTTGACTGTTGCATACCATAGTTTATAAGGAGAGCAGCCTGCTTCGAACGCTCCCTAGCTCCTCTCAGAATACGATGATGTTCATCAACGTCGACGCAACCCTTTGATTTGTTGGAGATCCGAATTCATAAGGAAGGAACGCCTGCTTCAAAAGCTCCCTCTCAGATGATCATCAAAGCGAGCGTGCATGCGGGATCAGAGAGATTCATCTGCAAGTCGTGATGATCATCCAGGGGGGAAGCTTGTGATTAAAGCGCACGAGGTAGCGGCGGGAGGGGGAGGGAGAGAGAGAGAGAGGGAGAGGGGGAGG
Source organism: Cibotium barometz (assembly GCF_041138505.1). Lineage (NCBI taxonomy): Eukaryota > Viridiplantae > Streptophyta > Polypodiopsida > Cyatheales > Cibotiaceae > Cibotium > Cibotium barometz. The sequence goes on from NC_141061.1 coordinate 1,231,782, forward strand.
GGGGAGGATTATTGGGAGAGCAAACGATGAATATCTCGTATTATCAGCTAGCTAGTTATACTTGCTTGTTGCTAGTACTGGGGGGGTAGAGAGAGGGGAGGTAGTACCGGGGGGTAGAGGGACGGGAGGGCCTGCATATGTATAAAATGCTGGGCTTTTGAACACGTCGTGGGGACCTGCTCTGGGTAGGCCAGCTAATGAATCCAATATAATATCTAGTTTTGTTTTTAGACGGTCACGTTGAAGTTGACTAATTGGATGGGCGCAACCTCTCGTCTCCGCCTTGAATACTGCAGTGTACTAGTAGTCGGGGTCATGTTGAGCTAACACGAGGCGGTGAGCTTCCAAGTTGCAACCTCGTCTCGTCTCGGCTTTCAACGAGGCGATGTATACTTAAGTCACAGATTCTAGCGCTCGTGCATGACCATCGAATCACGCATCTTGACCGCTCCTTGTGTCAACTTCTTATAAAATATGTCATGTCTTAGTATATCTTTACTGATTGAACACTTCAAAAGTTTTTTTTTTTATAAAAACTTCGGATCATTCACGATGTTTGACTTCATAATGAGTAATGATCCTGCAATGGAAATACTCCATTTTTCAATGAAATTAAGCATGATGGGAAACTAAGAGACTTTGCCTAAGGGAGCTGACATTGTCACATAGTATCAAGAGTGACCACACATCATACCTTGGTTTACTTTCCCATCTCAAACGTTGTGCTAAGTCGACACCAAACCATTGGCTAAGCACGTGCACACATACATACATATCCTCCTCCTCCTCCTCCTCTCTCTCTCTCTCTCTCTCTCTCTCTCTCTCTCTCTCTCTCTCTCTCGGCCATGTACCAAAACTCTGTGGATCATCGTGTAAAAGCAGGGTACAAAAACTCTTTGGCAGATGGAGGAGGACAACCGGAATAAGGTATAAGTAGCTGTAACTAATCTAATGCTCCTCCTCGTCCATATATATAAATGAAACACTTGTTACTATTCAATTAAATATCACGTTATGAAGATCAAACAATATAAACAATTTTGTGCTATTTGACCACATACCACTGGTACAGGCTCCTCTCCATGCCGTGAGAGCTCTGTCCATAGCCACGTATGTCCATGTGATTGGCACCTCGAATCTCATCACGGCGGTCAACAGCATGAGTATAATCTTTAGTCTACATTTTTTTGAAACAATACGCAGTTTGTTAATTTTGTAAATTTGACTTTATTTTCATACTAAGTATATATAAATATGACTTTATTTTAGTACTAAGTACATATATAAACTAGGGATGACCATTCTACTTACAAAACGTGCGACTCGGGGGGTTCACCTAAAAGTATGTAAGTGTAGCACGTCAGTTCATCTAAGAGGGGTATTTAAATTCCAAAAAGTTACAGGTTTACATATACAGGAGGGGCTTTTTTATCCAATTTTGAAAAAAAGTTGTAAGTTTCTTAAGAAAGAGGGGTCATTTTATTAGCGTGTGACATGTAAGTAGAGGGGGTTTTTTATTACCTCTTGAACGCACGTGATATGCAACATTTTTTAAAGGTGAACCCCCCGAGACGTGCGATAGATCCACGTCTTCCACCCTTGTCAAGGCGAGGCGGTGACAACACCTCTCCTCATTCTCACGTCCGTCGAGGAGGCTAATCTTTGGTGTTGATACATCCATCTCTTCTTGCTCTTGACATCATCTCTCACATGTGTCCACATGTCACCCCACTTGTGTCCACATGTCCACATGTGTCCACATGTCACCCCACTTGTTCAGATCATCCTGCTTCTACAAGGCTTCCTAGTCCCTTCTAGCCATGTTTTTCTTCATCTCTTCATCATCATCCCTTGGTCCCTTCCGGCCATGTTTGTCTTCCATCTCTTCATCATCATCTTTCGTGCCTCGTTCCTTGTTTTTGGGATGGTGTTATCGGGTGGTAGAATCTTACTAGAAAGTAATCTGACAACAACAACAATTTAGTAGGAAAATAAGCATAACCTATCACTTAGCATCCATATATTATTGTATATGATCCACTTACGTTCTAGTATTGTTGAAACTGATACATTGCTCCGGGAGTAGCGAGCTTGGAGGTTCAAGATGAGGAAGGCCATAGATAATCTCATCATAGAAGAACTCGCATAGATCTTCGTGAGTGCTTCTTCTCAGACATATTTTTCATGAGTATCAGTCATATGTATTACTTTGAAACCAATGATCAAGAAATCCAATCATGTTGTCAGCATCATGCTCCGCATCGTCAGGTTGCTCTATTTAACATGTGTATTGCTCTCTCAACCTTTGAAAAGTACTAGGACCATGTGCTCTAAGTATCCACATACTCTACTGACCAATGGAGAGTGACCTTCACGATATAAGGGCACATCCTTTACAATATTCCTCTTAGATGATCATCAAAGCGTGCATGCGAGATCAGAGGGATTCATCTGCAACGGCAGATGCAGTCGTGATGATCATCACGGGGGAAGCTTGTGATTAAAGCTCACGAGGTGGGAGAGAGAGAGAGAGAGAGGGGATTATTGCTTGAGCAAATGATGAATATCGCGTATATCAGCTAGCTAGTTATACTTGCTTGTTGCTAGTACTCGGCGGGTAGAGGGAGAGCCTGCATATATATATACAATGCTGCGCTTTTCAACAAGTCGTGGGAACCTGCCCTGGGGAGGCCAGCTAATGAGTCCAATATAATTTCTAGTCGCGCACACACACGGGGGGACCATGTTCAGCTACACGAGGCGGTGAGCGTCCAAGTTGCAACCTCGTCTCGTCTCCGCCTTCAACGAGGCGATGTATACTTAAGTCACAGATTCTAGCGCTCGTGCATGACCATCGAATCACGCATCTTGACCGCTACTTCTAGCTTCTCTTGTAACCTATAAAAGTGTCTTATTACATCTTTACTGATTGAACACTCCAAAAGTTTTAAGAAAAACTTCAGATCATTCATGATTTTAGACTTCATATGAATAATGATCATGCAATGGAAATACTCCATTTTTCAATAAAAGCATAATGGGAAACTAAGAGACTTTGCCTAAGGGAGCTTAAATTGCCACATAGGATCGAGAGTGAGCATTGCATACAATAGTTGCCACACATCAAACCTTGATTTACTTTCCCATCTCAAACATTGTGCTTAGTCGACACCAAACCATTGGCTAATGTAATGGTTGGGGCCACTCATCTTTGCTTAGTAGGATGTTAGAACTTGGCCACACACACACACACACATCCCCTTCTCTCTCTCTCTCTCTCTCTCTCTCTCTCTCTCTCTCTCATGGCCATGTACAAAAACTCTCATGATCGTCATGTAAAAGCAGGGTACAAAAACTCTCTAGCAAATGGAGGAGTACAACTGACATAAGGTATAACTAGCTGTAACTAATCTAATGCTCCTCCTCATCCAAGTTGCTATGCCGGTGCCTGCAATCCTCCCTATCACATCATCACCTCCAACACCTTGCCACCCTTGTTGCTCAGGCGAAGGTGATGGTCTAGCCTCTTGCAATGAATCACATGTGATATATAAATGAAACACTTGTCACTATTCAATTAAATATCACATTATTAAGATCAAACAATATAAACAATTTTTTGCTATTTGACCACGTACCACTGGTACATGCTCCTCTCCATGCCGTGAGAGCTCTGTCCATAGCCACGTATATCCATGTCGACTGGCACCTCGAATCTCATCAGCAAATCAGAGCATGAGTATAATCTTTAGTCTACATTTTTTTTAAAATACACTTGTTAATTTTGTAAATATAACTTTATTTTCATACAAAGTATACATAAACATGATTTTATTTTAGTACTAAGTTTATATATAAACTAGGGAGACGACCATTCTACTTACAAAATGTGCGATAGATCCACGTTTGCCACCCTTGTCAAGGCGAGGCGGTGACAACACCTTTCCTCGTCCATCAAGGCTAATCTTTACTGCTGCTAATGCATCCATCTCTTCTTACTCTTGACCTCATCTCTCATATGTGTCCATGTGACACCTCCATTGAGGTCAAGAGGACATGTGCTCCTCTTATTTCGAGCCTCCCTCCTACATTTTTCAACAATAAAAAGATTAAGTTGTGAGAGTTAGACAAACTTTAAATCAAACAAGTAATGTGATTAAATAAATAAACTTTAAATAATGTGACCAAAAAAACTATCACACAAGATTAAGAAGGATTGATGAAAAACTTTGTATGTTAATGAGCTAAACCAAGCGTGCCTCTGCCTTAACCAATTCCACTTTATCTTTGTCCAATCTATTCTGAGCATCTGTTATGATCCATAAGTGGTCCTTCTAGGGATCAGGGTGACCTATGCTTCCATGCTTGTTTGCCTTTCTATGGCCCTGTTTAGATCATCTTGCTTCTAGAGGGCTTCCCGGTCTCTACAAGACTGCAACAATTACAGGTTGTAGGTATTACGTTACATTCGTTTTGATGACCACACTAAAAAAGTGTGGGTTTACTTTATGAAGGAGAAAAGTGAGGTGTTTACTCACTTTCAGAGATTTAAAACCTTGGTCGAGAAGGAAAAAGAAATGCAAATAAAATGCCTGAGATTAGATGGTGGGGGAGAATATTTCTCCAATGAGTTCAGCGATTTCTTAAGGAAGCAGGGAATCAAGACACAATTTACATCCAGGTACACTCCGCAAAACATAATGGTGTTGTAGAAAGAAAAACATTAGGAATTTTTTAGACCCAAAAAGGGCCTCCTAAGGATTCCTAATTTTAAGGGATTAGAGCTTAAAAAGCTGGGCTTAAGGGAGACAAAGGCTATGATGACCCCTATTTTCTGCCTTGCCACATCACCCATACCCCCCTAGTTTCACTTTTTAAAGAGAATATTCTCATACTCTCTCTCTTACTTTTTGACTTTTCTCATACTTTCTCTCATACTTTTTGAATTTTTTATCTTCACTCTCTACAAACACTCTCTACAAATTGAATCTTTCTTGTCAGTTTCAAATCTCCTTTCTCATCAACTCCCACCATATCTCCCTTCCACATCAACAAAACATTCTCGTGTTTAGGTGGGCCCCAAAAAGTGAAAATTTTTAATTTTTAATTTTTTTAATTTTTTACATTTTGAGGTGGAAAAAACACCACCTAACCAATATGTATGAATTTTTTATCTTCACTCTCTACAAATTGAATCTTTCTTCTCTGTTTGAAATCTCCTTTCTCATTAACTCCCACTGTATCTCCCTTCCATATCAGCAAAACATTCTTGTATTTAGGTGGGCCCCAAAAAGTAAAAAATTTTATTTTTAAATTTTTTTATATTTTGAGGTGGAAAAAACACCACCCAACCAATATGTATAATGACAATATTTTTTTTCCTCCAAAAAGCTTGTAATTCAAGGGTCACGTCAGAAGCCTGTCAAGAGCTAGTACATCCATAACTAACTGTCAGGTCCCCACAACCCCATAAACATAACTAACTGTCAAGAACCACTACATCCATGAGATCCCGAAATTGTTGGGATCCCAAAAATTTATTTTTTTAAATTTTTCTAATAAATCTAATTTATTGATGAAAAATTCCATGTTAGTATATTTGTATATCAAAAATATCATTTTCTACTTAGAAAAATGGATTTGTGTTAAACCTCCAACAGCAAAGTTTTAACAGTCTCTCTCACTCTCTCTCTCTCTCTCTCTCTCTCTCTCTCTCTCTCTCTCTCTCTCTCTCTCCTCCTAAGGATCTCTCTACTTTAGCTTCTTCCTCTGCTTATCTATGGAGCCTTTGCAAGCTATGTGTGTAGCCCCTTGTGAAGCTAGAAAACGGAAGGTTGATTTACACATTCGTATTCCTAAAGAGTATGGCATCTCTAAAAAAACCCATCCTACAGATGCACAATCTGTCCAAGCTCGTAGGATAGCTAAGGAGAAAAATGTAGATCTTTGGGTCCATGGGCGTCTCTATCCAATTAACCCTCCATTAAGAGCAAACTCTCCTTTCCGCGATTTATCATCTTTTATGCAATTTGTTGGTGAAGGAGAACTTGGCTTGTTAGGATACTACAGAAGATTGACTACAAGTGGAGCTTGGCAAACCCATATTCTCCAATCTCAATTGCAAGCATCACAATTCAGCCTTTCACAATGTCAAGAAGGACTTAAAACATCATCAGATAAAATGAAAGAGATCCTCGCAGCAGAATGTGGAGAAGGATGTAAAGATTCAAAGGCTAGAGGAACTTATCAAACGACTCAAAGCAACGCCAAATGGTGCTCGTGAACGTAAAAAGACATTGGTTGGTATAGAATCTCTTGCGTTAAAGGTGGAGCACGGAAGAAAAGGATTCGTACAACAAAGTAAGTAACATAAACTTTCATTATGCACTTAGTGATTTAAACAAAATAGTCATGATTTGTTTTCTGCCAGGAATTTTCTGCAAGAGGTGTGTGGTTCTAAACGAAGAAAAATGAAAGGATTTGGTCAAAGCCATTCTAAATACAAATTCTGAATACAAAGGATATTCTCTCAATTATTACTGACCCTCATCGTCCTAAAATATGCCAAGCTGTTTGTTAGCAGTGTGGCGAGCAAGATTACCACCTCCATCGATTCTTCATTAATTCAACATGCTTGTGATGCGGCTAGAATCAGCATGAAAGGGTACCATGCAATCCGTCAGGTTGTAAAAGATGCATTTCTAAGACAAGGAATCACTGGCACTTTATTTCCTACACTCAAGGTGATTCACAATGTCAAGCGTATCAATAATGAATGATGTGCAGCAAGCTATAGGACAGTTTTATCACGTTGAGGGCACACTAACATTAGACACAGGGTCGAGCAGAAAGAAAATCAAGACAACAAGTACATAATTTCACTATGATGTTTACAATAACATCTTTGTTCATATTGAGAGACTACATGGCACTTTATTTCCTACACTCAAGGTGATTCACAATGTCAAGCGTATCAACAATGATGATGTGCAGCAAGCTATAGGACAGTTTTATCACGTTGAGGGCACACTAACATTAGACACAGGGTCGAGCAGAGAGAAAATCAAGACAACAAGTATAGAATTTCACTATGATGTTTACAATAACATCTTTGTTCATATTGAGATCATATTGAGAGACTACAACAAGCTATGGTGGTGAAGTTCTATGGTCTTTCACCAGAAGGTGAGAACTTGCAATTGCTACTATTCATGTTTTTCAGTAGAAAATGAAAATGATTATTCTGTTTTAAATATTATAAATTAACGTTTATTTACAGTTTTGGGGAGCACACTTTCATTTGTGCTCAAGCTAGATGAGTGCCAAATTGTGAAAGGTCGAAAGCTAGAACGTATGAGCATTACACTCATGAATGAGGCCATGATATGCGCATGGGAAAAAGCTACCAAACCAAGTTTTAGTGTGCAATCTAAGAAAGAGGTCTGGTGGCTTGGTGCATTCGAGTACCGAACGAGACACATGAGGTATTGACATGGTTGTTTAAAAGGACTCCCTAGAGGATAACAGATGTAATCAAAAAGCAAATTGATGGTCAACTTTTAGATGTAGAAAACATAGGAAAGTTCAAGGTGGATTGGCATCCTGGGGGAGATTTGAAGACAATTAAATGCATGATGGAAATTGATAAGAGGATTATGGATTTTTGCATTGCTACTTGAGAAAAATTGAGATTTAGCCCCTAAAACAAAGGAGACTATATCATAATTTTTCTCAAATTTTTGGTCATACATGGACAATTGAATCTTGTGGAGCATAATTTGCAGACCTTGGGATGCCAATGAGGTGCGAAAGGTGTTGACATTGGTTTGGGAGCAAACAAAGATCAATTGGACACAAAAAGGGTCACTTTGGCAAGAATCTACAGATTCACAAAAACCCTAATTCAGTCCCAACCCTTTTGGACTGAGTTAAAAGGGACCATATGAGCTCTTAGTGCTTCCTTAGAGCTACCCAACAAGCCCTTAACCTCCGCATTTTGATATCTCTTTAGGGTAGAATTTAGGGTTTTTGCAGAAATAGTAAACCCTAATTCAATCCTCACAGGGGTTTGAAGGTCTTCTAGATCCAATTACATAAGCTTGTAGTACTCATCGAAGGCTTCCATTTGAGCTAAAAAGTTTTGCATTTGGATATCTCTAGCTCAAGTTTTACCCAAAATACTGTTTCAGCCTATAACCCTATAAACCCTAAAACAAAGAATAGTAGCACACCTCATCTCTTATGGGTCTTTGCGTAGTGGTCTAGTACACCTCATTAGCTCTCCAACAAGCTTTAGATCACTTCAATCGGACATCCCTACCTCAATTTTGAGCCAAATTTCTGAAACCAAAGGTTTCCATGGGGCCAAGCCAAGGGGCCGAAGCCAAAAGGGCGACCGAGGCGCAACACTTTGGCTTCCGACGAGGTAGAGGGTGAAGAGGCAATGATGGAACAAGGAATTTTGGATGCTCCAAAGGATACTCTTGGGCACACTTCAAGAGAAGGGGATACTTTTGGGCATACTTCAAGAGAAGGGAATGAGGAGTTGAATGTCGGAAGTGCCCATAAGCACACCCCACAACCTTCGTATGCCATCCCCATCGATTCGATCATGCAAATGCTGATGGAAATGAATGCTAAGATGGACACGATGGCTACAAGGGTGGAAGTCAATGGTAGGCTTGACACTATGGCTACAAGGGTGGAAGTCAATGGTAGGCTTGACACTATGGCTACAAGGATAGAAGTTTTGGAAGAGAGGGTCGCTCGGCCAATGAGCCAACCTTCCTATGATAGTGGTAATGGTGCTTTACATGAAGGCAAGCAATTTGGGACAGCTTTTGAAGGCCGTAGGGAAGGCAAGCTACCCATGGTACAAGAGGTTTCTCCCAAGGTAACACATGAACATTCCACCAAGAATGTCACTTTCGGATTCATGGTGGATGCTAGGAGGCCTTCTATGCGGGAGATGAAGCCTACTACATTCCAAGCGGGTTCTTCTCAATTGGATGGAAAGCAACATGCACCTACATTCAGACATGAGGAGTCAAATTTTGGGGATCCGAGGAGAGTACCTTTGCATCCCAAAGCAAATCAATTCTCCATGCTCGAAGAGGAGGTGTATGATATGGATGATGTGGTTGAGCTTGATTGGGAACATATGTCATTCATTGAGAGACAAAGAGAAGCTCTGATAGGTGGATGGAAATGCCAAATTTCTTTAAGAGGGAGTACAAGGATTTTGCACAATTCCTTGGATCTTTTGTGCAAATGCAAAAGCACAAGCCCTCGCACCATCATGAGAATGCATCATCAATCATGTCAAAGGATGTAAAGGACAAGATTTCACTCTCTAAGTTCAAGGGTGATGGTTCAGCCCCACATGAGTTGGAAGAATGGATGAATAAGTTGGATACATACTTTCAGCTCTATCCGAAGAGTGAAAGGGACAAAGTGCATTTTGCATCCTTGCATTTGGAAGACTATGCACATCAATGGTGGAGACATGCTCAAGGAAGGAGTTATGCCACATACTTGGGAAGAACTCAAGCATGAAATGAATATGACATTTGTGTCGCCTTTGGTTCTTGACCGATACCATGAAGAATGGTATGAACTCACACAAAAGGGCATGTCGATTAGGGAGTACATCAAGAGGTTTATGAAGCTCTCTATGTTTGTGGATGGACTCAATGAAGGCATGCGATTGAAGAAGTTTGTGCATGGTCTAGATTCATACATCAAAGCGGATGTCTCGGCACAACTTAGACCAAGCACTATCAAAGAGGCTATGAGGTTGGCGGAGCTATATGAGCGAAAGTATAAGAGGGTTCAACCCAATGTATCTTTTCATAAGCCATTTCACACTTCTTCAAATGTGGGGAAAAGTCTACCTTCTTCTACATCCACTTACACTTCCAAATTCCATACATCTTTTGGAAGTGGACAGTCCACAAGTGGAGTTCATAATGCTGCTAAGAAGAGCAATGGGTTTGTCAAGAAGCCTCCTCAACCATTCAAGAAGACTCAACGGATGGATGATCCTAAGATTGAGGAATTGAGGAGGAAAGGCCTATGTTTTAAATGCAAAGAGAAGTGGTCACCCGGGCACATTTGCAAATCAAAGAAAGTGGTGGCTACTATGATCATTATGGATGAGGATGACGATTCCAAGTCATCTCATGATGTAGAAGAGTTTGAAGATTGCAGCGAGGAGACACATGAAGAAGACTTGGAGGGTCATTCTTTTGTCAAAGAAGAGGATGAGTTTCCTTTCGACCACGGTGGAAGGGATCATGCATGCATTTTTGAGGGACAATGTAGTAGCGGACATTATATATTGTCTAGAATGTGGGCTTACACCTTGACATAAATTATGGAAGTATATAGTGAATGGATAAAAGGGATACAAGAGGAGTATCTTGTCAATGAGAGTGCTGCCCATATTTACAGAAAAATACAACAAGTAGATGGTGAAGAATTTCCTCATTATAAGCTTTGGAATGGTCTACTATGGCACAAGGATAAGGTGTATTTGGTTCCAACCTCATCCTACATTCCCAAGGTGCTTCATGAGATGCATTCTTCACCGCTTTTGGGTCATCTTGGTGTTCTCAAGACATTTGACAAAGTGAGCAAAAGCTTCTATTGGAAAGGCATGTGGAGGGATGCCAAGAAGTTTGTTTTGGAATGTGTGTCATGCCAAAGGAATAAGGATAGTCACCAATTGCCAAGTGGTTTACTTCATCCTTTGCCTATTCTGGATGGAAAATGGACTCACATTTCCATAGACTTCATCTCACGGGCTTGCCAAAGACGAAGCATGAATGGGATCAAGTATTTGTGGTGGTGGATAGACTCACCAAATCAGCTCATTTTATTGCTTCCAAGACTACTTATGGGGCCTCTCACATTGCCAAGCAATTTATGGAGCATGTATTCAAGATACATGGTTTGCCACTCAACATAGTTTGTGATAGAGATACCAAGTTCATGGGCACTTTTTGGAGAACATTGTATGAGAACTTGGGGACTCAAATCACTCCTTCTACAGCCTATCACCCTCAAACGGATGGACAAAAGGAGTGCACAAACAAATGGTTCAAAGTGTACTTGAGGCACTATTGTCATGACATGCAAGCATCATGGGATGAATGGCTTTACCTTGCTGAATTTTGTCATAATTCAAGCAAGCATTTGAGTATTGGGGTGTCACCTTTCAAGGCTCTTTATAGGTATCAAGTGCATGTGCCATCTATTGCCTTCCATGAGGATAAAATGGTTAATCCTTTAGCCAAGGAAGAGTTGGAAAGGATGAGACAGCTTTTTCAATTATGCAAGGATAATATGAAAAACGCACAAGAAGTCATGAAGGCAAATGCGGATGAGCATAGATGCAAAATGGAGTTCAAGGAAGGTGATTATGTGTTGCTCAAGCTTCCTAAGAGCCGTCACAATATTCTCAAAGGGTCTTCCAATTCCAAGTTGGCACATAGATACTATGGACCATATTTGGTAGTCAAGAAAGGAGGTGATTCGGCTTATAAGCTTGACCTACCTCCTTCTACAAGAATTCATAATGTGTTTCATGTATCCAACCTTAAGAGGTTTGTGGGCTCTCTTCCTCAAGAGATTGAAGAGTTGCCACCGATGGATGAAGAATGAGAGATTATCTATGAGCTGGAGAAGATTGTCGACAAGAGGACAAGGTTTTTGAGGAACCGGAACATAGATGAATTCCTTGTGAAATGGAAGCGCTTGCCCATAGATGAGGCTACTTGGCAATCAATGGAGTATGTTCAACAACATGGTTTACTTGATGGAAGTATTCCTTGATCAAGTGGCATGATTATTATGTGAAAAATGGGCATATCATGAGGTTTTATATGTGCTGTAATTTCTGGACAGCTTTGGTTGGATCTATTGTTGGGGTTACCAATCTACTCCAAGTTCCAACACACTTGGAAGATCATTTGGTTCGATGACAAATATGTGGGACCCTTTTGGGTGCGGCTACGCATCATTTACAGCTCATTTTTATGGAGGTTTCATGAAGAATTTCAAGGGAATCTTCATCGACAACATGGCTGCCATAACAGTCCTACATGCTATTTTTGGAGAAGGAGTTTGCCGGCTTCACTACATTTGGTTTCCCTATTCCAAATGTGGTGCATTTTTGAAGACCTCTCTACTTCCCATGGGTTTACATTGAGATTGCGATTCAATTGTAAATATCTTGTATGATTTTGAGGACAAAATCTTTGGGAAGGGATGGTTTGTCATGAAGCCATAGAGTTGATTTCCACATGTACATAGGGGCCCATGGGCAAAAGGAGAAAGTGACTATAAATAGGGCTTGGGGTACATTTGTAGGATCTTTTGACACTTTTACTAATTTTGGTCATCTTGTACCTTTGGGCTCCATCCATGGAGATTTGGCCTTCCATGGTCAAGTTCATGGCTAACTTGAAAGCCATCCTCTTAGTGAGAGGTTAAACACACTTAGGCTATTTGTGCATCTTCTCTTGCTAAATGCACTTATAGATTTTCTCTCTCTTGTATATTCAAAGGAGACTATGTCAAAATTTTTCTCAAATTTTTGGTCATACATGGGAAATTGAATCTTGTGGAGCGTAATTTGCAGACCTTGGGATGCCAATGAGGTGCGAAAGGTGTTGACATTGGTTTGGGAGAAAACAAAGATCAATTGGACACAAAAAGGGTCACTTTGGCAAGAATCTGCAGATTCACAAAAACTCTAATTCAGTCCCAACCCTTTTGGACCGAGTTAAAAGGGACCATATGAGCTCTTAGTGCTTCCTTAGAGCTACCCAACGAGCCCTTAACCTCTGCATTTCAATATCTCTTTAGGGCAGAATTTAGGGTTTTTGTAGAAATAGTAAACCCTAATTCAGTCACACAGAGGTTTGAAGGTCTTCTAGATCCAATTACATAGGCTTGTAGTACTCATTGAAGGCTTCCATTTGAGCTAAAAAGTTTTGTATTTGGATATCTCTAGCACAAGCTGTACCCAAAATATCGTTTCAGTCTATAACCCTGTAAACCCTAAAACAGAGAATGGTAGCACACCTCATCTCTTATGGGTCTTTGCATAGTGGTCTAGTACACCTCATTATCTCTCCAACAAGCTTTAGATCACTTCAATCGGACATCCCTACCTCAATTTAGAGCCAAATTTCTGAAACCGAAGGTTTCCATGGGGCCGAAGCCAAAAGGGCGATCGAGGCGGCGCAACACTTTGGCTTCCGACGAGGTAGAGGGTGAAGAGGCAATGATGGAATAAGGAATTTTGGATGCTCCAAAGGATACTCTTGGGCACACTTCAAGAGAAGGGGATACTTTTGGGCATACTTCAAGAGAAGGGAATGAGGAGTTGAATGTCGGAAGTGCCCATAAGCACACCCCACAATCTTCGCATGCCATCCCCATCGATTCGATCATGCAAATGCTGATGGAAATGAATGCTAAGATGGACATGATGGCTACAAGGGTGGAAGTCAATGGTAGGCTTGACACTATGGCTACAAGGATGGAAGTTTTGGAAGAGAGGGTCGCTCAGCCAATGAGCCAACCTTCCTATGATCGTCGTCATGGTGCTTTACATGAAGGCAAGCAATTTGGGACAGCTTTTGGAGGCCGTAGGGAAGGCAAGCTACCCATGGTACAAGAGGTTTCTCCCAAGGTAACACATGAGCATTCCACCAAGAATGTCACTTTCGGATTCATGGCGGATGCTAGGAGGCCTTCTATGCGGGAGATGAAGACTACTACATTCCAAGCGGGTTCTTCTCAATTGGATGGAAAGCAACATGTACCTACATTCAAACATGAGGAGTCAAATTTTGGGGATCCAAGGAGAGTACCTTTGCATCCAAAAGCAAATCAGTTCTCCATGCTCGAAGAGGAGGTGTATGGTATGGATGATGTGGTTGAGCTTGATTGGGAACATATGTCATTCATTGAGAGACAAAGAGAAGCTCTGATAGGTGGATGGAAACGCCAAATTTCTTCAAGAGGGAGTACAAGGATTTTGCACAATTCCTTGGATCTTTTGTGCAAATGCAAAAGCACAAGCCCTCGCACCATCATGAGAATGCATCGTCAACCGTGTCAAAGGATGTAAAGGACAAGATTTCGCTCTCTAAGTTCAAGGGTGATGGTTCAGCCCCACATGAGTTGGAAGAATGGATGAATAAGTTGGATACATACTTTCAGCTCTATCCGAAGAGTGAAAGGGACAAAGTGCATTTTGCATCCTTGCATTTGGAAGACTATGCACATCAATGGTGGAGACATATGCTCAAGGAAGGAGTTATGCCACATACTTGGGAAGAACTCAAGCATGAAATGAATATGACATTTGTGTCGCCTTTGGTTCTTGACCGATACCATGAAGAATGGTATGAACTCACACAAAAGGGCATGTCGGTTAGGGAGTACATCAAGAGGTTCATGAAGCTCTCTATGTTTGTGGATGGACTTAATGAAGGCATGCGATTGAAGAAGTTTGTGCATGGTCTAGATTCATACATCAAAGCGGATGTCTCGGCACAAAGACCAAGCACTATCAAAGAGGCTATGAGGTTGGCGGAGCTATATGAGCCAAAGTATAAGAGGGTTCAGCCCAATGTACCTTTTCATAAGCCATTTCACACTTCTTCAAATGTGGAGAAAAGTCTACCTTCTTCTACATCCACTTACACTTCCAAATTCCATACATCTTTTGGAAGTGGACAGTCCACAAGTGGAGTTCATAATGATGCTAAGAAGAGCAATGGGTTTGTTAAGAAGCCTCCTCAACCATTCAAGAAGACTCAATGGATGGATGATCCTAAGATTGAGGAATTGAGGAGCAAAGGCCTATGTTTTAAATGCAAAGAGAAGTGGTCACCCGGGCACATTTGTAAATCAAAGAAAGTGGTGGCTACTATGATCATTATGGATGAGGATGACGATTCCAAGTCATCTCATGATGTGGAAGAGTTTGAAGATTGCAGCGAGGAGACACATGAAGAAGACTTGGAGGGTCATTCTTTTGTGAAAGAAGAGGATGAGTTTCCTTTCGACCCCGGTGGAAGGGATCATGCATGCATTTTTAAGGGACAATGGACATTATATATTGTCTAGAATGTGGGCTTACACCTTGACATAAATTATGGAAGTATATAGTGAATGGATAAAAGGGATACAAGAGGAGTATCTTGTCAATGAGAGTGCTGCCCATATTTACAGAAAAATACAACAAGTAGATGGTGAAGAATTTCCTCATTATAAGCTTTGGAATGGTCTACTATGGCACAAGGATAAGGTGTATTTGGTTCCAACCTCATCCTACATTCCCAAGGTGCTTCATGAGATGCATTCTTCACCGCTTTTGGGTCATCTTGGTGTTCTCAAGACATTTGACAAAGTGAGCAAAAGCTTCTATTGGAAAGGCATGTGGAGGGATGCCAAGAAGTTTGTTTTGGAATGTGTGTCATGCCAAAGGAATAAGGATAGTCACCAATTACCAAGTGGTTTACTTCATCCTTTGCCTATTCCGGATGGAAAATGGACTCACATTTCCATGGACTTCATCTCACGGGCTTGCCAAAGACGAAGCATGGATGGGATCAAGTATTTGTGGTGGTGGATAGACTCACCAAATCAGCTCATTTTATTGCTTCCAAGACTACTTATGGGGCCTCTCACATTGCCAAGCAATTTATGGAGCATGTATTCAAGATACATGGTTTGCCACTCAACATAGTTTGTGATAGAGATACCAAGTTCATGGGCACTTTTTGGAGGACATTGTATGAGAACTTGGGGACTCAAATCACTCCTTCTACAGCCTATCACCCTCAAACAGATGGGCAAACGAAGTGCACAAACAAATGGCTCAAAGTGTACTTGAGGCACTATTGTCATGACATGCAAGCATCATGGGATGAATGGCTTTACCTTGCTGAATTTTGTCATAATTCAAGCAAGCATTTGAGTATTGGGATGTCACCTTTCGAGGCTCTTTATGGGTATCAAGTGCATGTGCCATCTATTGCCTTCCATGAGGATAAAATGGTTAATCCTTTAGCCAAGGAAGAGTTAGAAAGGATGAGACAGCTTCTTCAATTATGCAAGGATAATATGAAGAAGGCACAAGAAGTCATGAAGGCAAATGCGGATGAGCATAGACGCAAAATGGAGTTCAAGGAAGGTGATTATGTGTTGCTCAAGCTTCCTAAGAGCCATCACAATATTCTCAAAGGGTCTTCCAATTCCAAGTTGGCACATAGATACTATGGACCATATTTGGTAGTCAAGAAAGTGGGTGATTTGGCTTATAAGCTTGACCTACCTCCTTCTACAAGGATTCATAATGTGTTTCATGTATCCAACCTTAAGAGGTTTGTGGGCTCTCTTCCTCAAGAGATTGAAGAGTTACCACCGATGGATGAAGAAGGAGAGATTATCTATGAGCTAGAGAGGATTGTGGACAAGAGGACAAGGGTTTTGAGGAACCAGAACATAGATGAATTCCTTGTGAAATGGAAGCGCTTGCCCATAGATGAGGCTACTTGGCAATCAATGGAGTATGTTCAACAACATGGTTTACTTGATGGAAATATTTCTTGATCAAGTGGCATGATTATTATGTGAAGAATGGGCATATCATGAGGTTTTATATGTGCTGTAATTTTTGGACAGCTTTGGTTGGATCTATTGTTGGGGTTACCAATCTACTCTAACACACTTGGAAGATCATTTGGTTCGATGACAAATATGTGGGACCCTTTTGGGTGTGGCTACGCATCATTTGCGGCTCATTTTTATGGAGGTTTTATGAAGAATTTCAAGGGAAGCTTCATCGACAACATGGCTGCCATAACAGTCCTACATGCTATTTTTGGAGAAGGAGTTTGCCGGCTTCACTACATTTGGTTTCCCTATTCCAAATGTATTCGAGGCTCATTTTTGAAGACCTCTCTACTTCCCATGGGTTTACATTGAGATTGCGATTCAATTGTAAATATCTTGTATGATTTTGAGGACAAAATCTTTGGGAAGGGATTAGGGACCCATGGACAAAAGGAGAAAGTGACTATAAATAGGGCTTGGGGTACATTGGTAGGATCTTTTGACACTTTTACTAATTTTGGTCATCTTAGGGGCTAAATCTCAATTTTTCTCAAGTAGCAATGCAAAAATCCATAATCCTCTTATCAATTCCCATCCATTACATAGCATGTGCCTCAACTTGCATCACCAAAAGGCATACAAATTCCTTGCAATTCCAAACATTCACCATACGTTTCTCATGGCATAATGCAAGATCAATTCCCATGAGATGTCCATATTAAGGTGCCATTGCCATGTACATAAACCAAGAGGATGATTGTGCAAAGAAGATCGTCGGTGTAGCGCGTTGAAGCTTGCCCGGCCAAGCTCTTCTCACCCCTGTACTTAGTCCGAACCAAGGCATGGGTTGAGGCCAAGTCTTCACCTCCACACCTAATCCTCCACCATACCGCTTTACCACCACGACACTCACAGCACAGTGGATTCAAGCCATGCTCCCCCCGGGCCTCTCCGCCAACACCCGGGGTACCCTCACCAACTTATCTAGTTTCTAGAAATTGAAGTGAGTGCAAACAATTGTGAGGTACATATAGCTTGAATATGAAAATGAGGTGGATCACTTACAAGGATGTGGCATGACTCATGCCCATTACAATATACTCATAAACCATTATGCATGAACTCATGCTTATCCACATAGCTCCAAATGTCCTCCATTAATCCAAAGATCCAACATCAATCAATAAGCTGAAGTGAGGTAATACCATATACCAATGACATCAATATCCAATTGGAATCACTCCCATAAGCATTGCTTATGAGTAACTGGCATCAAATGGCATTCAAGGGCATCAACTTGCATTTGAATGTAGCATTACCAATTGATTCCAATCACATATCAAGCTCTTCTAGACTTGTAAAGGGTCTACATGTGCTTCCATAGAAATCAGGTCTACTTGTACTTTTTTAGAATTCTCGATCATTTATTTTTCTTTAATCAGGTCCATCGCTCCTTGGACACTAGAATCAATCTTTCCTCCAAACATAAAATAATTCCATCTCATTATAAGAAAACATAATAGTGGAAGTATAATTAATGCGCATTACAATGCATTGAATTGCAAAAAGAAGTGGACAGTAAATACTATTATTACTTGTAAACTTTGATTACAAACTAATGGTTCTCTACCGACCTATGTGCTCTAGTTAAGGAGTTTTAATGGTAATCTAGATAGACTCGAGATAGAGGAAGTCTTGCTTTCAAGAATTCTTGAACTCAATGAGAACTAAGGTTACGAAACTAGTCTATGGTACCCAAGGTCAGCATGGACATAGGTCTTCTGTATACCTTTTCCATTTGCCTTTTTCTGCCTAGGAATATAATTTGAGCATTATTGTAGTATGGACAAGGCCATCTTGATGTCGCGCCTTGAGCACAACCCATCATGCATTTAATTGTCTTCAAATCTCCCCCAAGATGCCAATCCACCTTGAACTTTCCTATGTTTTCTACATCTAAAAGTTGACCATCAATTTGCTTTTTGATTACATCTGTTATCCTCTAGGGAGTCCTTTTAAACAACCATGTCAATACCTCATGTGTCTCGTTCGGTACTCAAATGCACCAAGCCACCAGACCTCTTTCTTAGATTGCACACTAAAACTTGGTTTGGTAGCTTTTTCCCATGCGCATATCATGGCCTCATTCATGAGTGTAATGCTCATACGTTCTAGCTTTCGACCTTTCACAATTTGGCACTCATCTAGCTTGAGCACAATGAAAGTGTGCTCCCCAAAACTATAAATAAACGTTAATTTATAATATTTAAAACAGAATAATCATCTTCATTTTCTACTGAAAAACATGAATAGTAGCAATTGCAAGTTCTCACCTTCTGGTGAAAGACCATAGAACTTCACCACCATAGCTTGTTGTAGTCTCTCAATATGATCTCAATATGAACAAAGATGTTATTGTAAACATCATAGTGAAATTCTGTACTTGTTGTCTTGATTTTCTTTCTGCTCGACCCTGTGTCTAATGTTAGTGTGCCCTCAACATGATAAAACTGTCCTATAGCTTGCTGCACATCATCATTGTTGATACGCTTGACATTGTGAATCACCTTGAGTGTAGGAAATAAAGTGCCATGTAGTCTCTCAATATGAACAAAGATGTTATTGTAAACATCATAGTGAAATTACGTACTTGTTGTCTTGATTTTCTTTCTGCTCGACCCTGTGTCTAATGTTAGTGTGCCCTCAACGTGATAAAACTGTCCTATAGCTTGCTGCACATCATTCATTATTGATACGCTTGACATTGTGAATCACCTTGAGTGTAGGAAATAAAGTGCCAGTGATTCCTTGTCTTAGAAATGCATCTTTTACAACCTGACGGATTGCATGGTACCCTTTCATGCTGATTCTAGCCGCATCACAAGCATGTTGAATTAATGAAGAATCGATGGAGGTGGTAATCTTGCTCGCCACATAGGAGCATTAGATTAGTTACAGCTAGTTATACCTTATGTCAGTTGTACTCCTCCATTTGCCAGAGAGTTTTTGTACCCTGCTTTTACATGACGATCATGAGAGTTTTTGTACATGGCCATGAGAGAGAGAGAGAGAGAGAGAGAGAGAGAGAGAAGGGGATGTGTGTGTGTGTGTGTGTGGCCAAGTTCTAACATCCTACTAAGCAAAGATGAGTGGCCCCAACCATTACATTAGCCAATGGTTTGGTGTCGACTAAGCACAATGTTTGAGATGGGAAAGTAAATCAAGGTTTGATGTGTGGCAACTATTGTATGCAATGCTCACTCTCGATCCTATGTGGCAATTTAAGCTCCCTTAGGCAAAGTCTCTTAGTTTCCCATTATGCTTTTATTGAAAAATGGAGTATTTCCATTGCATGATCATTATTCATATGAAGTCTAAAATCATGAATGATCTGAAGTTTTTCTTAAAACTTTTGGAGTGTTCAATCAGTAAAGATGTAATAAGACACTTTTATAGGTTACAAGAGAAGCTAGAAGTAGCGGTCAAGATGCGTGATTCGATGGTCATGCACGAGCGCTAGAATCTGTGACTTAAGTATACATCGCCTCGTTGAAGGCGGAGACGAGACGAGGTTGCAACTTGGACGCTCACCGCCTCGTGTAGCTGAACATGGTCCCCCCGTGTGTGTGCGCGACTAGAAATTATATTGGACTCATTAGCTGGCCTCCCCAGGGCAGGTTCCCACGACTTGTTGAAAAGCGCAGCATTGTATATATATATGCAGGCTCTCCCTCTACCCGCCGAGTACTAGCAACAAGCAAGTATAACTAGCTAGCTGATATACGCGATATTCATCATTTGCTCAAGCAATAATCCCCTCTCTCTCTCTCTCTCTCCCACCTCGTGAGCTTTAATCACAAGCTTCCCCCGTGATGATCATCACGACTGCATCTGCCGTTGCAGATGAATCCCTCTGATCTCGCATGCACGCTTTGATGATCATCTAAGAGGAATATTGTAAAGGATGTGCCCTTATATCGTGAAGGTCACTCTCCATTGGTCAGTAGAGTATGTGGATACTTAGAGCACATGGTCCTAGTACTTTTCAAAGGTTGAGAGAGCAATACACATGTTAAATAGAGCAACCTGACGATGCGGAGCATGATGCTGACAACATGATTGGATTTCTTGATCATTGGTTTCAAAGTAATACATATGACTGATACTCATGAAAAATATGTCTGAGAAGAAGCACTCACGAAGATCTATGCGAGTTCTTCTATGATGAGATTATCTATGGCCTTCCTCATCTTGAACCTCCAAGCTCGCTACTCCCGGAGCAATGTATCAGTTTCAACAATACTAGAACGTAAGTGGATCATATACAATAATATATGGATGCTAAGTGATAGGTTATGCTTATTTTCCTACTAAATTGTTGTTGTTGTCAGATTACTTTCTAGTAAGATTCTACCACCCGATAACACCATCCCAAAAACAAGGAACGAGGCACGAAAGATGATGATGAAGAGATGGAAGACAAACATGGCCGGAAGGGACCAAGGGATGATGATGAAGAGATGAAGAAAAACATGGCTAGAAGGGACTAGGAAGCCTTGTAGAAGCAGGATGATCTGAACAAGTGGGGTGACATGTGGACACATGTGGACATGTGGACACAAGTGGGGTGACATGTGGACACATGTGAGAGATGATGTCAAGAGCAAGAAGAGATGGATGTATCAACACCAAAGATTAGCCTCCTCGACGGACGTGAGAATGAGGAGAGGTGTTGTCACCGCCTCGCCTTGACAAGGGTGGAAGACGTGGATCTATCGCACGTCTCGGGGGGTTCACCTTTAAAAAATGTTGCATATCACGTGCGTTCAAGAGGTAATAAAAAACCCCCTCTACTTACATGTCACACGCTAATAAAATGACCCCTCTTTCTTAAGAAACTTACAACTTTTTTTCAAAATTGGATAAAAAAGCCCCTCCTGTATATGTAAACCTGTAACTTTTTGGAATTTAAATACCCCTCTTAGATGAACTGACGTGCTACACTTACATACTTTTAGGTGAACCCCCCGAGTCGCACGTTTTGTAAGTAGAATGGTCATCCCTAGTTTATATATGTACTTAGTACTAAAATAAAGTCATATTTATATATACTTAGTATGAAAATAAAGTCAAATTTACAAAATTAACAAACTGCGTATTGTTTCAAAAAAATGTAGACTAAAGATTATACTCATGCTGTTGACCGCCGTGATGAGATTCGAGGTGCCAATCACATGGACATACGTGGCTATGGACAGAGCTCTCACGGCATGGAGAGGAGCCTGTACCAGTGGTATGTGGTCAAATAGCACAAAATTGTTTATATTGTTTGATCTTCATAACGTGATATTTAATTGAATAGTAACAAGTGTTTCATTTATATATATGGACGAGGAGGAGCATTAGATTAGTTACAGCTACTTATACCTTATTCCGGTTGTCCTCCTCCATCTGCCAAAGAGTTTTTGTACCCTGCTTTTACACGATGATCCACAGAGTTTTGGTACATGGCCGAGAGAGAGAGAGAGAGAGAGAGAGAGAGAGAGAGAGAGAGAGAGAGAGGAGGAGGAGGAGGAGGATATGTATGTATGTGTGCACGTGCTTAGCCAATGGTTTGGTGTCGACTTAGCACAACGTTTGAGATGGGAAAGTAAACCAAGGTATGATGTGTGGTCACTCTTGATACTATGTGACAATGTCAGCTCCCTTAGGCAAAGTCTCTTAGTTTCCCATCATGCTTAATTTCATTGAAAAATGGAGTATTTCCATTGCAGGATCATTACTCATTATGAAGTCAAACATCGTGAATGATCCGAAGTTTTTATAAAAAAAAAAACTTTTGAAGTGTTCAATCAGTAAAGATATACTAAGACATGACATATTTTATAAGAAGTTGACACAAGGAGCGGTCAAGATGCGTGATTCGATGGTCATGCACGAGCGCTAGAATCTGTGACTTAAGTATACATCGCCTCGTTGAAAGCCGAGACGAGACGAGGTTGCAACTTGGAAGCTCACCGCCTCGTGTTAGCTCAACATGACCCCGACTACTAGTACACTGCAGTATTCAAGGCGGAGACGAGAGGTTGCGCCCATCCAATTAGTCAACTTCAACGTGACCGTCTAAAAACAAAACTAGATATTATATTGGATTCATTAGCTGGCCTACCCAGAGCAGGTCCCCACGACGTGTTCAAAAGCCCAGCATTTTATACATATGCAGGCCCTCCCGTCCCTCTACCCCCCGGTACTACCTCCCCTCTCTCTACCCCCCCAGTACTAGCAACAAGCAAGTATAACTAGCTAGCTGATAATACGAGATATTCATCGTTTGCTCTCCCAATAATCCTCCCCCCTCCCCCTCTCCCTCTCTCTCTCTCTCCCTCCCCCTCCCGCCGCTACCTCGTGCGCTTTAATCACAAGCTTCCCCCCTGGATGATCATCACGACTTGCAGATGAATCTCTCTGATCCCGCATGCACGCTCGCTTTGATGATCATCTGAGAGGGAGCTTTTGAAGCAGGCGTTCCTTCCTTATGAATTCGGATCTCCAACAAATCAAAGGGTTGCGTCGACGTTGATGAACATCATCGTATTCTGAGAGGAGCTAGGGAGCGTTCGAAGCAGGCTGCTCTCCTTATAAACTATGGTATGCAACAGTCAAAGCCAATGCCTCGTTGGGCCTTAATAATCGACGACTGATCTTGTTAATTTGTAATTCTATCTGTAAGCTGTTCATGCATGCACTAATTCTGTAATCAATCCTCAAGGACAGTCCTCATATTTACATTAACAGTACTAAGTCCCTGTATTCCTGCGGGACATGGTGAGTCACCGCATCTACCTGTCACATGGAAATCCAATTATCGCACCACTAATGGCAATCGACTCTCAATTAAACTGGCTTTAGGTATATTTCAAGGTGCCTGTGTACGTGGCACCCCGTGGGCCCGGTCACCCGAGCAATGGCCGATGACGGGCTCATTTGTAGACATATGTCCATAACGTGTTATGGACATGTGTTTATGTCACAAGTGTGCCCGCGGTGTAGTGGATAGGAGCTTCACCTCCCTTGGCAGGGACCTGGGTCCAAATCACAGCAAACGCACCGATCTGTGTTCATAACTTCTTTGCACGGCTGTCTGTAGTACCACTGTCTGTACTGAGGCGGTCACCGGCTCAGTACATAACTTCTTTGCACGGCTGTCTGTAGTACCACTGTCTGTACTGAGGCGGTCACCGGCTAGGTGACCGCTCATGTTGGGACCCGCGGGGTGTCACGTACACAGGTACCCCGAAATCTACCTAGAACCAATTAAACTCAACTGAGTTTTATCGTTTGGACTTTAATGTCAAGCTTAGCTATAAATCAAGCCCAAGAGTAGGAACTAGTTAAACTCAACTCGATGCCATTTGGACTTTAAGGTCAAGCTCAATTGAGTCCAACAATACTAGAGGAACTAATGTGTGTCGCAGCAGGTATGAGGAGATAAGCATGCATATACTAGTGTGAAAGCACTGGAATTTGGCAAAGTAAGCCATTGAATTTTGAATGCTGGGGAATGAAATGGATCTAGAGTAAAATATTGAATCAAACACTTTAAAGTAAGAATCTAGTATCCATTAATCATCATGAGATTAGTTATCAAATGGCTCATCACATGAATATACAAGAGAGAGAAAATCTATAAGTGCATGTAGCAAGAGAAGATGCACAAATAGCCTAAGTGTGTTTAACCTCTCACTAAGAGGATGGCTTTCAAGTTAGCCATGAACTTGACCATGGAAGGCCAAATCTCCATGGATGAAGCCAAAAGGTACAAGATGACCAAAATTAGTAAAAGTGTCAAAAGATCCTACCAATGTACCCCAAGCCCTATTTATAGTCACTTTCTCCTTTTGCCCATGGGCCCCTATGTACATGTGAAAATCAACTCTATGGCTTCATGACAAACCATCCCTTCCCAAAGATTTTGTCCTCAAAATCATACAAGATATTTACAATTGAATCGCAATCTCAATGTAAACCCATGGGAAGTAGAGAGGTCTTCAAAAATGCACCACATTTGGAATAGGAAAACCAAATGTAGTGAAGCCGGCAAACTCCTTCTCCAAAAATAGCATGTAGGACTGTTATGGCAGCCATGTTGTCGATGAAGCTTCCCTTGAAATTCTTCATGAAACCTCCATAAAAATGAGCCGCAAATGATGCGTAGCCGCACCCAAAAGGGTCCCACATATTTGTCATCGAACCAAATGATCTTCCAAGTGTGTTGGAACTTGGAGTAGATTGGTAACCCCAACAATAGATCCAACCAAAGCTGTCCAGAAATTACAGCACATATAAAACCTCATGATATGCCCATTTTTCACATAATAATCATGCCACTTGATCAAGGAATACTTCCATCAAGTAAACCATGTTGTTGAACATACTCCATTGATTGCCAAGTAGCCTCATCTATGGGCAAGCGCTTCCATTTCACAAGGAATTCATCTATGTTCCGGTTCCTCAAAACCCTTGTCTTGTGGAACACCTCAATTAAGAGGGGGTGTTGAGAGATGTAATCTCGCAGTGTTGTGTGTATGTGGGAAAGCACCCTAGAGGTGCAAGATATTGTGGCAAGATAAGAATGCCATATGTAATATTGAATTGTATGTGAGTGTTGACCAAAAGAGTGGAAAAGGAGGTACCACATGGATGATGACATGTAAAGTGGGATAAGGCTAGAAAACCTATATCATTGTATGGTTCATTGTGAATGCAGTTGCCACATGGATGATGACATGTAAAGTGGGATAAGGCTAGAAAACCTATATCATTATATGGTTCATTGTGAATGCAGTAGAGAAATAGAATTGAGTGTTGAGTGTGCAATCTCTCTCTCTCGCTCTCTCTCTCTCTCTCTCTCTTATGGAGTTCTTAGTGTGATTTAATCCACCATAATTATGTTGCTTAATCTATGTCTATCACCATGATCAATGCCATTTTAGGGTTGTTTAACAAATGGGATTTAGAGCTTTAGATTCTAAGTATGTTACGTTAGCCAACGGTCATAGCACCATCATTGTCAAACTTGTATAGCTAAAGGAAGTACCTTAGCAGAAATGACTTGGACTGACTTCTCAAAATATCTCCAAGAAGAAATGAAGGCTAGAAAAGCTTTGGAATATGTGCACATATACCTACGGAGAGAGCTTCATTGGTGTTCCATTTGTTGTCAAGGACATACCACCAAGTAAATTTCCAATTTTAAGAGCTTGTTACAATGGTAACTATAACTTTTGTGGGCACTATGGTCATGAAGCTCGAGATTTTTTCAAACATACCTACACAACGAGACCATAGCTAGCCTTGCCACCAACATCACAACAAACACTAGCCCTCAATCCTGTAGTAACAAATCAAGAAATGGTTGAGTGTCCCACGCAACAAGTCTTATCAAAGGGCATACACAATGCATCCAATGTGCCATTACCTCCACCAATCTTAGGATTGCAACCACCTTTTCCAAGGATGACACCTCCTAATCAAGTAAGCTTGGAGGAGCCTACTGATTACCAAGTATATGAGGTGGATGGTTAACCTATTCCACACCTCTTTGAGGACCCCATGGAGCTTCATCTCAACTCTTATGTAATGGATGGGAGAGGGGGAGTCAAGCCAGTTTACCAACTTGCCACGATGGAAAGGGGATGGGACATTAGTGCAACAAGAAGGAGGATGCATCTTCCATGTTACCATTGTCAAGGTCCCCATAAAGTTTCAAAATTCCCTATGAAGTTCCCTCAACTCAACCAAGTTGTGCCCTCAAACATGTCATTGGCTACTTTAATCATTATGGCATAGATCATGAGATTAAGGACTGCCCCAACAAGATTGTGGTGATAGGTCCACAAGAAGGACCCATCATTCACCACCCTAAACATGATTGGGGTAAGTAATCAAACCCAAAGTAGATCTTGAAAAATCTAGATCCCACACCTTTGAATGCTATCACCCGGCTACAAGCACAGAACGAACATGTTCTCGAGCAATGATTTGTGGCCTCAATAGAAGAGTCTAAGAAGAAGAAGAGCCATAGGAGAAAAAAGTCAATTAATAATCAAAAAACAGAGGCCAAAAAAATAAATCTAGGAACGCCTTAAGAGCCAGTCTTCATTAGGGACTTTGATGAGGACTCTAACTCCTTGAACACACATTAGGGAAAAACGGAGCTCATTTTGGGGCCCTGTAAGAAATTCACTATTTTTCGATTTATTTCTCTCCTAAAAGATCTCAAAAATAATAAAATATGAAAACGTGGCTCAGAACTGTCAGTAAGGACCACTGAACTGTCAGTTCAGAAAAGAATAAGATAATCTTTTGTCTAACTAACACGATTTTGCATTAAATATCTCCTTAATTTTTTTTGTTTCTCGAAGATTTCGCATCTCTTTTGACGACGTGTGCAGGCCTCTCATAAAGAATCCATCACTGAACTTAATGATTGTATGGATACCGCCACACTTCCACAATTCATGTTACAAAAAGACTATGAGATTGACAAGCCAACTTTGCAACCTCAGAAGCACAAAAATGGCCGATACTAGTGAAGTACAATCTCAGAAGAAGCGATTATATCATCTTCACATCGACTTAGAAGAACAATATGCTCCAGCACAAAAAAGACGAAAGGATACGGTGCTAAATGCTCAACAACGGGAAAATATGAGAAGAGAAGGGCTCCAACATATTGACTTATGGTGTGATGGAAGTATATATCCAAAATGTCCAGTACAAAACTCTACACCTCCATTTGTCAATCCAACCACACTATTGAGGTTTGCGGGCGATGGACAAAATAAACTTCTTGGTTATATTTCAGCACAGTCTGCATTTGCAGAAACATATAAAACAATGTACCTACAAGAAAAGGGAGCCAGGATTCAAGAGATAGCTATTCGTGCAAAATTGGAGCAGCAGTTGCAGAATGAAATTGAGGAGCATTCAAAGAGTAAAAAAGAGTTAACAAGATCAAGAAGGAAGAGAACCATGCTTGGAGACAGACAACGAAGTAGGAAGATTAAAAACATTGCAAATTTGAAGGCTGGGACTGGTGGATGCAAGCGAAGAATTCAGGAAGCAAGGTTAGTTTGCAATTTTTTATTTTTTAAACTCAAAAATGCTCTCAAATGACTATATGTATTTTGTCCATTATTGCAAAACAGGATTGGAAGTGTTGAATAATATAGGCATATTGTGTTGTTACTATATTGTTACTATAGAAAATTATTGGAGCCTGCAAAAGAAAATATGGATCCCAACCTTCTTCCAGTTAAACAAATGAAAGGATTGCTTTCTTGTGGTGTAGCAAAAGGTTTGATTGAAGAAAAAAAATACAAAACAATCAAACGCAATGTTGTAGAGGACTTTATATCCAATAATCAAGTTGATGGTACTACAATCCAAGAGGCTCTTGATGTTAGTGGAGTTAGCATGAAGGGATATAGTTCGATTTTCCATGCGATATCCTCAACTTTGAGAGATCAAAGGATTAAACGAGTTTTACTGCCAAATCCAGCAACAGTGTGGAAGATAAGAGGTCATTTGAATGAAAGTATAGATGAGTTTATTGGACCATATATCCATATTGAAGATATATTTCATGGTGCTAAAGGAACCACTGTGTATGACCCTTGGAACAATATATTTGTAGATCTACAACAACTTCAAAGAAGAATGGTCGAGTTTTATGGAATAACATTTGAAGAGTGCAAAGGCATTTTGAAATTTGTTATCAAACTGGATGAGTGTGAGGTTGTAAAGGAAAAGAAAATGGAAAGGATTACTATCACATTGATGAATGGAGCACTTGATACATCATTGAATGAAGCGAGTTCGAAGTATTTTAGTGTGCAGTCGGAGAAACACATATGGTGGTTGGGCTCATTCCAGGTATGATCATTTTTTATTTCGTACTTGATTTTAGTCAATGTTTTCAAATCTTTTATAGTAAGACTTTTGTTTTGTATAATCACAGGTAAAGACAGAAGACCATGAAACACTAGATTGGGTGTTTCACCACACGGAAATACCAAGAATAATTAAAAGACAGGTGCAAGGAGAGAATCTCCATGTTGCAGGAAAAGGTGATTTTCAAGTAGAGTGACACATGGCGGGGGATCTTAAAACACTTAAGTGCATGTATAACGTTAGTAAAGGAGGTAACTCAAAGTCTCCTTGTCTTTACTGCAAAGAATCAGCGCAAGTAATGGATTCTAAATGGTGGAAGAGAGCACCTAATAGAGATAAAGTTGACCCTGACTTCAAGGCCATTCTTGACATTCCACTATGTAATGTTCACATATGCACATTGCATGCTCTATGTCGAATTATTGAGAAATTGGTATTTTTGTATATTGGATTTGCTTGGAAACTCCGTCCCGAAAGAAATAGAAAGGATGCTCTTCATGCATTGGAAAAAGTGTTATCCGATATAGGTCTGCATGGAGGTGATGTTCATATCACAAAGGATTTTAAAAAGTCTAGCAATGGCAAGGAGGTACCAATCAAGCCCTCTATTGGTGGTGTTAAGGCAAGAAGATTCTTGTCTCGACCCAAACACAATAGTAAGCAAGTAAGGCAAGGTAAAACAGTTTCAAGGATTAGTTATGGATTGTGGAAGCAAGTCCATAATGCCGTGAAAGATCATGAGGCAGATGGGGAAGCACGAAATGTGAAGGCAGAGGTGTGGAGGTCTCTTGATCAACTCTTCATGTTCTGTGACAATGTAACATGGACAAAGAGTGATTACAATAACTTTGAAGAGGCAATAAAACATTTTGGGAAGTCAATGAAAGACGCATGGACAGCCTGCAATATAACTCACTACATGGTAAAGTGATGTCTTCTTCTTTTACTTAAGTGTGATCCTCTTTTCTTTTATAACTTACTATGCATTCTTATGTCTTTGTGAAAACAGCATATCATCTACAACCACCTTCCCTATTTTGTCAAAAAGTATGGATGCCGAGCAATTTGGTCTACCCAAGGCATGGAGAAGTCTCACTACATGGCACGTAATGCATTTTTCAGACACACACAACACTATGGAGGGAGTCAAAAGGCAAATAGTCTGAAGGAAGTCTTCCAATGGTTTTACCGAGGCATTCTACAAAGGCTGCATGCTAAAAGAAAAGTTGCTAACTCCAAAGTCAAGCTTGCTTTTATTCTAGCCCAAAAGCAAAGACGAAGACAAACTTTGGACAATTCAATGGCAGCAGAGAGACATAGACAGTGGAGGGATTCGAAGATATTTAGAAACCATAAATGGACAAGTAAACATGAATAGCAGTTTGTAACTTATTGGTGTTATGTCCACATGTTTTCAAACTCAATCAATAGATTTTTATTCTGTGGAACAAGTGACTCTTGGTGTAATGCCTATATGTTTTGAGACTCCATCGAAAGTAAGTCTTTTGTGAAACATGTGATCTATATTAACAAGCATCAATACATCCATATATTAACACACAAAAAATTCAATCAATACTACTTAATTATGCTAGACATACTGTTGATCCTTACCAATAAAATACTGAGTGTCAAACACTTTTAGAAGCTTTTGAGTGTGGGAAGAGTACTGAAGTGTCGTACAATGATGGGACAAATGCAAAAGGGTACTGATCGTCCGTACGGACAAGGAACTGATGAGGATCAAAGACTTTGTACAAATCAGTTCAACTTCAACATAATGTTTGTGCTATATTTGATGACTAAATCCTATTACTCCCAAGGCTTGCGAGTCGGAACTCTCTTTTTGAACTTGATTGGACTCTTTTTCTTCCTTATTGGCTTGATGTCGACTTTCTGTTTATCAATGCTTGCCTCTGTTGCTTGTCTGAGAGGGGTATCCTTGTCTTCAGCTATCTCCACGTGTTCTTCTTCTTGGATTGTTTGGCCTGATGCAATCATGGGTGGCTCTCGAAACCTTATGAGCTTGTGTTTTCCATAGCCCTCTAGACATTTGGGCTCCTTAACACCACATGCTAATGCATAAGAAGTGTAAGACAAAAAGTAAGAGGCCCTAGAGGCCTGCTTATTCACATAATCCCCAAATATATCTATGGCGGACAACCTCTCTATTAAAATGATCTTTTCCTTTTGCCATGGAAGATCATGTCCACCTAATACCCTAGACAAACATTTAAAGAAGTAAACAATGGCTTCTCCATTGTTGCTCAACTGCCTATGGTAAATCAAGATCTTAGCACTACCTAGATCATGAATATAATGAGCTAGGCTTGACATTTTGCCAAACCCAGCTGGCCTGCTTCCACTTGATCTCTGGAGGAATGTGTCATCCTCAATTTGTAGCTGCCATGTATCAAAAGATTATAGTGAGACAATGATACATAACTACAAAACATTTAAACACAACATAAAGTATTTGATTTGAAGTAATAATATCATACCCTCTCATTTTCATCAGCAACAAGAAGTTCATCTTTCCAAAGATTTATTCCTCTCCCCTCCAGTCCAGCCTCTTCTTTAAGTTTTTCCTTATGAAGTGATGAGAGATTCATAGCTTCCTGGGTGAGCTGGAAGGCAGCTTCATCTGGCTCTTGGAAACTTTCAGCCTCTTTGAAACAAATAGTAAGGGCCTCTGCAGGATCAAAGGTTGTTTCCAAAGCTAGCAGTGAATGGTCATCCTCTATGCCAACCTCCTTGTCAAGCCTTGAAGCCTGGGCAATAAGGGAAATGGCATAGTCCTCCCTCAAATTGAACATACACTCTATATCATGGAGGAAAACATAATCTTTACCACCAATCAAGACACCTGGAAGCATGGGCACTGCATAGTTGCTGCTCTGAACATCAAAGTCTTCAACTGGCTGTGCTGCCCTAAGAGTCTCAGTCCTTAGTTGAACAAGGTCAAGAGCAGCCACTTGCAGCCCCTCATCCTCGAGGTTGATATCTTCTTCCTGCTCTGCTATATCTGTTGCCATAGGAATATCCTCTTTTACCTCTGCTACAGATATATCTTCTTCTTCAGTCTCCTGCCCTTGCTCTTCTAGAGATTGCTGTTGAAAGACAATGTACATAAGGAATGCCATGTTTTCCTCAAGCACTCTACACTTTCTGGTGTGCAAGTTACAACTGAATTTATATTCCTCAGGCAGGCTGTCAAACCTTCTATTCACATGGTACCTCAGCTTGTCAATGGAGACAATATGATTTAAATGCACAAAAACCTTTTCACCTTCCACAATCCTTCCTGCCTCTGTCAGTTGTTTGAAGGTATCCCAATGGTCTGAAAGGAAATCTCTGTGATGGTCCAAAAGAGAGCTCATAGTGAACTCCCTGTTGAAAATATTGTGGTATATGTGGAAGTTCCTTTGAGCCTCGCACTTGTGAAGAAAGTCAAATAGGAGCAAATCTGGAGATTTGTCCTCTTCTGGTTCCCTTTGTTTTGAAAGGGAAGACTCACCTTTCTGCTCTAGTCTCTTGCTTTTGCCTGAACCAAAATTTATATAACATGAATTCTATATGCTCACCTATGCAATCAGATAATGTATAGGATATCAAAAAACAAAACTCTTCATCAGCACACATGAATCACCTGGTGATTTCTGTGGTCTGAGTATAGCAGCAGAGAAGTCCAACTTCCTCTTGAAAGGAGGGGCCTGAGGATAAACTGTTCCAAAGCAGAAACATTTCTCATCATCAAGAAAGACATCTCCATGGACATAGAAAGCAAAACAATGAGTAAACAGTAAAAACCAAAAGAGACACAAGACTTTGCAACAAAACGCGATGCAGATCTATTTGAAAAATGTAAAGTGCTCTCCTCGCATTTTGTTGCAAATTCTGAATTTCTACTGACATCCACTTCCAGTCAAATGCTATGGATATCTCACAATGTTCAGGACAGTAAATGATGCAAGGAGGAATTCCCATGTGCAAAAGAGATTAAAAGAAGGAGAAAAAATAAAAACTAGAACAAATATCAGAATTTGCAGCAAAACGCGATTTGGAGCATTTGGAAAACATAAACCTCTCTAATCGCATTTTGTTGCAAAATTCTAAATCCTACTCATATCCATCTCTAATCAAATCCTAGGGTGATCTGACAGATTTCTAGGCACTGAGATTTATGAATTCTACAGATGGAAGAAATATAGGTCAGAAAACATTGGAAATGGTATAGATCTCTGACCTTTCTTTTCCTCTTCCATACTGATGGAATAGCCCTGGAGATTGTCCTGCTCTCTTCCAAAACTGAGCTGTAGCACTGGTAACCTGGAGATCTGGTAATGGTAGTAGTCTTCAGACAGGTTGCAGAGTGGATGGAGTGTGTTGGGTAGAAAGTGGTCAAAGTGGGAGAGAAGAGGATGATGGGAGGGTGCTGGCAGGGATGGAATACGGGGAGGGAAAAGTGTTAATGGATCTAATTATTAAATCATGATTGGCACAATTTCCAAGGCAAAAAGTGACCCACAAATTTCAAATCCCAAAAGATTTGGTGGGACCCACACGTGTTAAAAAACGACTATATCTCACACGTGTGGTATTAATAACTCCATTATTTATATTTTGTAATAATCTACTCTCCTAACTCAGTTCTCTTGCATCTCTACCTCCCTACTCCACACCATCAGCATCCAGACCAGCAGCAAAGGTTCATACCCAGCACAGGATACTCATCATCAGCACAGAACTCTTGCAGATAGCTTCCAGGTTAGTAAGAAAATCTTTTTCCTCTTCTTCTTGTTTAATAGTATATTAGGGTAAGAATTGATTGATGTGATGTAGGTTACATATTATGATAAATATTATATGCATTTTTTAGATTTTCTCCACTGCATGTAGAAGCAGGAAGACTTTTTATTTGGCCCTGTTGAATGAGAGTTTGATCACTTCTTGATGTCCATAGGCTCAATCCATGTTGCACCAAGCTGCATACACACTGAAATGACTAAAGGCATGCTGAAGTATGTTGTCTCTAGAATTTGCAGCAAAACGCGAGGAGAGGATTTTAGAAATCTCAAAATAGTTCAAATCGCATTTTGTTGCAAATTTTAAAATTCTTCTTCATCCACCCATTTCAAGCCTGCATAGTTCTTCTATAAACACAATACATATTGTTTATAGTTGGAAAGAGAGAGAATTCATCATATGAATGCAAAAGCATGTTGTTTCAAGCATTTGCAGAAAAACGCAATTTTGAGCTGTTACAAATTTCAAATCTTCATAATCGCCTTTTGTTGGTTTCAGGTGGAACAGGACTGCCATTCTTTCCTTACAGGAAATGGCAGAGGATTACCTGGAGAAGTACTTTGAAGATGCAATGCTTGTAGCAGCCCATGCTCACAGGGTAACTCTGATGGCCAAGGACTTCAACACATTGTCCAGAGTGAGGTGGAGGTATGACA
Organism: Cibotium barometz; assembly: GCF_041138505.1. NCBI lineage: Eukaryota > Viridiplantae > Streptophyta > Polypodiopsida > Cyatheales > Cibotiaceae > Cibotium > Cibotium barometz. The sequence goes on from NC_141061.1 coordinate 1,265,837, forward strand.
AGCTGGTCCATCCTGTGGAATGGCAGGACATTAAAATGAGAGACATATTATTAATTCCACCTATAAGGAAATTGAAGGCAGACAAGGTGAAGGTTGTTGAAGTGACCCACTCAATGAGCACCAGAGGGAAAGCTGCTTATGAGGAGTCACTGAAGCAGCAAATAGAGGAATCCAAGTCTGCTATAAATGTGGAGACTGTACAGATGGAGCTACAGATACAGAGAAGGTTGCAGGAGCTGGGCCCTAACATATTTGTCCATATTGAAGATGATTTTTCAGAGAATAATTTTGACTTGACAAGAGCATGCTTGGCAGCATTGGCTCATAAGAATGAGTATTGCTCAGATACTATCATTCTTGCAATGCTCTAGTAAGTGTCTTTTATTTTACATTTGTTTGCAAAACAATCCTTATTGTACCTCCTCCCTTACACCTTACCTTAATTATTGTTTTGTCCAATGTAGCATGATGAGAAGCTGGCTGAACCATGCTGTACAGCATACAGTTTATATTATTGATCCTGCAATTTCCTTCAAGTTAAGAGATCCAAAGGAAACTCCCATGGATATTTCCAATTGGTTCAGACACTGTGATTTTGATCATGTTGATATTTTGCTACTTCCATACCATAACAAGTATGTGTGTGGCTGCTTCTTTTGGGATCTTCCTTCAAGATTGAGTACTCTTGTAGCCTTTGATTTCTTAATGCTTTTTTCCTTATGCAGTGACCACTGGAGCTTTGCTTCTATTGACATCCAGCAGAAGCAATGCTTTTTATTCAACTCTCTTAGAAACACACACAGAGAGGTTAAATTGTAAGTGGTTTGTGTGCTATTTTTAACTTTAAACTTCATTATTTGGATTTAATGCACACTAACTGAATTATATGTATTGCAGTTGTATTAGAAGACTTCTAGATGCATTGGATCAGTGTCCTCCTAATGTCAATCTTTTGGATTCAATAGAGCCAATAGATTTAGAGGTAGAAAGTTGCTCCCTCTACTGATGTCTATTTCATGCTATGCCTTTGAACTTATTGAGTAATTTTATTTTGTTCAGACATTAACAGTTTCTAACATATCTTTCCAACTATCCAGACACCACAACAAGATGATTCAAGTAGCTGTGGTTAGAGAGTGCTGATTAGTGCCAAATATATACTTTCAAGCTATTTTGAGATAGGACAGCCAGAGCTTGTAAGAAAAAATAATTTTCATTTAGCTTCAAAAAATTTGATATTGGTACAAAGTGTTCTAAATCATCATATCTCATTGCAGATGAGAGAAGATAGCTTCAACTCGAGCTATGTGTATAGTTTCAGAGCTGATATAATTTGGAAGTTTTTGAAGTATGCCTTCCCCAAACCTATTGTACCAGCTACTGTCGAGTTAGGTGAGAGCTCTAAAGTCCGAGAAGGTGTCATACACCTTGATGACACAGATGATGCAGATGTGGTGCCACAAGAACAAGGACCTAGTGCTGATGAGGAGAAGCCACAAGAACAAGGACCTGTTGCTGCTGATGTTATTGAGGAAATGATGGAGCAACAGCAAACAGATGCTCCAAGGGTAGTAGAGGAGACAATGGAGCAGCACCAAGAGACTGTACACGACAAGATGGAGCAACAGAAAGTAGATTCTCCAAATAAAGATGATACGGTGAGCTTGGACCATGTAGAGCAGCCTCTAGATCAACCTGTAGATAAATAGAAAATTGTTGTCAAGAATATGTTCTACATATGTAATTAAACACTTCTGTACAGAATTTTACATTTCTGAATATAATACCTTTGTTTATGGAGTCTGTGTTATCTCAATTTTAAAATTTTCAATGTCTTTGCATTTTATTGATCTCTCTCTTCTTTTGAGCACCTGCAAAAAAGCAATATGAAACAATAGGGTAAAGTAAACTAATAGCAGTGCTTAATGAGACTAGGATAAGTCACATGGTATACCTTCTTATTGTTGTAGATAAATAAAAAGTCCTTTGAAATAGAACCTTCTGTCTCAAATAGAATGTCATTGCGCAATTGAGCTAGGGAGCAGCATTGTCTTAATGTGATATTGACTAGCATATCACCATTCTCAACAACATCAATATCAAGAAGTTTATTTTCTGCACCAAAAGAATCTTCATCTTGATCCATAGGGACTAGTTTTGTACCTAGCATTCGACTGCGCTTATAATAAAAAGAAAAAATAAAATTTTGTGATGCAACCATGTACTTCAGTTGCATAGAAGGTTGGACAACCTCACAAAACACTGAACTACATGTCTTCTTATCCCAACCTTTATCCAAAAATTGTGGCATGCATGCCAGACTTGTTGCTTTAACGGTGAACATTGTTTTTGAAACCTTCACTGGAAAGGTATTAAACAAGTCTACAAAAACTGTGAGAGGCATGCACAAAGAAATTTTTATTATCCTTGTGGCAATATTGGGTCTAAGAGCTTTCTGTACTTCTTTGAAAAGCTTGGCTCTATATGCCTCTGTAACACTAAAATGTGGGAGAGGCCAATCCACTGAATTCCATGCTGGAAGGTCTTGTTTTCTTAACACACCATGTGTGTTTGCATTGTCCAGCAACTGATAAAAATGATCAGTAAAAAATATACCGGATTGAGCTAGCTCTGTTGCACATCGACCTTCGTATTGTTGTTCTCCTATCGATCCATGCAAAACATCTATAAATCCCAGAATACAATCGATGTTTTGCCATGTCTCATACGATGAAGGGTATAAATCTGAAATAAAATAACACAAGAATATCAATAAGCAAAGAAAGAAAGCTTTGTCTTAAAAATCCATGCACCTCATAAAGAACAAAACCACAATAGAAAAATATACAATTAGGCCTGTGTTGCGGAAGATCATTTGGATAGTCTCGCAAGACAAGTTCTTTATGCATGTACACATGCTGAATCAAAACTTCTTTCACCGATATCTTTCCTCTGCTGATTTTAAAATCTCGTACTCTTCCCTTCCATGATGCCAAGAAAATATTTTTTGTCTGGGGTTTCTTTCTTTTACTAGGTTGCATGAGCACCCATGCTCCTTTCGAAACAGTAAACCTTTCCCAAGTTCCTTCCGTTTTGACTGTACTTGAATTCTCTACCGAAGAAATAGAAGAAGCAGGTCGACGGGGTAAGGATGTGTGGTATAATTCTGCCTTCATAGCATTATCATCCACAGAGCGTCTTCCACAAGAACGACCATAGTTTTTATTCACCATGGATACCTTGTGAATCTGTAACCACAGCAAAGTAATGTAAACAAGATAACAAAGTGAAGTTTCAAGAAAGAGAAAGTAGGCAGACAGATAGTTGATAAGAAACATCTTACTCTAAGCCAAACTGGATCAAGGGAGCAATTTTGGAAAAGAAGAGGTTACTGCACAATGAGGTAGTGGTGTAGAATGGTAGACCTTTCGAAGGAAAGGCAGCACAACAATTCAAAGTTGAAAGGGAGGTGGAAGCGGGAAGGCCCTTGTCAGAGAAAATGTCAGACTAGATTCTATCTTCATGTCCAAAGATCTTGTGAGAATAAAAAACCAATCTCCACATTAATGTAGCACGCTTGTACCTACATAAAATATTGTTTCTTTTATCTATTTTCTTTTATTTTTGTGAATTTCCAACGTTACGTTGGCCCTCTGTTCATTGGTTGAGAGCTTATTTTTCCAAACCGTAAAAGGCCCCAAAATGAGCTCCCTTTTTCCCTAATGAGGGTCAATTCTAAACTTGGTAGGGAGATAACACACAAAACCAAGAGCACGGGAAAGGACACCCCACGAGAACTTATAATTCCTAAAGTAAATCACATGACAAAACTTAGCTATTATCCTGACCCTCAGAAGGAGATTGAGAGAGTCCAAGAATTTAGTGATTTAGCCTATGAAAAAATAAGAGGATCTTAAAACAAAACCCAAGAAAGTGAGAGCCTCAGATACTGCATACCCTACTACCTTAACGACTATTATTGAGACTCACAAACCTCTAGATGTGCCTAGTGTCATCATGGAAGAGACAAAGGCCTCCACCACTCGTAATTTGATACCTAAATGGTTTAATGGACAATTACCATATGGAAACCTTGATCCCATCTTGGAGATGGATTTTCTAGTCTCACCTAATATCTTTTTTGCAAAGGAGGTCGTGAATTCACCACTGAACATCCCCAAATTGTTAGATTTCATGGCCTCACAAAACAAGTATAATGATAACTGGCCAATTGAGTGGAGATCCTGAATTGTTTGAAGTAATGAGATCTCTCCTTAATGGAGAACTCAATGTAATATTTACTAACATGCACAAGACATGTCCCCACTATACAATGGAGATACTTAGAGTCATGCCTGAATCAATAACCCAATGAAAGAAGAAAATGCCAAATCTATGGTTGAAATTCCACTTAATAAATGTAACATGCCCATCTTCATTAATAAAAACATGTCCATGATGTAATAGATGAATTTATGAGTTTTTATGGTGTAAAATTAATAATTTTATTAAACAAGCCATTTCTACTTAGAATCTTCAAATTTTGAGTCCAAATTTAGAATCTATGCGTGATTTTGCCCTAATATAGGATTTTATAGCATTTAAAATAGACACCGAATCAAGCTTATACGCAAATTTTGGTTATTTTTTTGTTAAAAACGACGACCTTTAAACCTTAATAAATGCACGACCGGGTGTCCGATTGACGAACGGTTTGCACCCCAACGACCAAGGGAACATCCTTGACATTTTCGCTGAAAAACATTTCACCCTCCGGACGGCGATCTGGCACGCAAACCGAGGTCGGTGCCCCAAATTTGGAAACCCCGCTCCAAAAAAGATCGTACACACTCACCAAGGTGCCCGTACAATGGCCGCACAAGGACCAAAGGCTGACCATCCACTATATGGTCCACACGCACTGCCATGTAGACATCCATGCTACCTCTGACCAAAAGGGTATATGTGTACCACTCCTTTGCCTGTGTACCGCCACAATACCTTTCCTCAAGCCCATGCAAACCACTGATCGACACACTTTGACGGTACACCGTCCTTTCAACCGTACTTTGCTCAGTGCCCACACCCACACCCCACAGCTATATAAACCCCCAGGGCACTTCATGGTGGCCAGCACACATTCTTGTGTAATGTATACCGTGTTTAAGGCCGTACCGCCAGCCCATACTGTCCTTCTGCACCTCTGTACTATACCTACGGCCGCCCCTTGCAGCCTTTCTCTCCCAACTCTCAGATAAGCCCAGCCAACCCACCCTTTTGAGGAGAGAGTGTCTGCTGCCATGAATTCTCCCACCAATCGATTAACCACAGCTCGTGTTCTTTGCCTCCAATATGGCAATGTTCGAATGCGTCCATCTCTGCAACCACTTTCTAATATTGCTCTGCAAGGAGTCTTATGTCTTCTCATTGTTTCTCCCTCCGCATACGTTGCAAAAGTGTCTTGCATTGCAACTTTGAGCTTGTTTCCTCGTCCGTGCCATTTCTTTCCTCATCCTGTAATTTGCTCCTTGTGCCTTGACCAAGCTTTTCAGCATTCCTATCTCACCGCCTTTGTCTGGTTCTCTTGCAAGCCATTAAGAGATGCATATTGCCATTGCCATGGAGACAATCAGACAGAGATCATCTAGCTTAAGAGGTGAGCAAAGCAAAGAAGATAGAGACCACCGAGCTCGTTAGGTGAGCAAAGCAAAGAAGACAACTTACCAGGGTAAATCGTGCAGCTTGTAGGGTGGGGGATGAGCTGCATCTTGCCATCTCCATGGAGACAATCAGACAAAGACTAGCTAGCTAGTGAGGCGAGTAAAGAAAAGAAGACGTCCTACCGAGCAAAGAAAAGAAGACAAAGAAAATGAACACAATACCTTTTGCAACGTAGGAGGCAGAAGGTTCTAACATAGCGTGGCAAGTTATGTACTTTATTCAAAACATTTACCAGAGCGAGAGGCCTAAAAATTTGAAAGTCTGCGGGGTATTGAAATTTTCACCCGCCGTGGTTTCCCCCCTTCGGCAATACACGTCAGCAAAATCTTGCCTCCCAACCAGCAAGTGGAATGTGGCCTAAAATGTTCAAAACCCCAATAGGTCAAAAGGGCACGCTATCGGATTTGATGGTGTGCAATGTGAAATGCAATGACCCTTGACATGCTTATGAGTCATATAGCAAGGAACTGCAAGGAAAAAGAAGCAATGAAAAATTGTAAATAGTGTTGGATTTATTAAAAGATCTTTGCACATGCAAAAATTGAACATTTTCAATTTCTTCCATTCCAGGGTGAATCAAGATACCAATATCACTAACTATCAGTGTTTTAAGACCACCATGCACTAGTCCCATAGTGTGGATTCCATTTTTTCAATCCGTTTAGGTTTTTAACAAACCAAAAAAAATTTATGGAGCATGTCCTCGAATGGGTACGCAAAATTTTAGCACAACATTGGAGGTCCCTTAAACCATACCAGATGTTCTCAATTGGATGTGTCCTATGGTTGAGGAGAAGCTCACGTAGTGTACTTTAGAATGATTACTTGGTTGCATGTATGTGCAGAATAGATTTTTGATGTTTTTGCATGAAGTGCTATAACTATTTAGAACACATGCCTCACATGCCACATCGAACTTGTAACAATTTAATGATCAAATTATAAATTTTATTTCTATGTTTTTTTGGTCTCATATTGAATATTAGAATGTGTACTACTGCTTGGATACCAAGTTTGTCAAATTCCATTGAGCAATGCATAAGTTATGGGTCGAGCAAGTTACCTATATACAAAAAATGCCCTGAACCTCACCAAAAATGGCTACACCCAAGCATGCATTGACCCAAAGGCAAAGGTCTATGGAACTTGGTGACAGGCGATGAGGTGGAGCCAAGGATTCCCCAAATGAATGCAACACCTACCCAGCTTACAGCACATCAAAATTGGATAGAGAGAGCCTTTAAATTATTGCTGTGTTACAAACAACATGTTATGCTATATACAAGACTTACAAAATCCCAAGGATGCATGGGATACTTTGGTAAAGTTGTATAATACGACTACAATGTTGAGAGCTTTGATATCCCAAGCTCATCTACATCTTCATCTATGGCAGTACATCATGAGCTTGAGAGGGGCTATTGAGATTCAAGCTCGATGTCAGTGTGTGCCAGCTATGCTATGTGTTGGCATGTTAGGTAGCAGCATGTGTGAGACATAAATGACCGCATCTAGCTGGTCATCGTGTGTGGACATTAGCTAGGGTTAGATGTGTGTGGACACAACTCATAGTGTGTCTTGTGTATTATGGATTATGGCTTTATGCATTGTGTGAGAAGGGAGATGGCTTCCCTCTATGATTAGGGTTTGCAATATACATTAGGGTTTGCTCTTGTGTGTGTGTCTCCTCTCCCTCTACCTGTTTTTCAACATGGTATCAGAGCTTGGTGCTCTCTTATAGGGTTTATGAGTGAGTGAGAGAAGAGGGAGAAGAAGCTGTGAAGCTTGCCATTGAAGCTATGAAGCTTGGAGCACACCGATTACTATCAAATCTGAGAGCTTGGCCTACCGGGTAAGGTCTTCTAAACATCCTTGAGCGGATTGCAGGTGATTCAGGCAGAAACAAACAAATTAGGGTTGCCCAAAGCAAAGGAATATTCTGGTTTTTTGGAAGCTTTCCATTGAAGCTTGGAAGTGGTGATGTATGGTGAAAATAGATGCAAATCTGGCAAAGAAACATGTATGTGACAAGCAAGAATGTATTGGCAACTCATGTACAAGCCCTATACTGATTTTGGAACAATTTTGATGCACTTGAATGATTCATGAAATTTACTGGTTTTTGAGCTCTCACAAAATAGAGAAAAGGAAGCCAATTTTTGATAAATTTGGAGCAAGTTTTTGGCAAAAATCAACTCATTGATGGATTGCACACATGCCTAGATGTGTTGGGTACTTAATTGCATCATCAATTAGGACTACAAATAGTCCAAAAGCCCTCAGGAGCAGGCGGCGCAGAACTACAGCAGAAACAGAGTATTTTTCAACTATATTTGATAGGTGGAGGACCAAAATCAACTCTTGTGCTTGACTTATTCCAAAATTGGGTTAGCGATTGGTTGCTACATACACTTGAGAAGAAGGCTATATGATTGGATTGATCAATTATCATCTATGGAGCTGGAAATGAGCTGATTAAACAGGCTGTCTACAGAGAAACAGAGTGTGATTAATCGACTATTACTCTTTGGTCTGAAACAATTGGACTAATTCCTTTTACATGGAGTTAGTGGACATCATTGCTAATCTAATGAATGCCTAGTTGCTCAATTTGGACAAGGATTTAAGAAATTAGAGCAAACTTACTACTGGTTTTTCTGGTTTTTCTCAGAACAGAGAAAGGGGTTTGACAAAATTGATATGTACGCATCTCGGATGGTGTTGATATTCAACATTGAGGTTGTTTAGGTGTCAATGCCAGTTACCCATACTTGATTGAACCACTACATTACAATTTGGAGCCTTGGAAAGCGCATCAAATCAGGGTATCTTGGACTGTGTGAGTCAGTTCATTTTGGATGCATACAGGTTGATTTTCTACATCAAAATTGAAGATTGTTGACTACTTTGGAGTATCTAGAACACTCATTGGAGTGTGGTTGTGAGCTGAGGAAGACTCGTTTATAGATTTGAACGTGTGCGAAAGGTGTATTTGCATTGAGCAATATGTCGGATAATCCAATACAAATTGTTGGTGAATAGATAGGAAGAACTTCCAGGCATGGAAGTACAGGATCAAAAGTTTTCTGAAGGGAAAAGGTTTTTGGAATCTCATTACAGGTACTGAGCTAGAGCCGGAACTACCCCAACAACCTACACAGCAACAAGTTATAGCTCATAAGCAATGGTTAGAAAGAGCATTCAAAGTGTTGCATTATCTGTCTATATGTATTTCGAATGCCATATACACATTCATGATGCTGAGAATCCCAAAGATGCATGGGATACATTGGTAAAGTTGTTTGATACAGGCACTAGTGCTCGCAAGTCTCAATTACGACAACAGATACATAATGTGAAACAGAATAGAAGGAGCATCCATGATTATGTACAAGAGACAAATAAGTATGCAGATGCATTGGCAACAATCAATGCCCCCATGCCTGATGATGATTTGGTAGACATTACCTTGCGTGGTCTTGGCAAGGAATATAAATCTTTTGATACATCCATCTCGGTTTGGAGTACAGGTTTACCAAACTTTGATGAGTTGGTTTCACTCTTGCTTGTTGAGGAAATCAAACTCAGTGATTCTTTTCAGGATGTATCTACTAGCCATGATGATAATGGCAGAAATCAGGCTTTCTATTCGCAAAGAGGCTTTAGAGGCAAGGGGAGATTTACATCACGTGGCCTTGGTAATGGTCGTGGATGGCAGGATAGGTCACCACAATAGAATTTTCAGCCTTCATATGGTGATAGAGGTGGTCGTGGATATACACCTCAGAGAGGCAGAGGTAATCCTTGTGGTAGAGGACGTTGGCAAGGTCAACAAACATCTATGCAAGATGTGGAATGCCATTACTGTGGGAAATTTGGTCATATGGCACGTGATTATTTCTGCAAATAGAATGATTTGAGAGGGGGTAGAGCACAACATCGTGGCATTATGCACAACATGGTGGTGGAAATTATGCATCAAGCAGTAATGATGGCACTACAAATCACTTGTTTGCCATAAAACATGTTGTGGGATCTATGATGACAAACGCTGAAAATGATGACACTTGGTATATGGACTCTGGAGCATCAAACCATATGACTTGTCATGGTGAATGGTTTGAGCATATGAAGCCTATGGATGTGAAAGGCTATGTGGAGACAGGAGATGATACCTAGCATGCCATTACACATGTTGGAAGTGTACCATTGCTTATGCACAATGGTCAAGCAAAATCTATGTCAGATGTATTGTATGTGCCTTCTATCACAAAAAGCTTGGCCTCAATTGGTCAAATGGTGGAACAAGGATTACAAGTTTGTTTCAACGAGCATGGTTGCTTTGTTGAGGAGTTCAAAAATGGATGTAGAGTCATTGCTAAAGGAAAGAAAGTAGGCAGGTTGTTTAAGCTGGATGCTGGAATTCCTGAGTTGAAATCAGCCATGTTCTCTAAAAGTGGAAATGTGGTACAGGACATTGATATGTGACATAAGAGGATTCGACATGTCAATATACAAAGGTTAAAGAACATGCAGGCAAGAGGCATTGTTAGTGGGCTCCCTAGATTCAAGTATGATGGGAATATGCATGTTTGTGAAGCCTGTCAGTTTGGAAAGCAGGCGAGGTTGCGGTTTCCTAGAGAAGGCAACATGAGTAGCAGGCCACTTGAGATAGTACATAGTAATGTATGGGGTCCTGCACAAAACCCATCCATCAAAGGCAGTTTATATTATGTGGCATTCATTGATGACTTTAGCAAAATGACATGGATATACTTTCTCAGAGAGAGAAAAGTGAAGTGTTGGAAAAGTTTATGGATTTCAAAGCTTTTGCAGAGAAGCAATGTGGCTGTTGGATTAAATGTTTGAGGACAGATGGAGGTGGTGAATACACCTCAAATGCTTTTGAGCATTTCTTGAGAAAGCATGGCATAAGAAGGCAATTGACTTGCAGGTATACACCTCAGCAAAATGGTGTGGCTGAGAGAAAGAATAGAGTCATTTGTGAAGTGGCCAGGGCAATGCTTAATGAAAGGAGCATGCCAGATTATTATTGGGCAGAAGCATGTGCCACTGCAGTGTATATACTTAATAAAACACCTACAGCGGCCATACATGGAAGTACGCCAGAGATGCGGCTTACAGGTTTTAGGCCAGACATTGGACACCTCAAAGTTTTTGGTTGCATAGCTTATGTACATGTGCCTGATGAGAGAAGGAGGAAGTTGGACCCTAAGGCAGAGAAGTGTGTGTTTATTGGATATGCACAGGATCGAAAGGCATACAAATGTTACAATCCACAAACTAGGCAAGTGGTTATCTCACGAGATGTGGTGTTTGATGAGCTTGCTAGTTGGTACAAAGCAAAGGATGAGGGTGTCATGGCAGAGAAGTGTGTGTTTGTTGGATATGCACAGGATCGAAAGGCATACAAATGTTACAATCCACAAACTAGGCAAGTGGTTATCTCACGAGATGTGGTGTTTGATGAGCTTGCTAGTTGGTACAAAGCAAAGGATGAGGGTGTCATGGCAGAGAAGTGTGTGTTTGTTGGATATGCACAGGATCGAAAGGCATACAAATGTTACAATCCACAAACTAGGCAAGTGGTTATCTCACAAGATGTAGTGTTTGATGAGCTTGCTAGTTGGTACAAAGCAAAGGATGAGGGTGTCATTGATTCTCTTGAAGCTGATGTGCATGTGAACTTGCCACAAGCAAGTTCTAGTTCTACTTCTATGTCTGGGCCAGCAGAAGCTGAGAGTAGTACTGTACGTCTATGGTCAGGACGTTTGAGGCATGAGAGTGTGAGCACTGGGAGTAGTGCTGTGGATAAAGGAAAGAAGAAGGTTGAAGGAATTGGAATAACAGGTTATGAGTCATCAAGTTCGGAGAGTTTGGATGAGGAACTTGGCATACCTATTTTACGCACACCTGGTGCAAGACAGGATAGATATGTGCCACCACATGCTAGAGTAATAAGTGTTCAGAGTGATCTGCATGCATTGCGGAGATCCCAAAGGGTCAGATATCCAGTTGACAGGTTAACATATCGTGATTTTTCTATGCATTATGCATATATGACATCTTTGGTGAAGCATGTGGAACCTACATGCTATACAGAAGCTATTGGAAAGCATGTATGGGAGAAAGCAATGGATGTTGAGATGGACGCATTGGTTCATAATGACACATGGGATTTGGTTGCATTACCACAGGACAAAAATGTTATTGGTTGTAAATGGGTTTACAAAGTGAAATGCAAGTCCGATTGAGCGACATAAAGCGAGATTGGTAGCTAAGGGTTATGCACAAACCCAAGGCTTGGACTATGATGAAACATTTAGTCCAGTGGCAAAGATGGGAACAGTGAGAGTAGTCATTGCTATGGCTGCAGCTAATGGTTGGGAAATGCATCAAATGGATGTGAAAAATGCATTTCTAAATGGTGATCTACAAGAAGAGGTTTATATGGCACAGCCAGAAGGGTATGTACACCCAAAGTATCCCACTCATGTATGCAGATTGAAGAAGGCTTTATATGGTTTGAAGCAAGCACCTCGTGCTTGGAGTGATAAGATGAGCAGATATCTTATATCCCTTGGATTTCAGGTTTCTACAGCAGATTCTTCACTCTATGTGAAGAAAATAGATCATGGGATTGTTTTACTTGTCGTCTATGTGGATGACTTGATTGTTACAGGTGATCATGGTACAGATGTGATGCATGTCAAGAAAGCATTGAGTGGGCAATTTGATATGAAAGACCTTGGTGAATTGAGATACTTTCTTGGAATTGAAGTGATCAAAGATCATGCAGGCACATGGTTAGTGCAATGCCAATATGCATTGGATATGTTGGCAAAATATGGCATGACAGGGTGTAAGCCTATGAGTACACCTTTGGAGCAGAATGTGAAGTTGCGGGCTGATTTTGGTGAGGAGTTGGATGATCCATCTATGTACAGAAAGATGGTTGGTAGTCTCATTTACATGACTATCACACGCCCGGATTTGAGTTATGCTGTGGGGCTAGTAAGCCACTTTATGCAGAGTCCCAGAAAACCTCATTTGGGTGCAGTGAGACGCATTATGCGATATGTAAAGACCACTGCACATTATGGTCTTCTTTAGGAGCATGGTAAAAGCTTGGATATACATGGCTACATAGATGCTGATTGGGCAGGTAGTTCATATGATAGGAGGTCTACTAGTGGTTATGCCTTTACACTTGGAAGTGCCGTGGTGAGTTGGAGTAGCAAGAAGCAACCTACAATTGCTTTATCTACTAGTACAGAGGCTGAATACAGAGGTGTAGCCATTGCTACTTGTGAAGGAATATGGTTAAAGAATCTCTTGGCTAATTTGGGTGAGCCTATTGATGGCAAGGTTGTCATTCATTGTGACAACATGAGCAGTATGCCAATGTTTCATGTGCGGACCAAACACATAGAGGTCCATTATCACTTTGTCAGAGAGAAGGTGCTGGATGGTACAGTTGATCTACAGTATGTGAAGATTGATGAGCCGGTGGCTGGCATCTTTATAAAGCCACTTAGCAGGGAAAAGTTTTACTTCCATACTATGTTGGGAGTACGTGGGATGACCTTGAGGGGGAGCGTTGAGAGCTTTGATATCCCAAGCTCATCTACATCTTCATCTATGGCAGTACATCATGAGCTTGAGAGGGGCTATTGAGATTCAAGCTCGATGTCAGTGTGTGCCAGCTATGCTATGTGCTGGCATGTTAGGTAGCAGCATGTGTGAGACATAAATGACCGCGTCCAGCTGGTCATAGTGTGTGGACATTAGCTAGGGTTAGATGTGTGTGGACACAACTCATAGTGTGTCTTGTGTATTATGGATTATGGCTTTATGCATTGTGTGAGAAGGGAGATGGCTTCCCTCTATGATTAGGGTTTGCAACATACATTAGGGTTTGCTCCTGTGTGTGTGTCTCCTCTTCCTCTACCTGTTTTTTAACATACAACACCAAAGAAGATGCAATTGAAGAAAGCGAAAGATTCATGGTGTGACTCCAAGCAATAAAAGTGTAAATGATTATGTGCAATAGATCAAAGAATGTGTTGATGCACTATCATCTATTGGTGCTCCTATGGATGATGATGACTTGATAGCCATTACATTGAATGGCTTGGGTAAAGTGTACAAGGCATTTGAAACCTTTATCAGGGTTAGAGGTGGAGAGCCCCTAGACTTTGATGAGCTGATTTCATTGCTTATTGTGGAAGACATGAAACTCGGAATATGTGCCTCATCTAGCACAAATGAAAGTTCAAGGGATCAAGCATTCTACACTCATCGTGGTGCTAGAGGTAAGGGGGAGATTCAGTCCAGGAGGATGTGTAGGTGGCCATGGTTGGCAAGATCGATCACCAAAGCCGCAATAGAATTCTTAGCCATCATTCGGTGCTAGAGGTGGTCATGATTTTCACCCTCATGCTAGAGGAAGATTTGTATCTAGAGGCAAGGGGAGATGGCAAACACTACAACAGAATGCTAGTAGCATTTAGTGTCACTATTGTGGTAAAATTGGACATATAGCTAGAGATTTCTATAAAAAGCAGAATAAATTCCATGGTAGAAGAGTGCAGCATGGTAATTATGCATCATCTAGTAATGCAAAACATGAGAGCACTTGTTTGCCATGAAACATGTAATAGGTACTATGACATCATAAAGGGAGAGTGATGATATTTGGTATATGGATTTTGGAGCATCAAACCACATGACATGCCATGGTGAGTGGTTTGACAGGATGACACCTACACATAAGGGCTATGTTGCTACTAGGGATGATACTCAACATCCTATTACACATGTTGGTAGTGTGCAATTGCATATGCATGATGGCAAAGTAAAAACCATGTCAAATGTGTTGTATGTGCCAACAATTACAAAGATTCTTACATCGGTTGGTTAAATGGTGGATCAAGGAATGCAAGTTAGGTTCAATCAACATGGTTGTTTTGTTGAGGACTTCAAAAATTGTTGCAAGTTAATTTCAAAGGTGGAGAAAGAAGGTAGATTGTTCAAATTGAGTGCAGGCATTCTAGAGTTGAAGTCTGCCATGCTTTCAAAAAGTCAAGGGGTTGTGCTAGACATTGATATTTGGCATAAGAGAATTGGGCATGTGAATATTCAAAAGCTGAAATCTATGCAAGCAAGAGGTATAGTTGGTGGTTTGACCAGGTTCAAATATGATGGTAGTAATCATATATGTGAAGCATGTAGATTTGGAAAGCAGGCAAGGTTTCCATTTCCAAAAGATGGTCAAATCAGTAGAAAACCATTGGAAATCATTCACAGTGACATATGGGGTCCAACACAAACTCCAACTATCAATGGTTGTAGGTATTATGTCACATTTATTGATGACTATAGCAGGATGACTTGGGTTTACTTCTTGAAAGAGAAGAGTGAAGCACTTGGGAAGTTTATTGACTTTAAAGCATTGGTGGAAAAACAGTATGGTCAATGGATCAAGTGTTTGAGGACAGATGGTGGTGGGTGAGTACACATTACGTGCATTTGATGCCTTCTTGAGAGAGCATGGGATAAGAAGACAAATTACATGCAGGTACACACCTCAACAGAATGGTGTTGTTGAGAGGAAAAACAAAATCATTGGTGAGATTGCAAGAGCTATGCTTAATGAGAAGTCTATGCCAAATTATTTTTGGGCACCAGAAGCATGTGCTACTACAGTATACTTGTTGAATAGGACTCCTACCATAGCTATACATGAGAGTACACCTATTATGAGGATGACAGGATCTAGGCCAGATATTAGTCACGAAAGTCTTTGGATCTATTGCATATGTTCACATGTACCAAATGAGAGAAGAAGGAAATTGGATCCAAAGGCTAAAAATGTGTTTTCATTGGGTATGTGTAAGAGAGAAGAGCATTAAAATGCTATAATCCAGTGATAAAACACGTTGTCATTAGTAGAGATGTGATCTTTGATGAGATGGGAACTTGGTACAAAGAAAGTGAGCATGTCATAGTTGATGACATAGATGCAAATGAGGATGTGAATCTTCCTATGATGCAGGAATCTACGAGTATGAGTGGACCACTTGTGTCATCCAGTGATAATGTGAGTCCATGGTCAGGAAGATTGAGACATGATGTGAGCACTGAGAGTGGTGATGTAGACAAAGAAAAGAAGAAAGTGGAAGGTGTTGGCGTTGGTACTACAGGTTATGATTCATCAAGCTCAGAAAGCCTTGATGAAGAATTGGGGATTCCAAAAATAAGAACTCCAGGTGTTAGAAATGATAGGTATGTGCCACCACATGCTAGAGAACATGGAGCTCATAGTAGTGAGCCACAACCAGTGAGGAGATCACAGAGAGTGAGATACTTAGTACAGAGGTTGACATACAGAAGTTATGCTATGCATTATGCATATATGACATCAGTGTGGTAAAGCATGTAGAGCCTTCATGTTTTGAAGAGGCTATTGGCAAGGAGACATGGGATAGAGCCATGGGATGAGGAGATGGATGCCTTGCTGCATAATGACACGTGGGATTTGGTAGATTTGCTAGATGGCAAGAATGTGATTGGCTATAAATGGGTTTACAAAGTGAAGTGTAAATCAGATGGTTCAATAGAGAGGTATAAAGCAAGGTTGGTTACAAAAGGATATGCACAAACACATGGTTTGGATTGTGATGAGACATTTAGCTCAGTGGTGGCTAAGATGGCTACATTTAGGTCTGTGATACTTCTCGGGATGGAATCTATTTCAAATAGATGTGATGAATGCCTTCCTCAATGGTGATCTACAACAGGAAGTATTTATAGAACAGCCAGAGGGGTATGTACATCCTAAGTATCCCACACGTGTATACAGATTGAAGAAAGCATTGTATGGTTTAAAGCATACACCAAGAGCTTGGAGTGACAAAATAAGCAAGTATCTTATGAGCATTGGTTTTCATGTGGGAAAATCAGATTCTTCACTTTATGTGAAGAAGACATAGAATGGATTGGTTGTGATAGTCATTTATGTGGATGACTTGATTGTGACACGTGATCATGGGAAAGACATTGAAGATGTGAAGACATCTTTAAGCACATAGAAGGATTTGGGTGTACTCAGTTTCTTTCTTGGTATTGAGGCGATCAGGACACCTCATGGTATATGACTGGTGCAAAGAAAGTATGCCTTAAACATGTTAGCAAAGTATGGAATGACAGGTTGTAAGCCTATGATGACACCTTTGGAGCAAAATATGAAGCTTATGGCTGATTTAGGTGATGAACTAGAAAATGTCACCATGTACAGGAAAATGGTTGGTAGTCTTATCTACTTAACTATATTACGAGGCCGGGCTTATGTTATGCTATGGGACTAGTGAGTCAGTTTATGCAGAGTCCCAGGAAGCCTCATTTGGATGCTATCAGGAAGATTATGAGATATGTGAAGACCAATACCCATTATGGTCTATTTTATGAGTCGGGGAAAGAGTTGAATGTGTATGGTTACACAGATGTAGATTGGGTAGGAAGTTCATATGATAGGAGATCTACTAGTGGGTATGCATTTAGAATTGGAAGTGCTATGAGTTGGAGTAGCAAGAAGCAACCCACAGTTTCCTTGTCTAGTACAGAGGCACAGTATAGAGGTGTGGCTATGGCCGCGTGTGAGGTGATGTGGCTGAAAAAGCTACTTGATGATTTGGGTCAGCATTGTGATGATGGAGTTGTCATACACTGTGACAACATGAGAAGTATATAGCTGGCTAGTAACCCTGTCTATCATGTGAGGACCAAACACATAGAGGTCCATTATCATTTCATCAGGGAGAAAGTCTTGGATGGACAGATGGATTTGTCTTATGTGAAGACAGATGAGCAAGTGGCTGACATATTCACTAAGTCACTTAGGAAGGACAAGTTTGAGTACTTCTGAGACAGGCTTGGAGTACAAGAGATGGATATAATGAGCTTTGGGAGTGTTGAGAAGAAAAGTGTTGATAGCCCAAGCTCATCTTCTTCATCTATGGCTATACATCATGAGCTTGAGAGGGGCTGTTGAGATTACAAGCTCAATGACAGCTAGAGCTAGGCACAATATGTGTTGGCATGGTAGATAGCAGCATATGTGTGACAATAAATGGCCGCGTCGAGTTGGCCACAGTATGTGGACATTAGATAGGGTTATTTGGTGTGTGAACACATCACATTTAGTGTGTGGTGTGTGTAGTTCTCTTCTATTATGCATTGTGTGAGAGTGGATATGGATTCCCTCTTTGGTTAGGGTTACACTAATTTGGTTAGGGTTACACTAATGGATTAGGGTTTTCTCTCTTGTGTGTGTGCTTAGACAAAAAATATATATTAGGACATTGTTAACGACCTCCTACAATACTGCTTAGACACCCTGCTTAGACAAGTAGGGTGGATAGTGCCCCTTTTTGGATGATAGCTTTTGAGGACTTTCCACACACTCCCCACTATTAAAGCCAAAGGCACCTCCTTGTTTATAAGAGAAGTATAGGAGAAGTATAGTGAGAAGATCGAGGGTACTTCCATAGCATATGCATAGTCTAAACCATACACTATGCATAGACTATGCATAACGTATACCCTAGTATGCATAGCCTATGCATAGCATATGCATACCCTATGCATACGCCATGCATAGCCTATGCATGTCGTATGCATAAGACCTATGTATATAGCGTATGCAAGCCCTATGCATAAGGCCTATGCATACGGGCTATGTATAAGGTCTATGCATAAGGGCTTAAGCATAGGGCTATGCATAGCCTATGTATACGCTATGCATAGCATATGCATACCCTATGCATAGGCTATGCATAGCCTATGCATAAGGCCTTTGCATAGCGTATGCAAGGCCTATGCATAAGGGCTTATGCATAGGGCTATGAATAGCCTATGTATACATTATGCATAGCGTATACATACGCTATGCATAGGGTATGCATAAGGCCTATAGGCTCTTAACCTAAACCTAATCCCTGGTACCCAAGGGTGAAAAAACATAACGAGAAGAAGCATAAACAAAGAGGGCTTACCTCTACTAGCCGAATCCCTATGAACCGCTATGTGGCTGGAACCCTTGGTGATTGTTTGCTTTTGAATAGACCTATAAAAAATTATCATAATAAATCAAAACATTAGTTCATTAGTTCAAAAGCCCTATGCATACGCTATGCATAAGGCTTATGCATAAGCCTATGCATAAGGGCTATGCATAATCCCTATGCATAGTTCATTAGTTCAAAAGCCCTATGCATACGCTATGCATAAGGCCTATGCATAAGCCTATGCATAAGGGCTATGCATAATCCCTATGCATAAGCCCTATGCAATGCATATGCATAAGGCCTATTCATAAGCCCTATATGCATAAGGCCTATGCATAAGCACTATGCATAGCCTACGCATAAGCCCTATGTAACGCCTATGTATAAGCCCTATTGCAATAGCCTATGTATAGCCTACGCATAAGCCCTATGTAACGCCTATGTATAAGCCCTATTGCAATAGTCTATGCATAAGGCTTATGCATAGCCTTATTGCAATAGCTATGCATAGCCTATGCTAAGGCTATGCATGAAAGATCCCTGCCCCCTCCGCACAACCGATTTGGGTGTGCTAGCAGCAGCGGAAGTAGCACTTCTTGCACAGGGTAGGGTCCCTCACTCGAGGCCTCACCCACGGATATCCAGATAGAGACTAATCCCTCGGTTCATAGAGACCAACGCCTTTTTCCTCATTGAGGCACAGCCGTTGATTCTTTTCCATATAACAATTTTAATCTGGGATTTACTTCATCTATCGTACCATAACATAATTGAGTCTTATTTTAGGAATCCATCAGTCCAGCCTAACCCCACCTAGTCCCATGGGTTAGCCAACCACCCAACTACTATAGTGATGAGATCCAATTAGAAATTTGATTAGGTTTTGTCCCCGGTACTAGGGAAAAGAGTTTCCAGGTCCCCTAGTTGGATATTCATGCAAACTTAAAAATAGTCACACCACTTACACACCCAATATGAAATTTCCTTTTTTTCACAGATTCAGCTGTGAAAAATTACCTTTTTCATAAATTCAGCTATCTTTAAAACAATCATTTAATGAAACCATAGTGTCACTAATCATGATCCTCCAAAATATCCGGTTGAATTCTCATTTTCAATCATTCCTTCAATGGTGTACCTATGGCATCATTGGTAACCAGAACGCTCACCACCTGTCCACTTAGGGGCCTTTTCGAGAGTTCCTAGTTTATAGTACCCGACAGTATATTCACTTATAAAAATCAAAATGGAATCTTCGTTGAAGATCAGCAAGATCAACCAACAGATCCATATAAAAGAGCCATGGACTCATCCATTAAGGACCTGCAAGGTCAATCAACCAAATCCATGCCCAGTTTCAGAAAACAACTCTTACTCCTTGTTCCAATATCTTCCTCGATGCACGTGTGGGTATCTTAGGTGGGGCAGAGCGCCCGAGCACCGTATGGTCAGCACCCTCTAGGATCCTTTGCAGGTCACCTAGCGCTTCACTCATAGGCCTCTTCCTTGGTCCCTCATCCACCGTACCGGAAGCTCACCATTTAAATCGAACCGAGGCTGGTCAAGACCTCGGCTGACCTTGCTACGTGAGACATCCTCCATTGACTCTCCGTCAGCTGTTGCAACTTTATCAGTTAGGTCTCCAAAACCTCATTCACAAGACGATCAAAATGCTTCCCCAGTATTCTTGACATAAAACCGTCATTTAAAAACAGGTCATAAATACAGTTTCTATAACGAACTCTCGTCTTTCTACAGTGTTCCACATCAATCCACATTATTTAATCCACATCCATTTCATATGTATTCCCACTCTCATCCAATCACATCATTTTCCATATCACTTCTTTCCTCATTTATCCTCATCACATCTCATCCACTCGCATCTATCCATATCCACGTCTCATCACATCACATTCATTCACACCTCATCCATTCATATCTACCCCAATCCACATCACCTACATCACATCCATTTCACCTCACATCTCACTCATTCACACATCTTGATTCACAACACATCACATCTCATCCATTCACATCCTATATCATTTTTTCACATCCCGATTCACATGACATCACATCTCATTCATTGACATCCGGATTCACATCTCATTCACTCACATCTATCCATTTCACATCACATCACCTCCATCCATTCATTCTCATCACCATCTCATCACATACATTCTATCCACATCACATCTATCCACATCATATCTCATTCATCCCATCCACATTATATCACATCCACATCATGTCTCATTCATACACATCTCATCTCATTCATCCACATCCATCCAATCGCTCACATGTACGACTACCCACATCTATCCATACATTCATATCTACCACTTCACATCCACATATATTCATGTCACATCACATCTCTTTACGTCATATCACATTCTTTCACATACACATCCACATCCATTCTTCACATACACATCCACATCCATTCTTCTTCACATACACATTCACATCCATTCTTTAACATACATCCACATCCATTCTTTCACATACACATCCACATCCATTCTTTCACATCCATTCTTTTATATCCACATCCATTCTTCACATACACATCCACATCCATTCTTTCACACACATCCACATCCATTCTTTCACATACACATACACATCCATTCTTCACATACACATTCAAATCCATTCTTTCACATACATCCACATCCATTCTTTCACATACACATACACATCCACATCCATTCCATACACATTCACATCCATTTTCATCACATACACATCCACATCCATTCTTTCGCATACATCCACATCCATTCTATTCCTTGAAACTGATAAAAGAGTTTGTTCTTGGTCATAGACTGATTCAGAGTTTGAGTCTGATAAGATTTTTCATAAACTATCTTTCTCGAAAAGGTTTGATAATTCAGTTACTATTTTACCAAATTTCTTTCTTTGAATATACACAATTGATTTCTAAATTAGTTACGAATTCTAATGAGGAATAAATTAACCATTTATCTAAATATTTTGATCTTGATAGATCTCCTAAATTTTCTTTTTACAATCCGAGTGAATATAAAACGATAGAAGTTTCTCTCTAGAGTATTTAATTATTCATCTATCATATACTCATAGAATTTAAACATAGAATTTAAGAGAAATTTTAATTCTGATATAAAAATTCTTTATGCATCTATTTATGCATAAAAATCAACTTCAATGGGAATAACACTTTTATTAAAAAAAATCCTTTTATGCATCTATTGATGCATAAAATCAAATTTAATAAGAATAACACTTTTAAAATAAAAAGAATTTCTGTATGCATCTTTCTATGCATAAAAATCAATTTTAATTAGAATAACACTTTTGAAATAAAAAAATTCCTTTATGCATCTTTCTATGCATAAAAATCAAATTTAATGAGAATAACACTTTTGAAATAAAAATAATTCCTTTATGCACTTGATCCACTGGGTCAAGTGTTAACAGTAGCAACCTGTCAACATAGCACAATCCACTAATCTCATAGTGATTTGCTGAAGTCATTATCGTGATACCAATTACGAACATCATCACAGGGACTTGTCCCATTCATCCTCATTGTGGTTTTGCTCAGCTTATCGCTTTTCAACCAAAATTCAGGAATCATCATTTTTCAATCAGAATCCAAATCAACTCATCAGTTCTCAACCAGAATTTTAAAATCATATCAACCACATTCGAATTCATCATCTGGATAGCATTTTTGCTTATAATTTCAAAATCTTAGATTTACTCGTATATACTACCAGTAAAGAGTTGCAGTTATACCCTCGGTATATATGGGTAGTCATAGTCCTTGGAACTATTAGGTAAATACCATCATGTCTAGGCCTCAAGCAAGTCAGGGATTCCATGCAATTGCGGTACTTCTATCTGAAGACCCAATTACTAATTTATGAATTTCAGTCTGAATATCAATTTGTATGAATTTCATCACACAATTACAACCTTTTACTACTACTTCATAAATTTGTGACATTTTTGGCTTCTCGGTTGATCCACTTTAGCCAATTCGCTCTGATACCAGCTGAAAGATCCATGTCCCCTCCGCACAATGGATTCGGGTGTACTAGTAGTAGAAGTAGCACTTCTTGCGTGAGGCAGGGTCCCTCACTTGGGGCCTCACCCATGGATATTCGGACATAGACTAATCCCTCGGTTCTTCCAAAATCGACGAACCCGGAAATCTACCCATCACGTCTCCTCGCATCACATCCGTTCACATCTCACCCATTCATATCTACCCCAATCCACATCACATCTCATTCATTCACAACACATCACATCTCATCCATTCACATCCCATATCATTCATTCACATCCCGATTCAAATGACATCACATCTCATTCATTCACATCCCGATTCACATCACATCTCATTCACTCACATCTATCCATTTCACATTTATATCATATTCATTCACATCCATCACATTCATTCTCATCACCATCTCATCACATACATTCTATCCACATTACATCACATCACATCTACATTCATCCCATCCACATTATATCACATCCACATCATGTCTCATTTATACACATCTCATCTCATTCATCTACATCCATCAAATCGTTCACATGTACGACTACCCACATCTATCCATACATTCATATCTATCACTTCACATCCACATATATTCATGTCACGTCACATCTCTTTACATCATATCACATTCTTTCACATACAATCCACATCCATTCTTTCACATACACATCCACATCCATTCTTTCATATACATCCACATCCATTCTTCACATGCACATCCACATCCATTCTTCGCATACACATTCACATCCATTCTTTCACATACATCCACATCCATTCTTTCACATCCACATACACATCCATTCTTCACATACACATCCACATCCATTCTTTCACATACACATCCACATCCATTCTTCATATACACACATTCACATCCATTTTCATCACATACACATCCACATCCATTCTTTTCCTCAAAGCTGACAAAAGAGTTTGTTCTTGGTCATAGACTCATTCACAATTCGAGTCAGATAAGACTTTTCCTGAACTATCTTTCGAAAAGGTTTGATAATTCATTTACTATTTTATTGAATTTCTTTCTTTGAATATACACTTAATTGATCTCTAAATTAGTTACGAATTCCAATGAGGAATAAATTAATCATTTATCTAAATATTTCGATATCGATAGATCTCTTGAATTTTCTTTTTACAATCCGAGTGAATATAAAACGATAGAAATTTCTCTCTTAGAGTATTTAATTATTCATCTATCATATACTCATAGAATTTGAACATAAAATTTAAGAGAAATTCTAATTTTGATATAAAAATTCTTTATGCATCTATTTATGCATAAAAATCAGCTTTAATGGGAATAACACTTTTATTAAAAAATCCTTTTATGCGTCTATTTATGCATAAAATCAAATTTAATAAGAATAACACTTTTAAAATAAAAAAAATTTCTTTATGCGTTTTTCTATGCATAAAAATCCAATTTAATGAGAATAACACTTTTGAAATAAAAATAATTTCTTTATGCATCTTTCTATGCATAAAAATCAAATTTAATGAGAATAATACTTTTGAAATAAAAATAATTCCTTTATGCATATTTCTATGCATAAAAATTAAATTTAATGAGAATAACACTTTTAAAATAAATATAATTCCTTTATGCATCTTTCTATGCATAAAAATCAATTTTAATGAGAATAACACTTTTAAAATAAAAAATTCTTTTATGCATCTTTCTATGCATAAAAATAAAATTTAATGAAAATAACACTTTTGAAATAAAAATAATTCCTTTATGCATCTTTCTATGCATAAAAATCAATTTTTAAGAGGACAACACTTATGCAATAAAAAATTCCTTTATGCATAAAAATCAAATTTAATGAGAATAACACTTTTGAAATAAAAATAATTCCTTTATGTATCTTTCTATGCATAAAAATAAAATTTAATGAGAATAACCCTTTTATAATAAAAAAATTTCCTTTATGCATCTTTCTATACATAAAAATCAAATTTAATAATTAATATCACTGATATCCATGCATATTCATAGGTGAATATGTACATAGAGTAATTAGAATATTTCTTTTAGATGCAAAAATGGTGGGAATTACTCTTTTGAAATAACATAAAAATAAACTTTCTTTTCTACACAATTCTGGAAAATTTTGCCATAACCTCCTTTGTATGGCTGACCATTTCTCAGTTTTATCATTTTATTTTAGATTAATTTAAATTAATCCAAAATAGATTCATAAAAATCTAATCTACATAATTTTCTAAAATTCAAGTGAGTAAACAATAAGAGGAGTTTAATTAATCCCTTAGTTAATCTTTCTAGGATTAAGAAAGGCTGGAATGTAAAGAAGAGAAGGGGATGGCCTTTTCATCAAGGCATAGCATTTGAATTTAATTCAATTAACTGTAAAATAAAAAAATTAAGAAAACCATAGATTCTTCATTAAACAAGTAAGAAAAGTAGCTTACATCGAGCTTGTAAGCTCTCCTTTGGCTTGAGGGATTGAGGGTTCTACTCTTGTTTGAAGCAAGAGTGGCCACCAATTCACTTTGGAGAGGATTAGGCCAAAAACAATTGAATTATTAAAAAATTCAATGTAGAGATGGCTTACGACAGGAACAAAGTAATAGTGCATAAACACCATTAAGCTTTTACAAAGGGGGAGGCTTCTATTTATAGGAAAAAGTGAGCCTCTAACCAACCAAACTGATTCTAGAATTTTCCAGATCAGTTTGGTCAATTTTTTGACCATTTTTGGGTCAGTTCAGCTTACTTTTTTGATCTAGTTTTGAAACAGGAGAGAGGAGAGATATAATATTTTATTTAACTGATTAAAAATTGGGCGTAATGATGAGAAAAAGGTGCCTACTTCATGAGGGGAGATCCCCACACTGAGGTGTCAAAATTTACTTTTTTTAATTCTTTTCTTTGGACCTTAGTCCACTTTTCATCTTATGTGAGCATTTACTCATTTTTGGGGGGTTTTTCTTTTATTCTTCAATTTATCTCCTCCCTACATTTGGATTAATCTTATTGGTCCATAGGAACCTTAATCCAAAACTTTCAGAAAATCTGACCCTTAGGCTAAGGTCCTTTTTACCTATTTTCAATTTATTCCAATTGCACATTGGAAAGTTCTTTTTGAATTTCTATTTCAAGGGAAATCATTTTAGACACTAGGAGAAATTTTATATCCAAAATAATATCAATTTTAAATTACCTCCGTCTAGACATTTTCTCTCTCCATGCCAAAAAGGGTAAAACATGATCTTTCTTTTATTTCAGAGAGGGGAATAGTTATAAGATCACAAGAGGAGGTTCTTATACCTGCACACCTCAAAAGCTCGAGGGAGGAATCTTACATCCTACCCCACTTAAAAAACGCGAGATGTCCTCATCTCGCAAACTAGAGGACAACTCTTTCCCTTAAGATCCAACTGATTGTTGTGAGGTTCCTTATACTCTGGTGAACCAACTATATAGAACTCATCATCAGATAACAATTCTTTCAGATCATATCATTCATATTCTTAACACAACAATGATCCATTAGACCAAAATTTTCATCTGAATAGTCCTCCATGGGAATTTCAATTATACGATTTTTAATTTGTCATCCCTTAACTTGATCCACTGGGTCAAGTGTTAATAGTAGCAACCTATCAGCACAATTCACTAACTCATAGTGATTTGCTGAAGTCATTATCATGATACCAGTTACAAACATCATCACAGGGACTCGTCCCATTCATCCTCATTGTGGTTTTGCTCAGCTTATCGCTTTTCAACCAAAATTCAAGAATCATCATTTTTCAATCAGAATCCAAATCAACTCATCAGTTCT
This sequence comes from Cibotium barometz, assembly GCF_041138505.1. Lineage (NCBI taxonomy): Eukaryota > Viridiplantae > Streptophyta > Polypodiopsida > Cyatheales > Cibotiaceae > Cibotium > Cibotium barometz. The sequence continues at coordinate 1,292,557 of NC_141061.1, forward strand.
CAACCAGAATTTTAAAATCATATCAACCACATTCAAATTCATCATCTGGATAGCATTTTTTCTTATAATTTCAAGATCTTAGATTTACTCATATATACTGCCAGTAAAGAGTTGCAATTACACCCTCGGTATATACGGGTAGTCACAGTCCTTGGAACTATAAGGTAAATACCATCATGTCGAGGCCTCAAGCAAGTTAGGGATTCCATGCAATTGCGGTACTTCCATCTGAAGACCCAATTACTAATTTATAAATTTCAGTCTGAATATCAATTTGTATGAATTTCATCACACAATTACAACCTTTTACTGCTACTTCATAAATTTATGACATTTTTGGCTTCTCGGTTGATCCACTTTAGCGAATTCGCTCTGATACCAGCTGAAAGATCCCTGCCTCCTCAGCACAACGGATTCGGGTGGTGTACTAGCAATAGAAGTAGCACTTCTGGTGCGAGGTAGGGTCCCTCACTCGGGGCCTCGCCCATGGATATTCGGAGAGAGACTAATCCCTCGGTTCTTTCCAAAATCAATGAACCCGAAAAAACTTTCCTCGCCCACAAAGCACAGGCGATTCCTGCAAGATATTTTTACTCTAACGTAGTCAAGGTCATCACTAACCAAACTGATCCGACCGAACCTATAAAGACACTCGATCAGATCAAGGAAGAAACTTGCACTTGGATGATAGAGACCAACGCTTTTTCCCTCATTAAGAGAGGCACAGCTGTTGTTGATTCTTTTCCATAGAACAATTTTTATCTGGGATTTACTTCATCTAGCGTACCATAACAGAATTGAGTTTCATTTTAGGAATCCATCAGTCCAGCCTACCACCCAACCACTGTAGTGATAGGATCCAATTATAGGAATTTGATTAGGTTTTGTCTCGGGTACCAGGGAAAAGAGTTCCCAGTCTCCCTAGCCGGATGTTCATGCAAACTTAAAACTAGTCACACCACTTACACACCCAATATGAAATTGCCTTTTTCACAGATTGAGCTGTCTTTAAAATAATCATTTAATGAAACCATAGTGTCACTGATCATGATCCTCCAAAATATCTGGTTGAATTTTCATTTCCAATCATTCCTTCAATGGTGTACCTATTGCATCATTGGTAACTAGAACGCTCACCACCTGTCCACCTCAGGGGCCTTTTAGATAGTTCCTAGCTCATAGTACCCGGTAGTATATTCACTTATAAAAATTAAAATGGAATCTCCGTTGAAGATCAGCAAGATCAACCAACAGATCCATATAAAAGAGCCATGGACTCATCCATATAAAAGAGCCATGGACTCATCCATTGAGGACCAGCAAGGTCAATCAACCAGATCCATGCCCAGTTTCAAAAAACAACTCTTACTCCTTGTTCGAGTATCTTGCCCGATGCACATGTGGGTATCTTCGGTGACCAAGAGCCCGAGCGCTATATGGTTAGCACCCTCTAGGATCCTTCACAGGTCACCTAGTGCTTCATTCATAGGCCGCTTCCTTGGTCCCTCAACCACCATACTGAAAGCTCACCATTGAAATCGAGCCGAGGCTAGTCAAGACCTCGGTCGACCTTACTACTACGCTAGACGTCCTCTGCCGTCAGCTATTGCAACTTTATCAGTTTAGGTCCCTCAACCACCATACCGGAAGCTCATCATTTAAATGGTCAAGACCTCGGCCGACCTTGCTACTATGCGAGACATCCTCTGTTGACTCTCCGTCAGCTATTGCAACTTTATCGGCTAGGTCTCTAGGACCTCATTCACAAGATGGTCAAAATGCTTCCCCAGCATTCTTGACATAAAACAGTCATTTAAAAACAGGTGTCATAAATATAGTTTCTATAACAAACTCTCGTCTTTCCACAGTGTTCCACATCAATCCACATCCATTTCATATGTATTCCCACTCTCATCCAATCACATCATTTTCCATATCATCACTTCTTTCCTCATTTATCCTCATCAAATCTCATCCACTCGCATCTACCCATATCCATGTCTCATCTCATCACATCCATTTCATATGTATTCCCACTCTCATCCAATCACATCATTTTCCATATCATCACTTCTTTCCTCATTTATCCTCATCAAATCTCATCCACTCGCATCTACCCATATCCATGTCTCATCACATCACATTTATTCACATCTCATCCATTCATATCTACCCCGATCCACATCACCTTACATCACATCCATTTCACCTCACATCTCATTCATTCACATCCCGATTCACAACACATCACATCTCATCCATTCACATCCCATATCATTCATTCACATCTCGATTCAAATGACATCACATCTCATTCATTCACATCCCAATTCACATCACATTACATCACATCTCATTCACTCATATCTATCCATTTCACCTCACATCACCTTCATCTATTCACATCCATTACATCACATTCATTCATATCCATCACATTCATTCTCATCACCATCTCATCACATACATTCTATCCACATCACATCTATCCACATCATATCTCATTCATCCCATCCACATTATATCACATCCACATCATGTCTCATTCATACACATCTCATCTCATTCATCCACATCCATCCAATCGTTCACATGTACGACTACCCACATCTATCCATACATTCATATCTATCACTTCACATCCACATATATTCATGTCACATCACATCTCTTTACATCATATCACATTCTTTCACATACACATCCACATCATATCACATTCTTTCACATACACATCCACATCATATCATATTCTTTCACATACACATCCACATCCATTCTTTCACATACACATCCACATCCATTCTTTCACATACATCCACATCCATTCTTTCACATACACATCCACATCCATTCTTCATATACATCCACATCCAGTCTTTCACATACACATCCACATCCATTGTTTTACATACACATCCATATCTGTTCTTCACATACATATCCACATCCATTCTTCACATACACATTCACATCCATTCTTTCATACATCCACATCCATTCTTTCACATACACATCTACATCCATTCTTCACATAAATATCCACATCCATTCTTCACATACACATTCACATTCATTTTCATCACATACACATCCACATCCATTCTTTCACATACATCCACATCCATTCTATTCCTCGAAACTGACAAAAGAGTTTTTTCTTGGTCATGGACTGATTCACGGTTCGAGTCTGATAAGATTTTTCCTAAACCATCTTTCTCAAAAAGGTTTGATAATTCAGTTACTATTTTATCAAATTTCTTTCTTTGAATATACACTTAATTGATTTCTAAATTAGTTACGAATTCCAATGAGGAATAAATTAATCATTTATCTGAATATTTCGATCTCGATAGATCTCCTAAATTTTCTTTTTACAATCCGGGTGAATATAAAACGATAGAAATTTCTCTCTTAGAGTATTTAATTATTCATCGATTAGATACTAATATAATTTAAACATAGAATTTAAGAGAAACTCTAATTCTGATATAAAAATTCTTTATGCATCTATTTATGCATAAAAATCAACTTCAATGGGAATAACACTTTTATAAAAAAAACCTTTTATGCATAAAATCAAATTTAATAAGAATAACACTTTTGAAATAAAAATAATTCCTTTATGCATCTTTCTATGTATAAAAATAAAATTTAATGAGAATAACACTTTTGAAATAAAAATAATTCCTTTATGCATCTTTCTATACATAAAAATCAAATTTAATGAGAATAACACTTTTGAAATAAAAATAAATCCTTTATGCACCTTTCTATGCATAAAAATCAAATTTAATGAGAACAACACTTTTGAAATAAAAATAATTTCTTTATGCACCTTTCTATATGCATAAAAATCAAATTTAATGAGAATAACACTTTTGAAATAAAAATAATTCCTTTATGCATCTTTCTATGCATAAAAATCAATTTTAATGAGAATAACACTTTTGAAATAAAAAATTCCTTTATGCATCTTTCTATGCATAAAAATCAATTTTAATGAGAATAACACTTTTGAAATAAAAATAGTTCCTTTATGCATCTTTCTATGCATAAAAATCAAATTTAGTGAGAATAACACTTTTATAATTCCCGAATAGAGCGAGAAAATCTCAGATTATCTAGCACATGGTTTTTAGTAGGAAATACCTTTGAACAAAGATAAGATGCGATGGTTTATCAAGCTTGCTGCACCTTATCAACTATACAAGAGAACTATACAAGCTTGTTGCACCTTATCACAACTGATTACAGGAGAACTATATAAGCTAGGAAAAGATAATGTGCTAAGAAGATGCATTAGAGAAGATGACAATATTGGATGAAGCTCATTAGCAGGCGAGCATTTTACTAGAGAGATCACAGCTCGAAAAGTGCTTCAAGCGGGACTATGGTGGCCTACTTTATTCAGAGATGCTATAGAGTTTGTCAAAAGGTGCAAAGAATGTCAACGTTTCGCTATCCCACAACAAAAAAACAAGATGCCGCTCACCCCTATTATTGTAAGACAAACCATTCGAGAAATGGGGAGTAGATTTTGTTGGACCTATTAGTCCAACGGAACATCCATCCCAAGCCCGATACGTGATCATGGCCACCACGGACTATTTCACAAAATGGGCAAAAGCTCGAGCCTCAAAGAGAGTTGATGCACAAACAAAAGCAAAATTCTTATACAAGAAAATTATCTCGAGGTTCGGTTGCCCATTAGAATTAGTTAGTGATCCCGGTTTACATTTTATAAATGAGGTGATTGATCATTTACTTATGGGATTCTTAGTGGTCCATCTCGAAAATCATCACCTTACCACATGCCAATGGTCAAGCAAAGAATACAAATAAAATTTTGTGTACTATCTTGATAGAAACCTTAGAGAAGCAAGTCAAACAGACTAGGAACAAAGCTGACAATAGCCCTATGAACATATCGAACATCATATAAGGTAGTGACGGGGTACACTCCCTTCCGTGTGTAGCTTATGGTGTTGAAACAGTTATGCCCATGGAATACCTAGTCCCAAGCTTAAGGATTGCAATACAAGAACGTCTGATGGAGAATGCATTAGCTGAAAGGCTAATTGACTTAGAGAAGCTTGATGAGACCAAATTGATGGCATCACATGGACTCATGGTCAAAAAACTACATAGGAAACATTGGTTCAACAAAAATCTAAAACAAAAAGAACTGGAAATGGGGAACGTTGTCCTCATGTATGGTGTAGGAAGCACCAAGAAAATGAAACTCAAATACCGAGGCCTGGGACCATTCCAAGTATCTGAGATCATACCTCAGGGGTCTATTCAAATTGAGGCAATTGACGGCATACAGATGGAGGGTTACGTCAATGGAAGTAAATTAAAAAAATATTTTAGACCTTTGACCCAAGAGATGCCCTTGCAAGAACACCTCTTAAAACAACAGAAATAGCTCGTAAAGGAAAAACTCCAGCAAGCTCAAGAAGAAACTAAGGCCAGGGAGGCCAAAGCTAAGAGGCCAAAGCTAAACAATTACTATAGAAAAGACTGATACATGTCAACATGGCTTTCGTGACTCTCTTGGATGAAGAACAACTAAACATTGATCTAGCATGACTCAAGGTGGGACCTACTATAGCTAAAAGCCATGAAACAAGCATTGCATTAATAGATACGGGGTCAAGTCATAACTTGATCTCGTATGAAACCTGGGTAGCATTAGATAGAACCTAATCATGCGCAAGTACGTAGTGTTCACTTGATAAAACTACTACGAAAGCTTAGGGATTTTTAAATGTTAACATTTCGAGAAGGTGTTTGTCATGCCTGCAAGTTCCATGGAAGAGGAAATGATTCTAGGACGATCCTGGATCTGTGCCAATAAATACAATATCCAATGGCAAGAGAGGACAACGTTGTTGAGCACGGACGACAAGGTCATGTCCATACCCTTATGGAGCTTAACAAACAGAGGGAAACATATCATAAATGATGAACAAACAACACCGAATACAATGGTTACACCTCATAAAAATAAAACAAGCATCATCCCACAAAGCTTGCACACACAATACCCCAAATCTAAGGGTACATAGAAGTGGGTGCCCAAGATTCAACTTAAAAGTCAACCTGACAAAAAGGACACCATGAATAATATAGGGACCACAAGAAGAATCAGTAAAAAATTCAAAAGTTAGACCTTGCTGACACAAACAAACTGGCGCAGGACTCCAAGCATCCTAATAGACCTCAAGGGTTCCATAAGCAATGGGTCCGAAAAGACTTACTACAAGCACAAGGATACTACCAAGGCAATATAGCGATATGGGTACCCAAACCCCACTCAGTTGGCCAACACCACAAGCTATTCAAGTCACAAAAAAGAGAGTAGTAAGAGCATACAGCATCAACTCCCAACTTAACTAGGAACCGTGCTGCCAACCCTTGTGTGGAGGGAAAAGACATCTTAGCAAAATGGGTTGGGAATTGCCAAAGCAATGACAGTAGCCACTCTAGTTACAAAACTAAACAGGGAACCTAAAGGTAGAAATAAAGAATTTCAGCAAAGGGACATAGATAGAAGCCCTCCACCACAAGGCACAGTTAGTTGGGTGGAAGAAACAATTAAAAACTCCCACATAGGACTAAAACAACTACATCAACAAATGCCCAAAAGTGCCCTGGTGACCCCTTGGTTCTCGTGGTAGTAAAATAGAAGGGTGTCCAATGGTTGCAAGAGACCACTATCATAGCCAAGCCACACAGGAGCCCCTGCAACAACAAGTTACTCCTCCAACAAGCCTAGCTCAACTAATATTTACAAATCTATACCCCCTATAATTAGCTCTGGTAGACACACCAACAGAGATAGTCCCTGAACAAGAAGCACCAATAATACAGGCTAAGGAAAGGCAAGGCATTGAGGTGGCCACAACTCCAGTACAAGAAACAGAGACGCCAATTGAAGCAAGCAAAAGACAGTGAAGTCCAGAGCCATCCATTCCAAGCAAGAGAAGGCGGTTGGAAGATGAAGTAAGAATACCCAAGCTAGCCTCCCTGCAGAACGTGGACTATCAACAATTCTTGCAAGAGACAGTGGAAGGATTAGATGAGCTGCTCAACCAACCACACAGACTGGGCTGCTGGAAGAACAAGCAAGCACAAGTGAAATCTAGGAGCAAGAACAAAAGGTCTAGTGGTGCCACCTCCTCACAACGCACATGCTCCACGACCATAATGCCGCTCTTTGGAAACATGTTAATCATGCACGCAATCACATGAAGGAAATCAAGAAGGGGAGAAGGAAGAAGACAGATAAGAAGATATGAGGGGAGAAATTCTAGATATAGCTGCTAAGTCACAAAGATTAGAGGTATAAGTGGCCCAGGAAATCCTAACATACCAACAAGAGGCATTGCAAGAGACCACTATCAGCCAAGCCACACAAGAGCCCCTGCAACAAGTTACTCCTCCAACAAGCCCAGCTCAACTAATATTTACAAATCTATACCCCCTATAATTAGCTCTGGTAGACACGCCAACAGAGGTAGTCCCTGAAATAAGAAGCACCAATAATACAGGCTAAGGAAAGACAAGGCATTGAGGTGGCCACAACTCCAGTACAAGAAACAAAGACCCCAATTGAAGCAAGCAAAAGATAGTGAAGTCCAAAGCCATCCATTCCAAGTAAGAGAAGGCGGTTGGAAGAGATAAAGTAAGAATACCCAAGCTAGCCTCCCTGCAGAACGTGGACTATCAACAATTCTTGCAAGAGACACAATGGAAGGATTAGATGAGCTGCTCAACCAACCACAGACTGGGCTGCTGGAAGAACAAGCAAGCACAAGTGAAATCTAGGAGCAAGAACAAAAGGTCTAGTGGTGCCACCTCCTCACAACGCACATGCTCCACGACCATAATGCCGCTCTTTGGAAACATGTTAACGATGCATGCACACAAGTGAAAACATTAAAAGACCACTTGGCAGAAGCTGCCCCCATAAGGATGTAATCATGAAGAGCTTGAAGGCCACGAAGGATCAAGAGAACAAGTATAAAGCCTTGGAAAGCAATAACATGGTCCTCAGCCAAACAATCGTTTTGCAAAGAATCAAGGAAAATGTGGACCTCAAAGTAAAATTAGAACAAGCTAAGGAGCAGCTTCAAAAAGAAAAGGATCAAGAGAACAAGTATAAAGCCTTGGAAAGCAATAACATGGTCCTCAGCCAAACAATCGTTTTGCAAAGAATCAAGGAAAATGTAGACCTCAAAGTAAAATTAGAACAAGCTAAGGAGCAGCTTCAAAAAGAGGTCACCCACACCAATGAGCTCACTACACTTCATGCCCAGCAAGTACAAGAGCTCCAAACCAATGCCAGGGCCAAAGAAGAAGACTTGCAAAGCCAAATCCAATGGCTAACCTCATAGCTAAAGGCAGCAGAGGAGAGGGCAACTCATTTACAAGAGTGGGAACAAACAAACAAGTCCCATGTAGAAAAGATTAGAACACTTAATGACACAATAAGTGCAAGTGAAGCCAAAGTACAAAGGAAAGAGTTGGCACACCAAGAGGAAATGGCATAGCTTACACAACAACTACATGACATTTAGAGGCTGCTACCTAAAGGCTCCAACAAATCACCTACTCTCAAGAAAGAGAAGCAACGGCCAAGCATGCCCAAGAGGACACAACCAGAAGGTTCGAGGAGTTAGATGCTGCATGGATGGTATTAAAAACGGCAATTTCAAACCTCCTTAGCAACACTGACTCCTAATTATAAGAGTTAGAGCGTCAGTTGTTGCTGGCGATCCAAGATCAAAGCTAGCGGCCAGAGCCTAATGATGATCTTTGCCTCCTCCTTGAGCATGCCTCCGGGTTGGGTCAGCTGCTGCCAGCAGTAACCCCTCGGGCCGGCCAACTATGAGGTAGTAGCAGATAGTTACGAGTGGATTATAAGTCATGGGTGGCTTGAAGTATATAATACTCACCAGCATCTAAATTTATGTGAGTCAACTTTATATCATCCTTTTGGCATTCTAAAACTCTACTCTAATATCTACAAGCACTTAGAGGGAATGCTAACAAATGTACAATACAATTTTGATGCTACCCACATTGAATATCCCACTATACATTCTAAAGAAATTTCAAACTTATGAGAATTTATAAAGTTTCAAGCCACCCACCCCCTAGGTCAGGGTCAAGAAGAATCCTCTTTCTCATCTTCAAAATCAACTTACCCTGTCTATTCTAATGTCACTAGTAATCTACTTAACCCCTATCCTAACACGCCACCTACTAACACATCTCAAGCTGACTGCATTTTCTCAACCTTCAATCCTCCAGAACTAGATTTTCCCACTAGCTCTCTCACCCTTGAGGAGATACTGGCACCTCACCCATCTCCACAATGGCACTCTCAAGAGGTACGACATCCTATCCCGCAAGATAATGTTGAGGCATTCACTGATGACACTGATTTTGGAATCTTTGTTAGGTGTAGAGTATGAGGGTTTCATTCGTGCTGGCAACCCTCTTTTGAAGCCAAAATTAATGTTCAAGGTCCTCATGGAGATCATTCCATTTGAGCCAACTAGAAGAATCATGCCAGAAGCTTACTCGGAGATCACCCCAACAAAATAGCACAATGTGCCGCCATACCCTCTCCGAGCTCCACGCCCTGACTTAGAAGAATTAATTCCTTTGGCTGGAGAGGGCACATTATGGGCAAATGTGGCAAAGCACACAAAGTTGGCAAACCCCAGTTAGCTAATCTGCTCTGTTGGAAATAAGGATCGTTACATTCATGATCAGCTGGCTTCCGCCAGCAGGTGGAGGAAGGCACACCCTGTACACGCAAGAGGTGGCTATGCCACAATAGTCAACGATGAAGAGCAACCAAAATTGGAAGATTTTGGCATACAACCAGACTGGCGGAAGGAGTACCTAACAATTTTGGAATATAGCCAGGCGCGCCACCAACACAGCACGTTGATCCTTTATACATGCTAGTTAAGAGAAGATGGACACCGCTAGAATTTCAGGAAGCCAAAAGGCACGACTCACATGTTTGCTACAACTTCCCAGTCTTCATGCCAGCAACATTTGCAAACATACAGGAGCAAAGACAGTAAATGCTTACATGGATACGGGCATGGCGTAGAATTCCAGACCTAGCAATTGTGGCTAGCATCAGATTTTTAAAATTGCTGGTGGTGCTAATTGATCAACCCAAGGAGCCCTATGATGGCTATGAAGTTGAACAATTGAAGTTTGACATGAACCAAGGGCCATCTGACAGGCGCATCATGCTCTACTACCACCGACTGAGATATCTTCCAGGTTACATGCATGTAACATTCGAAGACATGCTAGATACAAGATTTTGGAGATCCCACTCAGCATTCCGACACACACTCAGAAAGCTCCAGTCCAAAAGAAATTTCTACCGACATGAGTTTGGTGACCAGGTCTTTAGACCTCGATAACAGGTTCTACTACTACATACATAACCTACATTAGGAAGGGGGATGTTAATCCCATTTTGGATTAATAAACATGATCCTCCAATTGAGGACATTAATAAGTGTCATGAAACGGCACTATAAAAGTTGTACATTATGAGATATTGGCCACCCAAGGCCTAGTTAAGTAAGTTTTGGGTGCCCAAAAAAAAAAGGGCCAAATGTACACAATGTGCTATGGAGAGCTCTTCCTTAGGTCTTGAGAGAGATTGAGAGAGAGAGAGAGAGAGAGAGAGAGAGAGAGAGAGAGAGAGAGAGAGCATTCTAGCATTGTTCCTCTTCTATGCTTGTGTAATTCATGCTTGTGTGGAAGAGTGAGAGAGAGTGATTGCCTTATGTGACGGTGCAAGCGACTCTATGATGACAGTGTGGAGGTGGAGCTTGGAGCTTGGAGTCTTCATCTAGGATCCTTCTTTTAAAATCGCCCCTTTGAGGGGCACACATGTGATTTGGTGATTAACCATCTTCAACCTTGTATATCCTTGAACTTTCCTTAACTCTTGAGGAGTCTTGCTCTCTTACATCAACAAGGCTATAATCAGGGAAGAACTCATCTCCCAATATCCTTTTTAATCTTAGTAAGCAAAGGGTTAGAGATCATAGTTATTGCTAATAAAGAAATCTTTTGACTAAGAGCATCAGTACTAGATTCTCCTTGACTTGTACTTTTTATCTCAAAGTCAAACTCTTGCAAAGTCTACATCTATCTTCTTTGATGCATGTTGGGATACTTTGGTAAATATCCATTTTAGACTTTTATGGTCTATCACAAAAGTAGATCTCTATCCAAGCAAATAGTGCTTCCATTATTCTAATAAACTAGAATTTTATCAAAGAACACAAGAACAACATCATGTCAAAGAACACAAGAACAACATCATGTAAATACATCTAAATACTCCTCAAAGATCTCTTGCATTAGTCAAAATCAAAAGTCGCAAAAGAATTTGTAAGACCAATGGGCATTACTGTGAATTTGTAATGTCCGTGCCTTGTATTGAAGGTGGTCTTTAGAATATTTTGCTCCTTAATTCTAATCTGACAATACCCAGATTTCGTATCAATCTTTGTGAATATCTAGGCACCAGGGCCTTGTATAATTGGCATTGCTATGCCGCCACCAAGGATGCCCAATAGATCATTGCAAAGATCTTAAAGAGTTAATACAATTTTTCTTTTTGAAGCACTCAAAATGTCATCCTAATATATCACCCATAATCTCACCAACCATCTTTTTCCTTCTAAAAAAGCACAAGAGCACCCCAAGGAGATACACTAGGCTGCTTCTATTCCAAGAGTTATCTCAATTTTTTCTTAAGATCAATGGCTTCCAAAGCACAGACATCTTATAGCCCCTCTTGCAATAGCTCAATTTCGTGATCCACTTCATGAAGTGGGGGCATCTCTATCCAATCCTCTGGAAATATATTAGCATATTCACTTCATGAATTTGGGGTATCTTTGTCAAATCCTCTGGAAATATATAAGTATATTCACTCAACCACCAAGTATGTTTAGAATTTCACTCCTTGCCAACTAGATTAAGCTTACCATAACTTGTCTAGTTTAAGCATTCTGGATCCCTTCACAAGTTGTAAGGTAGTAGCTCCTGTCTCTCTGTTCCCCCCTTGCACCTTGTTCCTGTTGTGGAGATATCCATAAAAATAATGGTCCCTTCATAATGCAATCAATATTGGATTGATCCAATTCACTCCTAGAATACCATCATATAATCCAAAAGGCAAGACTTTCAGTCTACATTCAATTGCATTGCCATCTCGAGAAAACTGAATGTTGTCTCTGAGGTGAGAAGCATCTTTCCATTAGCTAATTCAGCTTGCATTGGTTTACCACTTCTCTAGTCTAGATTCAACTTTCACAAGTAGCCAGGCAATATGAACGAATGAGTACTACCAGAATCGGTTATAGAAGCTTAAATTGCCTGGCTACTTTCACAAGTAGCCAAGCAATATGAACGAATGAGTACTACCAGAATCGGTTATAGAAGCTTAAATTGTTTACCTTGGTATTCCATTGGTACTTGGATAATAGAGAATTGTTGATTCTAACCTTGATGCTCAATAGCTGTAGAAATTCTTTCGACTTCTTCTTCTTGCAACAATAAGAACTTTGGACATAGCTGACTAAGTTTGGAAGTTCCCTCTTGGATTTCCCTAGTCCTTGACTGCTTTTCACCTGAAAGCTTCTGGTCTCTGAAAGTGGGGTCCTATGGTACTTTGAGTAGGATGGGTTGAGATCGGTACCTTGGGACATTCACTCATGATATGTTGGCATGAAAAAAATCTTCTCTCCCTCCGAAGTTAATGTAGTGACCCATGTTGAAATATCGAGCTCACCTAGTGAGGCGATGGACACTGTGATGACCCACCTGGGGGATAGGCCCCACACTTACACCACTGGCGCTCTGAAACATTTGCACCAGGTTCTACCAAGCTGCTGCTAGAGTGTTGGCATCCTGTATGTGTCCTATCATTGTATCTATGACATTGATTGAAAGCCAATACATGACTTTCCTTGCACCCTGTTTCCAATCCTTAAATGCCTTTATGTCTACTAGAGTGGCATTCTCTTTAGACAACTTAGGAGGCTCTTCATTGTCTCCTTCGACATAGTCTCAAAATCCTTTACCTCTATAAGGAAATTGGTCATTCTAAACTTCGAGGCATGGAAGTCTTTCTTGTCTAACTTCTCACTAAAAATTGGATTGATTCTATCAGACATGTTTTCCTGTAATAATAATAAAAAAATTACAAGAGACAAGTTCTGTATGCAATCTGTATAACACAGCAGTTGTTGGAATTAGGGTTAGGGTTGCAACAACACACACACACACACACACACACACACACACACAAGATAGAGAAGCTTGAGAGCACACTAACTCACTAGATTAGAATGAAAAAATGTGTGCTAGATACAAAAGATAAGTACACACTTAAAAATGAGTAGATAAGAGGGTGTACATATGCACGGGGGAAAAAACCTCCTAGTGAGGGAAAAAAGTGGCCCGGTGTAGTCCTAAGTGTGTTCACAGACATCGCTACCATATAATGCTAAAAATCGAACATGTACATGGTATGGTCTATTAATCTTGAAAAGGCAATAAGCCCAAAGCTTTACGAAAAGCTTCAAACTTTTCACAAGGAAGAGACTTCGTGAATAAATCTGTCATGTTTTCATGTGTAGGCACATAGACCAAGCTGATCTCTGTTGTGTAGAGAATATTCCCCTGACATAGTGGTAATGTACCTCAATGTACTTAGTGCGAGTATGAAACACTGGGTTCCTCACAACTCATAATGCGCTCTGGCTATCAGCACAGTGAAAATCATAGTGCTAGACGACTGTCCAACACCCAAATCAGCCACCATAAGACGTCTAAGCCACACACACTCAACTATAGCTATAAAAGTTATGATGTACTCAGCTTCACAGTTGGAAGTGGCCACTATACTGAGCCATGATATACATGCAACTATGACTCACCCCCTTTGGATAAAATAATCCAAAATACTTAGTGCCTTGTGAATAGTGTAAAGCCCACTTAACAGCCTTCGAATGCTTCATACCTGGGCTATGTATAAATCTGCTCAGCTGTGAGACCGCATACTGTATATCTAGCCTCGTGTTGCACATATAAAGAAGGGATTCGACAACCTGCTGATACAAACTAGCATCAAAAGAGTCTCTTGCATCTTGAAGACTAAGTCGAGTACCTGTCGCATAGGTGTAGCCACAAGTTTACAGTCTTCAAGATTAAACCTCTTCAATAGCCTCTATATATATTTAGACTGTAGCATAACAATGCCATCATTGCGCTACATAAAGTGAATCCCCAAATAGTAATGCAAGGGCCCCAAATCTGACATCTCAAACGATGACTGTAAGCCTTAAAGGCTGAAATCGGATCTATATCAGGTCCCGAGCAGCATGTCATCAACGTATAGAACGATGACAAAAAATGTGTCCTTACTCCTCTTCACATAGAGGGTACTCTTTGTTGGCACAGTTGCAAAAATCATTTGCAAACCAAGTATGCATAAATCTTCTCATACCATGCTCTAGGAGAGTGCTTAAGGCCATAAAGAGCCTTTTTCAACTTGCATACTTTAGACTCTTCTCCTTTCATAGCAAAACCAGGAGGCTACGATACATACACCTCCTCATGTAAATCACCATTTAAGAATGCAATCTTAATATCCAATTAATGTACATTCCACCCATGATGTGCTGCCAAAGCAATGAGAACCCTAATGGTAGTCATACGAGATATGGGTGCAAGGGTCTCATATAATCAATGCCCTTTTGCTGGGCATACCCCTTTACAACAACAAGTCTGGCCTTGTAGAGAGCGATTAATGCTACCATCTGCTTTGCGTTTTAAGTTGTAAACCCCTTAGTACCAATGGCCTTCTTGCCATGAGGTAGATCTGTCAAATACAAGGTGTCATTTTTTATTATAGAGTTATACTCATCCTACATAGCATGCATCCCAATGGTCATTATCCTGTGCTTCCTCAAAGGAAATAGGTTCCTCCTCATTACATAAAGTAGAAATGAGAACATGATCCACATGAGAATAATCTGCATGATGAGAACCTGCACGAGTTCTCCTAGGTAAAGGAGCTACCAACTTGCTATCCCCCTCAATGTCTGTACAAGCCACTTTGGTATACACCTAGATTCTTCTATGGCTTCTCTCTCCTCATCCACTACATCCTCAATAATTGCCTCATCAAAAAGTTGATTTGCAGGCTGATTTTGCACGTGCAAAATTGGTGAATTTTAGCACTTGGTAAAGCATTCAATTTCTCTACATATGGCTATCCTCCATTAAACAAAGCTAGGAGAGAATTAAACATGTCTTGTGAGTGAGCATACGTTCTGCTATTTTTTGCATGAAAGCATGGGCTGAACTGATTTTTCAATAAAAACAATGTCTCTGCTTACCAAAATCTGCTTTGAGGCTGGATGGTAGAGTCTATATCCTTGCTTTCTGAACTGTATCCCACAAATATGCATTTAATTGCCTTATCATCAAGCTTACTACATTGTTGCTCAGGCACAAGAGCATAAGCAAGACAACCAAAAACACACAAATGAGCCACAGAAGGCTTCCTGCCATGCCAAGCTTCATAAGGAGCTTTAGACTGCAAGGCCTTGGTAGGGCATTTGTTTAACACATAGTTTGCGCACATAGTTGCCTCTAACCAAAAACCATGAGGTAAATCTTAGGCTTTCACCAAGAAGAAAAAGAAAACAAAGAAGACAAAGAAAAAAGAGGAAAGCAAAAGCAAAGAAAAGAAAAAGATTAAAGTAAACAAAGAAGATGATTTGGAAAAGAGGATTTTTGATAAAATCAAGAATATGGGCATGGCACCTGTGGTGGAGTTAGCCAGCCCATCTTGTGAGATATGTAAAAAATTGGGGCATGTTGCAACCAACTATTGGTATAACCACAATATAGGGGGAGATTACCTCCACATATTGTGTCAATGAGTCAACCTGTAAACCCACAAGCCAATCAGGTTGGGGTGGAACAAAACAAGAGAGCCACAGGTCCTCCCAGGAGAAATCAGAATTTCAATCAAAACCAATTCCAACCCATGAATCCAATTATGAACCAATGGGGGGACAGCATAGAGGAATTATAATCAGAACAGGGGATTTAACAACAATAATACTTGCAATTACTATTGTGTGCAGGGACATAGACAAGGACCATCTTGTGAATTGTGGTGCAAGCACAAGAATGAGGGGAATTCCTATCATCAGATACAATGATACACCATAAGAAAATCAAATTCAGCAAACTCAACCTCCTGCCCAACCAAATGTGGTAATGTTGGAGGAAACAATTCAAGAACTTGAAATATCATTGAAACAAACAAAAAATAGTCAAGGAGCACATTGGAATTGTGATTGTACTCAATGTATGAAGGTGGAAGAAGTTCAGGATCTTCTCATGATGTATTGGCTGTTACAAGATCCAAAAATCAGGGTGGCAAAAAGCCAGTTGAAAGTTCAGGAGAAAAAGATGAACCTATTGTTTGGGAAGCTCAAAAGGAAATAAGAATAGGAGTTTTAAAGGAACTCAACTAGTTACAAGGGGAACAAGTGGAAGAACCTGTCATACCAGTAACACCCTCTGAAGATGTCAAAATCTTACCAATTTATAGAGATGGGTTGGCAGAAAAACAGGACATGAGTTCAAGAGAAGATGGACTGTTACAGGATTTGATGCAAGCTAGGCTCAGCCTGCTGACTTTGGAACAAGTACTGAATTTGGTGCCAGCATTTAAAGAGATATTAATGGAAAAATGGAAAATTGGTAACGTCCTCATAGTTCAGAAGGTTTTCCCAAAACCACAACAAGAAAAGCCATCATAAGTGGATGATGTGGATTACAAGGTATCCATTTTGGATGTAGTATTTGCAAATTGTAATATCAAAGGGGCTTTACTGGATGGAGGCTCAAGAGTCAACATCTTACCAGAATTCATTTGCAGACAATTAGGTATTACTGAGTTTGACAGTGCACCATTCCAAGTTAAGATGGCAGACCAGAGGAGAGTGCAGCCACTAGGAATAGTTAGAGGATTAGACTCTGCTTTACGGGCTTTCAGGATAGCATTCAAGGTCACAAAAGGACTCAGAAATGTGTGTAGCTATTGAAAAAACATTTGTTATCTTGGAAGGAGTTTTTACTGTTTTTACTATTGTGTTATGTCCGACATGTTTGCCTTCAATTGAAAAGATATCAATGTATGCTTAGGAATTACCAATGAATGAAGTGTTGTAAATGTTTAGATTGTGCAGACACAGTACTTGAAATGACAGAAAGAATTAATGTAAAGATTATCTGGTGCTGAGTTAACCCTCAACAGGGTTAACTCAGCACAGTGTTATAAATGTTTAGATTGTGCAGAAGACACAGTACTTGAAATGACAGAAAGAATTAATGTAAAGATTATCTGGTGCTGAGTTAACCCTCAATAGGGGGAGCCAAAGAGGCCAAGGTGGTTGGCAAAGAAATCAAAATGCAAATATCATAGAGTGCTATTATCGTGGCAAACCAGGGGACATGGCAAAGAACTGCTATAAAAAGCAAGATGACATTAAAAGTGGAAAGTTATAGTAAGCCAACTATGCATCATCTAGTAAATAGGGAGGTGATGACAAAAGTGAGCAGCTATTTGTGATGTAGCACATGCTCAATCCCCTAATAATAATAAGAGATGTGTGAGGATCTCAAGATACATGGTATGTAGATTCTGGTGCCTCTAACCACATGACCAATCATACTAAGTGGTTTTGAGACATGCGAAAAATGGAAAAACTAGGCTATGTAAAAATAGGTGATGATCATGCGCATCCCATTGCATATGTTGGTAAAATGTCATTGTCTATGCAAGATGGCAAAATAAAGTACTTTGGCAGTTATACTTCATGTTCCAAATATTACAAAGAGCCTAGTTTCTGTTGGACAAATGGTTGAGCAGGTTTTACAAGTGATGTTTAATCCTCAAGGATGTTTTGTGGAAGACTTCAAAAATTAGTGTTGCTTGGTTACAAGGTAACAAAAATGATAGGATGTTTACTTTGGATGTGAACATACTTAAAGTAAAGGCAACCATGTTTGTGCATGGAAGAGGTGTCATTGTAGATAATGACATATGGCACAAGTGCATTGGTTATAAGAGTGTACAACAACTGAAGTCTATGCATGCCCAAAATATTGTTGTAGGTTTGCCAAAGTTTAAGGTTGATGGTATGCACAAAGTATGTGAAGCATCCCAACTTCGTTAGCAGGCCAAACATGCTTTCCCACATGAAAAGCATGTCAATGCAAGGCCATTATATGTCATACATTTAGATTTATGGCGACCGACCAAGACTACAACAATTGCAGGTCGTAGGTATTATGTTGCATTCATTAATGACCACATAAAGGAGAAAACTGAGGTGTTTGCTCACTTTTAGAGATTTAAAGCCTTGGTTGAGAAGAAAAAAGGCATGCGAAAAAAATTTCAGAGATCAGATGGTGGGGAAGAATATTTCTCCAATAAGTTCTCAGCGATTGCTTTTGCAGAAGCAAGGAATTAAGAGACAATTTACATGCAAGTACACTCCGCAACAACAGAAGAAAAAACAAGCACATTGCAAAAGTGGCACATGCCTTGATGGCTGAAAAGAATATGCCACATTATTTTTGGGTAGAAGCAATAGCAGCTGCTGTGTACATTATGAACAAGACACCCACTACACTTGTTCATGGTATGATGCCTGAAGTTTACAGGCATAAGACTGAATGTGTCTCACTTCAAAGTGTTTGGATGTATTGTATATGTGCCTCCTGATGAAGTGAGAACAAAGTTGGATCCAAAGGCACAGAAATGCATTTTTATTGGTTATGCT
Organism: Cibotium barometz; assembly: GCF_041138505.1. NCBI lineage: Eukaryota > Viridiplantae > Streptophyta > Polypodiopsida > Cyatheales > Cibotiaceae > Cibotium > Cibotium barometz. Next base: position 1,311,498 of record NC_141061.1, read on the forward strand.
ATGGAGCAAAACGATTATAAATGTTATAACCCTGTCACTCATAAGATGCGAGTAAGCAATGATGTCTCTCATGAAATGAGTAGCTTGTATGCACCAACAGTGAAGGTAATAGAAGATGTAGATGTCAGAAGTGCTGATGTTGCACCCCACAAGTAGAGCAGCAATCATAGGTGCTTAGTGGACCTGGAGAGTCCTCTAGCAATGGATCCAATGTTAGCCCATGGTCAAAGCCCATGGTCAAGTAGGTTGAGGATAGATATAAGCACACATGTATCACGCACAGAGAGAAGGAAAAGGTAGATCAACCTTTTGTGTCTGATCTGTCAGAGCAAGTCACTCCTCATATATGGGTGGTAACTCTAGTGGCTCTGAGTAGAGCCTTGATGAGGAGCTTGGCATTCCATCTATGGTTACTCCTAGTGTACAAAGAACGAGGGCTATTTTGAGGACACCTAGCAGTGATCTAGATGTACACAGGTCTACAAGGGTTAGGTACCCTATTGACAGGTTAAGATATGATGGATATACACCCCATCATTATGATTACATGGTTAAAGCAATATAGGAATTAGAGCCCACTTGTTTTGAGTAGGCACTTGGAAATAAGAAATGGGAAAATGCCATGAAAATGAGGAGATGACAGCATTAGATACAAATGCAACATGGGAGTTAGTGCCTTTGCCTAAGGAAAAGAAGGCAATTGGATGTAAGTGGGTGTATAAAGTCAAGCATAACAGTGATGGTTCAGTGAGTAGGTATAAGGCAAGATTGGTGGTCAAAGGCTATGCACAGACTTATGGCATTGACTATGAAGAGACGTTCAGCTCGATTGCAAGAATGGAAACTGTGAGAGCTGTCATTGCTATGGCTGTAAGCAAAGGGTTGGTCTTTATATCAAATGGATATAAAGAATGCCTTCTTGCATGGTGATTGCAAGAAGAAGTTTACATGATGCAGCCACCAGGTTATGAGAGTGATGCACACCCAGATTTCGTGTGCAAGTTACACAAAGCCTTGTATTGAAGCAAGCACCCATAGCATGGTCAAACAAGATCAAGGAGTATCTTGTTACCATTGGATTTCAGATATCCAATGCAAATTTTTCACATTATGTGAAAAAGATAGATAGAGGGAGCATGCTATTAGTCATCTATGTGGATAACTTGATTATCACTAGTGATAGTGATGTTGACACATGATGTCAGGAGCCTTTTGAAGCAAAAGTTTGAGATGAAGGATTTGGGTGAGCTACGATATTTCATGGGCATAGAGGTGGCGAGATCAGCTCATAGCATTTTGTTATTATATAGAGGCAATGCGGCTTGGACATGTTGTCCAAGTATGGTATAACAAGTTGTAAGCCCATTTCAGTGCCATTGGAGCAAAACATAAAGCTTTCCGCCAGATACAAGTGAGCTTTTGGAGGACCCCACTACATACAAGCGCATAGTGGGTAGCTTGATCTACATGACCATTACTTGAGTTATGCTATTGGACTTGTGAGTTAGTTTATGCAGGTCCCTAGGAAGCCACAGTTGCATGTGGCTAGATGGATTCTCAGGTACATAAAGTCCACACTTGATTATGGACTTTTCTATGAGGCTCGTATAGAGATACAACTACATGGGTACACAGATGCTGATTGGGTTAGTAGTGTTATAGACAAGAGATCTACTAGTGGTTTTATGTTCTCATTTGAGAGTGCTATTGTGGTGAGTTAGAGCACTAAGAAGCAGCCAACAGTTGCCTTGTCAAGTACAAAGGTAGAGTACAAGGGTGCTATGGCAGCATCCTTGTACTAAGAAGCAGCCAACAGTTGCCTTGTCAAGTACAAAGGTAGAGTACAAGGGTGCTGCTATGGCAGCTTGGGAGGTAGCTTGGTTTCAAAAGCTACTTGGTGATATGGGTGAGCCCGTGGATAGGGTAGTTATCATTTATTGTGACAACATGAGTAGCATACAATTGGCTAGTAACCCAGTATACCATGGTAGAATGAAGCACATTGAGGTGCACTATCACTTTGTGAGGGAGAAGGTTCTAAGAGGTGATGTAGATCTCATGGTATATGTCAACACGGAGGATTAGGTAGCTGACATCTTTATGAGAAGGCATTGGGCATAGAGAAGCTCCACAAGTTTAGGAGCTTAGTTGGAGTGCAGTGTGTGGAGTTGAGATCGAGGGGGAGTATTGAGATATCGAGCCCAACTAGTGCTACAGCGTGGGTGACAGCTTCCGCACTTATGCCACTGGTGCATGGTTGGTGAGATTATGCTCCATATGCCACCAATGGATGTGTGACAACCACTTTGGAATACTAGAGTTATGGCATAGTTATAGCACCCTCTTCCTTCTTCTAGATGCCATTTGGAAGGAAGAGGGCATTTGAGTTTGGTGAAAAGAATAAGGGGAAGAGAGGAAAGATAGGAGCACAAGAAAAAAGTAGCAGAGATATCAAGGAGGATGTAAGATTCCTCCCCCAACCCCCTTTTTGATGTCTAGTATATTCCCCTGTAATCAATTCCCTTTTCTGAAATATAAGAGATCTTGTTTGTGGTTGTTTTAACCTAGAGAGAGAAAATATTTTAGAGAGAGAATATTCAGATTTTGAATATTTTTGGATAGAAAAATATCTCTTATAATTCAGATGAGTTTCCCTGAAACAGAAATTTAAAAAAAAATTCCAATGTGCAATTGGAATTAATTGGAAATAGGTATAAAGAACCTTAGCCTAAGGGTCTAGATTTTCATAAATCTTTAAACTATGGTCCAATTAAGGTTCCTATGGGCCAATAGCATCAATCCATGTGTAGGGAGGAGATAAATCCAAATTGTAAAAGAAGATACCCAAAAATGAGTAAATGCTCACATAAGATGAAGAGTTGAAAATGTACAAGGTTTATTAGTAAATAAACACATATGTAAGGAAGGGGAGTTCTTTAAAGGAGGTGCATATTTCACATAAGATGAAGAGTTGAAAATGTACAAGGTTTATTAGTAAATAAATACATATGTAAGGAAGGGGAGTTCTTTAAAGGAGGTGCATATTTCACATAAGATGAAGAGTTGAAAATGTACAAGGTTTATTAGTAAATAAACACATATGTAAGGAAGGGGAGTTCTTTAAAGGAGGTGCATATTTCACATAAGATGAAGAGTTGAAAATGTACAAGGCTTATTAGTAAAAAAACTATGACACATGTGTAAGGAAGAGGAGTTCTTTAAAGGAGGTGCATATTTCACATAAGATGAAGAGTTGAAAATGTACAAGGGTTATTAATAAAAAACTATGAGCAATATTAAAAATATGAGATATTTTGGGAATAATGATTTTATTATGACACATATGTAAGGAAGGGGAGTCCCTTAAATGCTCACATAAGATGAAGAGTTGAAAATGTACAAGGCTTATTAGTAAAAAACTATGAGCAATATTAAAATGATTCCATTATGACACATATGTAAGGAAGGGGAATTCTTTAAAGGAGGTGCATATTTCACATGCTTGAATGAGTTTTAAACTCATAAAAATTAAGATATTTCATCTCTCCTCTCTCCTCATTCAAGTCTAGTTCCTTAATTGACCTAAAAATGGTCAAAAAGTGACCAAACTGACTTGGAAAATTCTAGAATCAGTTTGTTTGGTTAGGAGCTCAAATTTTCCTATAAATAGAAGCCTCCCCTTGTTGAAAAAAACATAGTCTCTTATGCTTTGTTACTCTACTCCACCTAAGCCAAAATATATAGTCTCTTATGCTTTGTTACTCTACTCCACCTAAGCCAAAATATATAGTCTCTTATGCTTTGTTACTCTACTCCACCTAAGCCAAAATATAGAGTGTCTTAGGCATTGTTACTCTACTCTACCTAAGCCAAGAACTGTGAATTCTTTAATAATTCACTAGTTTTTGATACTTCTCTCTTTCTTCAATCCCCATTGGTGGCTCCATCAACATACTAAACCAATTGATTGGTTGGGGGCCTCTACCGTGAATAAAGAATCAAGCAAATCATAAGGTAAGTATATTGAATTTTGATCTTTTCTATAATTTCTCAATGATTCTCTCTTCTCAACCCCTCTCAAGCTTGAGAAGTTTAATTGGTATGGTTTTTTAAATACTATTGAAGTTAATTGGTGAATAGTAGTGAAGAGTTACATAATTTAATAAATGCTATAGAAGTTAATTTTCATTTATATTTAAATTCTAATGGTTTTTATAATTTCTCTCTCTCACTCAAGAAATAGTCATACTCATGACCCATTCTCAATCCAAATGAAGCTTTTCATAAAGCTTTTCCTTAATCCAAGATTAAGCTATGCTTGAGGCCAAATTAATGGCTTTTTGCTATGCTTTTAGTTTATGCCCATTGATGATTCAATCCATTATGGATTGATGATCCAATTAGAGACCATTCTAATTGTTTTCTTAATGATCCAATTAGAGACCATTATAGATTGATGATCCAATTAGAGACCATTCTAATTATTTCTTTAATAATGAGCTTTATCCCTTAGAAAAAAAATTGAGATTTATCAGTCATAGTAGCGGAGCTATGGCAAAATTTTTATAGAAATCACGCATAAAATAAATTCATTCAAAGCATAAAAAGAGGACTTCCTACCATATTCTAGGAACTATCATCCTAGATTAATTAAAAGAATTTTATTATGCATGGAGATGTGGATGTTTGCATGTAGATGTAGATGTATAGATGTAGATGTGGATGTGGAGGTGGATGGATGCATGTAGATGTAGATGTATAGATGTAGATGTGAATGGAGATGTGGATGTATGCATGTAGATGTAGGTGTATAGATGTGGATGTGGATGTATACATGTAGATGTAGATGTATAGATGTAGATGTGGATGTGGAGGTAGATGGATGCATGTAGATGTAGATGTATAGATGTAGATGGGAATGGAGATATGGATGTATGCATATAGATGTAGATGTATAGATGTAGATGTGGATGTGGAGGTGGATGGATGCATGTAGATGTAGATGTATAGATGTAGATGTGAATGGAGATGTGGATGTATGCATGTAGATGTAGATGTATGGAGGTGAATGTGAATGTGGATGTGGATGTATGCATAGAGATGTAGATGTATGCATGTAGATGTGAATGTACGCATATAGATGTGGATGTATGGATGTGAATATACGATATGCGATGTGAGAGAATCTGAAGTGATGAGATAGAAATGATGTGATGGGATGAGTATACATATAAATGGAATATGGAATAAGTAATGTAGATTGATGAGGGATAATGTGGAAAAATGAAAGTTAAAATAGAAATTGTGTTGTAAACTATTTGTAAATACTGTTTGTAAATGCTGTTTGTAAATGCTGTTTGTAAATGATTGTTTTATGTCAAGAATGCTGGGGGGAGCATTTTGACCGTCTTGTGATTAAAGTCGTGATGGTAAAGTTGCAACTGCTGACGGGGAGTCAATGAAGGACGTCTCGCGTAGCAAGGTCGGCCGAGGTCTTGACCAGCCTCGGTGCGATTAAAATGGTGAGCTTCCGGATGAGGGGCCAAGGAAGCGGCCTATGCGTGAAGCGCTAGGTTACCTGCGAAGGATCCTAGAGGGTGCTGACCATACGGTGCTCGGGCTCTGGGTTGCCTAGGATACCCACGCGTGCGTCGAGGAAGATATTGGAACAGAGTTGGAGTTGTTTTCTGAAATCGAGCATGGATCTGGTTGATTGACCTTGCTGGTCTTCAATGGATGAGTCCATGGCTCCTTATATGGATCTGTTGGTTGATCTTGCTGATCTTCAACGAGAGTCCATTTTGTTAAGTGATTATATTGCCAAGTATTATGGGCTAGGAACTATCGAAACGGCTCCTGAGCGTTCTAGTTGCCAATGATGCCATAGATACTCTTGATGAAGGAATGATGGAAAATTAAGAATCAATTGGATAAATTGGAAGATGGTGATCAATGATACTAGGGTTTTATTAAAGGATTGTTTTAAACTGGTTGAATCTGGTTGAAAAAGGCAATTTCATATTGGGTGTGTGAGTGGTGTGACTAGTTTTATTTTGCATGAACATCCGGCTAGGGGGCCTTGGAACTCTTTTCCTTGGTACCCGGGACAAAACCTAACCAAATTTTTAATTGGATCCCATCACTACAGTGGTTGGGCGGTTGGCTAACCCATGGGATCGGATGGGGTTAGGCTGGACTGATGGATCCGTAAATCGAGACTCAAACTTTTGTTTTTACGATAGAAAAAAAAATAAATCCCGGACAGAAACTGTTCTATGGATAGGAATCAACGGCTGTGCCTCTTGAATGGGGAAAAAAGCGTTGATCCCAATGATCCAAGTGCAAGTTTCTTCCTTGAACTGACTAAGTATCTTATAGATGTAATCGGATCATCTCGATCAGAAATGATCTTGACTACGTTAGAGTAAAAAGTTATCCTGGTGGAATCGCCCGTGCTTTCCGGTAAAGGAAGTTTTTTCGGGTTCGGTTTTGGAACAACCGACGGATTAGTCTCTTATCCGGATATCCGTGGGCGAGGCCCCGAGTGTGGGACCCCTGTCCCGCGCGAGAAGCGCTACTTCCGCTGCCAGTACCCCGAATCCGTTGCTCGGTGGGAACAGGGATCTTACAGTTGGTATCAGAGCCTTTGGTTAATAAAGATCAACTGAGAAGACAAATATATCAAAAATTTATCAAGAAACACAAAAAAGTTATAATTGTGTGAGATAATTCATACAATTCGATATTCAAACTGAAACTCGTAATTTGGTAATTCGGTCTTCAGATGGAAGTACTGCAATTATATAGAATCCCTGACTTGCTTGAGGCCTAGACATGATAGTATTTACCTTATAATTCCAAGGGCCGTGACTACCCGTATATACCGAGAGTATACTGCAGCTCTTTACTGACAGTATATACGAGTAAATCTAAGACTTGAAATTATAAGCGTTAATGCTATCCAGATGATGATTTCGAATGTGATTGATATGATTTTTAATTCTGTTTGAGAATGGATGAATTGATTTGGATTCTGATTGAAAATGCTGATTGAAAAATGTTGATTTTTAAAAATTAGTTGAAATATAATGAAACCACAATGAGGGGGAATGGGACGAATCCCTGTGATGATATTCATAACTAGAATGATGATAACAAATTCAGCAAATCGCTATGAGATTGGTGGGTTGTGCTGTCAGATTGCTACTGTTAATACTTGACCGGTAGATCAAGTTAAGGGATGTCAAATTGAGAACTTGCTTGACTAAAATTTCCGTGGAGGAATGTTCCGAAAGAAACTTCTCGGTCTAATGGACCATTATCGTGTTAAAGTTATGAATGATATGATTTGAATGAGTTGTTATTAGTTCTATATAAGGGATATTTATCCCAGTATTCTGTTGGGTTGACCAGAATATAAGGAATCCCAGAATAAAATTGGATCTTAAGAAAAAGAGTTGTCCTCTACCTTGCGAGATGAGGACATCTCGCACTTTTTAAGTGGGGTAGGATGTAAGATTCCTCCCCAGCCTTCGAGGTATACAGGAGTAAGAATCTCCCTTTCTGATCTTATAATTATTCCCTCTCTAAAATAAAAGAAAGTTTCTGTTTAATAAAAAGGAAGACCCTTTTCCTAGAATACTTCTCAGGAGTCACGCCTGTTTTAAGGATTTAGAACAATGAGTTTAGAAGTGAGAATCGGTGTTTTGGATACCAAGGTTTTGGTTTTCATTCGAGTACGGCCCAAAAGAAGTTCTTTATCTCTTGGGGAGTATAAGAAGTTATCCCCCAGATATTGTGATCCTTATATCTGAATTCAATGAAAGTAGGTGACTTAGCCTACAAGTTTCTTTTATCTCCTCATCTCAAAATTCTTAATGCCTTATATAGAAAAATGTGTCAAACACAAATCATGGAAAGACGGTAAAACTTCAGTGGCAAGTTACCGTTGGCTTCTAGGTTACGCTAGCTCCTTCCTTTATATAAGTCGTAACTTTTACTTGTCGCTCACAGTAATCTTACTCCCATCAATCTCCTTTCTTTCTTAATCTCCTTCATGGCTTGGCAACAGGAATTAGTTTTATCCCTGATGATTTCTCACCTTCAAGACGCAAGAGAGTCTGTGAAGAAAGACTTTATAGAACAGTATGAGCGCTCACTTTTTCCTCACCTAGGAACTTCTGTAGCGCAGACCAAATGGCGGACCTATCAAAACATAACTAGGGTAACACCCTGGGGTCAGCAGCACTTTCGTAACAATGTCCGCTTGGCCATGGTTATTGAAGCTTTGGGTTTGGGTCCTCGATACTACTGCGTCATGAGATCAAGGCATCTTGGGTTTTCTGAGCGGGTCTTCTTACTGACGTGTTTTCTTCCTCATGAGAAGATATGCCTTTATCCCGTTTTTGGCTTGCCTCTCAGAGGTCCTTTTCTTAGATCACCTCATACCACTGAGATAGGTGCGGCAATAACCAGCAGAATCATTCCCATAGATGAGTTACCCTATACTTGTGCAGCTTGTGAGGACTGCTTTTGTGACCATATGATGGACGGGCTTATGGAAGTGTAAAGAGTTTCTCTATCTTTACTGTATAAGTTCCGAGAATGAATAAAGTTTAAATCTTGTTCTTATTTTGAATCTTGCTCTCTTTAAGACTTTTCTTGGTGGTTAATCGTGATTAAAATTTTTCTCTAAGTCTCATATTCGTGCATCTTGCAAAATTATTCCAAGTTGCGAGATGAGGATATCTCGCGTTTTTTAAGTGGGGTAGAATGTAAGATTCCTCCCCCAACCCCCTTTTTGATGTCTAGTATATTCCCCTGTAATCAATTCCCTTTTCTGAAATATAAGAGATCTTGTTTGTGGTTGTTTTAACCTAGAGAGAGAAAATATTCTAGAGAGAGAATATTCAGATTTTGAATATTTTTGGATAGAAAAATATCTCTTATAATTCAGATGAGTTCCCCTGAAACAGAAATTTAAAAAAAAATTTCCAATGTGCAATTGGAATTAATTGGAAATAGGTATAAAGAACCTTAGCCTAAGGGTCTAGATTTTCATAAATCTTTAAACTATGGTCCAATTAAGGTTCCTATGGGCCAATAGCATCAATCCATGTGTAGGGAGGAGATAAATCCAAATTGTAAAAGAAGATACCCAAAAATGAGTAAATGCTCACATAAGATGAAGAGTTGAAAATGTACAAGGTTTATTAGTAAATAAACACATATGTAAGGAAGGGGAGTTCTTTAAAGGAGGTGCATATTTCACATAAGATGAAGAGTTGAAAATGTACAAGGTTTATTAGTAAATAAACACATATGTAAGGAAGGGGAGTTCTTTAAAGGAGGTGCATATTTCACATAAGATGAAGAGTTGAAAATGTACAAGGTTTATTAGTAAATAAACACATATGTAAGGAAGGGGAGTTCTTTAAAGGAGGTGCATATTTCACATAAGATGAAGAGTTGAAAATGTACAAGGCTTATTAGTAAAAAAACTATGACACATGTGTAAGGAAGAGGAGTTCTTTAAAGGAGGTGCATATTTCACATAAGATGAAGAGTTGAAAATGTACAAGGGTTATTAATAAAAAAACTATGAGCAATATTAAAAATATGAGATATTTTGGGAATAATGATTTTATTATGACACATATGTAAGGAAGGGGAGTCCCTTAAATGCTCACATAAGATGAAGAGTTGAAAATGTACAAGGCTTATTAGTAAAAAACTATGAGCAATATTAAAATGATTCCATTATGACACATATGTAAGGAAGGGGAATTCTTTAAAGGAGGTGCATATTTCACATGCTTGAATGAGTTTTAAACTCATAAAAATAAAGATATTTCATCTCTCCTCTCTCCTCATTCAAGTCTAGTTCCTTAATTGACCTAAAAATGGTCAAAAAGTGACCAAACTGACTTGGAAAATTCTAGAATCAGTTTGTTTGGTTAGGAGCTCAAATTTTCCTATAAATAGAAGCCTCCCCTTGTTGAAAAAAACATAGTCTCTTATGCTTTGTTACTCTACTCCACCTAAGCCAAAATATATAGTCTCTTATGCTTTGTTACTCTACTCCACCTAAGCCAAAATATATAGTCTCTTATGCTTTGTTACTCTACTCCACCTAAGCCAAAATATAGAGTGTCTTAGGCATTGTTACTCTACTCTACCTAAGCCAAGAACTGTGAATTCTTTAATAATTCACTAGTTTTTGATACTTCTCTCTTTCTTCAATCCCCATTGGTGGCTCCATCAACATACTAAACTAATTGATTGGTTGGGGACCTCTACCGTGAATAAAGAATCAAGCAAATCATAAGGTAAGTATATTGAATTTTGATCTTTTCTATAATTTCTCAATGATTCTCTCTTCTCAACCCCTCTCAAGCTTGAGAAGTTTAATTGGTATGGTTTTTTAAATGCTATTGAAGTTAATTGGTGAATAGTAGTGAAGAGTTACATAATTTAATAAATGCTATAGAAGTTAATTTCCATTTATATTTAAATTCTAATGGTTTTTATAATTTCTCTCTCTCACTCAAGAAATGGTCATACTCATGACCCATTCTCAATCCAAATGAAGCTTTTCATAAAGCTTTTCCTTAATCCAAGATTAAGCTATGCTTGAGGCCAAATTAATGGCTTTTTGCTATGCTTTTAGTTTATGCCCATTGATGATTCAATCCATTATGGATTGATGACCCAATTAGAGACCATTATAATTGTTTTCATTATGATCCAATTAGAGACCATTATGGATTGATGATCCAATTAGAGACCATTCTAATTATTTCTTTAATAATGAGCTTTATCCCTTAGAAAAAAAATTGAGATTTATCAGTCATAGTAGCGGAGCTATGGCAAAATTTTTATAGAAATCACGCATAAAATAAATTCATTCAAAGCATAAAAAGAGGACTTCCTACCATATTCTAGGAACTATCATCCTAGATTAATTAAAAGAATTTTATTATGCATGGAGATGTGGATGTTTGCATGTAGATGTAGATGTATAGATGTAGATGTGGATGTGGAGGTGGATGGATGCATGTAGATGTAGATGTATAGATGTAGATGTGAATGGAGATGTGGATGTATGCATGTAGATGTAGGTGTATAGATGTGGATGTGGATGTATACATGTAGATGTAGATGTATAAATGTAGATGTGGATGTGGAGGTAGATGGATGCATGTAGATGTAGATGTATAGATGTAGATGGGAATGGAGATATGGATGTATGCATGTAGATGTAGATGTATAGATGTAGATGTGGATGTGGAGGTGGATGGATGCATGTAGATGTAGATGTATAGATGTAGATGTGAATGGAGATGTGGATGTATGCATGTAGATGTAGATGTATGGAGGTGAATGTGAATGTGGATGTGGATGTATGCATAGAGATGTAGATGTATGCATGTAGATGTGAATGTACGCATATAGATGTGGATGTATGGATGTGAATATACGATATGCGATGTGAGGGAATCTGAAGTGATGAGATAGAAATGATGTGATGGGATGAGTATACATATAAATGGAATATGGAATAAGTAATGTAGATTGATGAGGGATAATGTGGAAAAATGAAAGTTAAAATAGAAATTGTGTTGTAAACTGTTTGTAAATACTGTTTGTAAATGCTGTTTGTAAATGATTGTTTTATGTCAAGAATGCTGGGGGGAGCATTTTGACCGTCTTGTGATTAAAGTCGTGATGGTAAAGTTGCAACTGCTGACGGGGAGTCAATGAAGGACGTCTCGCGTAGCAAGGTCGGCCGAGGTCTTGACCAGCCTCGGTGCGATTAAAATGGTGAGCTTCCGGATGAGGGGCCAAGGAAGCGGCCTATGCGTGAAGCGCTAGGTTACCTGCGAAGGATCCTAGAGGGTGCTGACCATACGGTGCTCGGGCTCTGGGTTGCCTAGGATACCCACGCGTGCGTCGAGGAAGATATTGGAACAGAGTTGGAGTTGTTTTCTGAAATCGAGCATGGATCTGGTTGATTGACCTTGCTGGTCTTCAATGGATGAGTCCATGGCTCCTTATATGGATCTGTTGGTTGATCTTGCTGATCTTCAACGAGAGTCCATTTTGTTAAGTGATTATATTGCCAAGTATTATGGGCTAGGAACTATCGAAACGGCTCCTGAGCGTTCTAGTTGCCAATGATGCCATAGATACTCTGATGAAGGAATGATGAAAAATTAAGAATCAATTGGATAAATTGGAAGATGGTGATCAATGATACTAGGGTTTTATTAAAGGATTGTTTTAAACTGGTTGAATCTGGTTGAAAAACTCTTTTCCTTGGTACCCGGGACAAAACCTAACCAAATTTTTAATTGGATCCCATCACTACAGTGGTTGGGCGGTTGGCTAACCCATGGGATCGGATGGGGTTAGGCTGGACTGATGGATCCGTAAATCGAGACTCAAACTTTTGTTTTTACGATAGAAAAAAAAATAAATCCCGGACAGAAACTGTTCTATGGATAGGAATCAACGGCTGTGCCTCTTGAATGGGGAAAAAAGCGTTGATCCCAATGATCCAAGTGCAAGTTTCTTCCTTGAACTGACTAAGTATCTTATAGATGTAATCGGATCATCTCGATCAGAAATGATCTTGACTACGTTAGAGTAAAAAGTTATCCTGGTGGAATCGCCCGTGCTTTCCGGTAAAGGAAGTTTTTCCGGGTTCGGTTTTGGAACAACCGACGGATTAGTCTCTTATCCGGATATCCGTGGGCGAGGCCCCGAGTGTGGGACCCCTGTCCCGCGCGAGAAGCGCTACTTCCGCTGCCAGTACCCCGAATCCGTTGCTCGGTGGGAACAGGGATCTTACAGAGGACTTTGCTAGAATAAAAAAGTCCATCCTTTTTGCAAAGGCTCAAGGAGTAGCAGATCAGGAAGCCCTCTTAGCACAATGTCTCCAAATATAGCAAGAGAGCACCGCCCAAGAGCCTCGACAAGAGCAGAAAGACATCATGGTGGCACGGCCCATCCACCTTGAGCAAACACAGGCAAAGCCCTATGAACCCTCTTCTGTCGTCTTTCTAGAAAGTATTGACATAGATTGGGTAAAGAGGAGCCTAAATTATCTACATAAGTGCAAGATGAATGGGGCCAAAGAAATAACCACATTGCAAACTGAAGTCAGGTAGAAGGAGGCCGCCATCAAGAACTAAGAAGTCAACAGGTATCACTCCAGGAGGAGCTAATAAGAAGAAGGACAAAAAGTGGCCCAGATGGAGGAGGAGCTAATAAGAAGAAGGACAAAAGTGGCCCAGATGGTTTAAATGAAAAGGTAGTTATAAAAACTCCAGACGAAAGATGAAGAAACAAAATACGAGATGGCCGTACTAAGGGAAGCCCTAGTCCAGAGAGAACAAACAAACAAGAGGCTAAAGAAGAAGTGGATAGGATTACTGAAAGCCAAGCTAGGGCCAAAGGACATGTGAGCATGATTAGAGAAGAACACTTAAGGATCATAAGAGAAGTCCAGGCTACGGCGCGGACAAGCATAAGGTGGAACTGGTCAAGGCGGAAGCATGTCTTGTAGTGCTGGAGACACGGAAGACTTTTCGAAGGTCTATGAGCTGGAGGTGGAAAAGATGGAGCAATGGGAGAATCTCACTTTAGAAGACATAAAGGAGGTGTGGGAGGAGATTTTAAGGATGCTGACAATGGCCATGCTCTGCAAGCCCCCACACCTACCTGTCAAAATAAGAAACTATCTCCCCTCCATACTCATGATAGGAATCCAGACAGGGAATCTGGAAAGTCTAACACTATAGAACCAGCAAGGATACAACTGGTGGGAGCCATGAGGACTGCTAGAGGCAGCCAAAAGGGCATGGAGGCCGGACATAGTGGGAGACCACTATAGAAAAGGAGCTACAAACAAAGATCAAGAAGCTGGAAATAGAGGTAAAAAGCTGGAAAAAATGCTTCATGCTTTTGAAAGAAAGTGGCAAGAAACTGGCTAAGCACTCCGAGGGGAAAGGGAAGGAATCGGTAATCTACAAAGGAACATCAATGGACATAATCCCCAATGACGAGCTCCAAGAGCATGCTTGGGTAGCAACTAAAAGTCTGGAAGAAAAAAGGGCTAATGATGAAGCTACCCTCAGGGCCCAGATCGAGGAGTACAAAGGGATACTAGAAGAATTCAAGGAGCAAAAAAGACAAGATAGGGAAACGATCAAAGCCCTAAAGAAGGAGGCAGGAGCAGTTGCAACCAGAGTGACAAGAGCAAAAGCGAGCAAGGTGATGATTAATGACTTGAACGTCGGTCTGAGGACAACGCATGCCGATCTAAAAAAGAGCCAAGAACAGATAGGTGCAATGAGAAAAGCTCATGCGACAGAAGTGCAAAACAAAGAAAGAATGATAGAAGACTTCCAAGAGTGGGCAAAAAGAGAAAAGGCAGAAAAGGAGGAAATTCAGCAGAGGTTCCAGGAGGAGAGGAGGCAAGGAGGATCCAAGTTCTGCGGAGGAGATAGCTCTCAAGCATATGAGGAGTTTGATCTAGGCTGCTAAGCAAGCCAGAGCAATGCAACCTTCCAACTGGAATGAGATTGTACAGTTTATGAACCAGTTGGACGAGAAGCCAAAGAACCAAGGGCAGAGCAGCTCACCAAGCTGGGGAGTCAGCACACAGGAGAAGCCTCTCATCCACGAATCCCAGGTTGTTCAGGGAGGTGGTGGCATCTTATGACTTGCAAACTTGAGTGAGGAGGCAATTGCTCATGCACAGAGCAAGCCTGCCAATGTCCCTCACCAACGGAGTCTCATGGCAGAAAGAGAAAGAGACAGACCCCCAATCCGGAACCAACTAGCGGACCACCATATGGATGGAAGTGGAGTCAAGGGGGGAGAAGGAGGCCAAGAGAGCCTAAGCAAACAGTATATTCAAGAACACTTCCATCCTCCTAACTACAGCTAACAGATCCCCACACTTTTACTGTGGGGATGGCCACCATCGATGCAATGAAAAGGGCCAAGAAGAAGTACCCTACACCTAGCCCATTGAAGTGCAGTTCCAGAGAGCTAATGGAAGGATGGGGGTCGGCCATGCAAGAGTAAGCAGCAAGAGGAGGGCTTACAAGCCTAGGTATGCCGATGATAAACCAATTATATTTGTCTCTGGGGGCCTTGCCCATAAAAAAAAGGATTGAAAGAAGGGGGCTGGAATAGGCCTTACAAATAAGATCCGGATTCCATAAATGAATTTTTAATTCTCAAAGGAAGGAAATAGCCGGAGGCCAAAGATAAGAAATCATGTGGACCTCGCTGCTTGTGCAACATCCATCGTGATCACCAGGTGTTGGCAGCCAACCTAGCAGTGAAATACCGCCAAGCATATCCATTGGGCAACAACTCTTGATCTTTCTTGTAACAACTTGTAACTTTTCTTACAAATGGGTAGTACCTGGGGGGTGAATGTAAAAGAAAAGGAGAGTAGAGAGAGAGAGGGAGAGAGAGAGAGAGAGAGAGGGTGTGGCAATATATGAGCTAAGCCTTACTCAATAATACAGGGGATTGTTGGTGTCGTCTTCATCTATAGTTCTGGTTCAAACCTATTTTATTCTCAAGTTGTGTCATTGCTCTCACTATTTTGAACATTAATTTTAACTTGTGTTTGTTTCTGGAAGCGACTCCCTTCCAAAGACAGGATTAGGAGCCATTTTAAGACTCTCTCTAGATGTAGGAACTAACTACGGCCCTATTGTAGAACCAAATCCCTTAACCTAGGCGAATCAGTGGTGCAATGCATTAGCGTTGGCTTATCTTGTTGGGCATAGTGGTATTAGACATGTCTCCTCCGGAACCAACTAGGTGGTTCGGAACCACGCAAGTGCCGGACACTTATAGGTCCCCTATGCAAAAAAATAGTGGATTTGGGTGGGGCATCACGCTCGTATAGCATATGATGCAAGTGGAATGTTCAAGTGGATCCGTGGGGCTAATACCCCTCCACTCGCAAAGTCTCACCACCATTGGATGCCGAATGGGCGAGATGGTGTGTTGCCACTTGCCACTATTTTTTGCATAGTGTCCAAGGGGTCCCCTATGCAAACAATAGTGGGTTTGGATGGGACATCATACTCGTATCGCGTCCAATGGGTGAAACTTTGCGAGTGGGTCCTTGGGGCTACTACCCCCTCTACTCGCTAAGTTTCACCACTATCGAACACCGGATGGGCGGGACGGTGTATTGCCACCTGCTATTTTTTGCATAGTGCCCAAGGTATCCCCTAGTATGCAAAAAATGGTGGATTTGGGTGGGACATCACACTCATATGGCATTTGATATGAGTGAAACTTTGTGAGTGGGTACATGGGGCTGCTACCCCTTCACTCACAAAGTCTCACCACCATCGGATGGGTAGGACGGCGCGTTACCACCCTCTATTTTTTGGATAGTGCCCAACGGGTCCCCTATGCAAAAAATAGCTTGTTTAGGTGGAACATCACGCTCATATTTATGTCCTTTGATGTGAGTGAAACTTTGCAAGTCATGTGGCTGCCATTCCTCTACTCACAAAGTTTGGACCATCATCACACCGGATGGGTGGAACGGTGTGCCACTTACTATTTTTTGCATAGTGCCCAAGGGGTCCCCTATGCAAAAACTAGCGGATCTAGGTGAGATGCACACTCGTATGGCATCCAATGCAAGTGAAACTTTGCGAGTGGGTTCATGGGGCTATTACCCCCCTCCACTCACAAAGTTTCACCACCATTGGACACCATATGAGCGGGATGATGTGGAGTGGGTCCATGGGGCTGCTGCTACCCCTCCACTCACAAAGTTTCACCACCATCGGACATCGAATGGGTGGGATGGTGTGTTGCCACATAGTTCCCAAGGGGTCTCGGATGCAAAAATAGTGGTTTTGGGTGGGACATCACGCTCATATGGTGTCTGATGCAGGGTGAAACTTTGCAAGTGGTTCCATGGGAGTGCTACCCCTCCACCACCATCAGAGGGATGGGCGGGACGGTGTGTTGCCACCCACAATTTTTTGCATCGTGCTGCCCAAGGGATCCCCTATGCAAAAAATAGTGGGTTTGGGTCGGACATCACGCTGGTATGACATCAGACGTTAGGTGAAAAGTTACGAGTGGGTCCATGGGTCTGCTACTACCCTTCCACTGATAAAGTTTTACAACCATCGAATGTTAGATGGGTGGGACGGTGTGTTGCCACTCGCTATTTTTTGCATAGTGCCCAAGGAGTCCCCTATGCAAAAAATAGTGGGTCTGGGTGGGGTATCACACTCGTATGGCATCCGATACTCATTAAAATTTGCGAGTGGGTCCATGGGGA
Organism: Cibotium barometz; assembly: GCF_041138505.1. NCBI lineage: Eukaryota > Viridiplantae > Streptophyta > Polypodiopsida > Cyatheales > Cibotiaceae > Cibotium > Cibotium barometz. The sequence continues at coordinate 1,328,842 of NC_141061.1, forward strand.
TGCTAGCCCTCTGCTTCTTGTTTGGCATTGCATTGCCAACATGTAAATTACAAAGAGAAACAAAGAGATTTTGCCATGAAAACTGCTTGCTTCTTATTCATTCATGAATGAATGAGAATACAAGAGAGATGGTTACGATATTATGAAAAGGTGTAATGTGATAGAGATGTGAAGGGTTAATGCATTGCCACCCTTCCAAATACCCTATTAAAGGCACACTTTATTAATATTTTCTCCCAAAGCTATATCCTAAAGCTATGAGTAATATTGTCCACTAACAACTCGTACACCCGGTGGGTCGGATTCCCAATCCAAAGATCGGACCCACATATATGATATACGTATACCAGAAATGAAATCCCATGAGGTATATACAATACCATGCTATATCATACAATATGAATATATGGAACCATGAATCAATAATGAGATCCACACTCCAAGAGCATGGAGTGGACCATGTAAAACTCCCACATAAGAATCTGCATGAAACTTCAGCATCTGCATCATAGGACACACACAACAACTGGTACATATTATAATATAAATCCTCCAGCAACCTGGGACACATGCCAAGAAAGGCTTACTACCAAAAGAATAAGTCAATGAAGCACATGGTGAAAGATCATCACCATGAAATCATGCCAAATAAGATCTAAGCAACTACATCAAAATCTCATGGATGGTTGAATCATCCATCGAGAAAATCATCATAGAATCACCATGATCCACCATAATAGAATTTGCATTTGGAATATCCTCATCATACACATGATCACCAAGCACTAGAGCCATATCATCCAATGAAGCACATAGTGGATAACTATGCATCAATAGAAGTATCATCACCATGATGAAGAGAATCATCACAAGTAAGCACATCATTCATGCACATGCATGATCCATAAGAATAAGAGAAATCTGCTCCATCCTGCATGTGTGTGGCCAAGCACCAAAAGAGCCTTCAAGGACCTTAATCTCCATATCAACATCAACGAATATGAACAAGTAGAACCATAGGTGAATGATATCCCCATGATAATAGTATATAAAAAATCCATGCTCTCCTATTGCCACATATCATCCATAAGTATATTCCTAAACATCCATCAATATGAGCATTGAAAGATAAATAAATCCCATCATGCATAACATAAAAAACCATAGCATGGATAGGCAAATCAGCCCCATCATGCCTCATAAAACACTGGGATAAACCCTCCATCACATGGAAAAATCCATCAACATGGATCCCATCATGCATGGAAACACCATGAAGATCATCATGAAGATAAATATACCCTACCATAATCTCTCTCTCTCTCTCTCTCATACACAATAAAACACTGGGATAAACCCTCCATCACATGGAAAAATCCATCAACATGGATCCCATCATGAAGATCATGAAGATAAATATACCCTACCATAATCTCTCTCTCTCTCTCTCTCTCATACACAATAAAACACTGGGATAAACCCTCCATCACATGGAAAAATCCATCAACATGGATCCCATCATGCATGGAAACACCATGAAGATCATCATGAAGATAAACATACCCTACTATAATAACTCTCTCTCTCTCTCTCTCTCTCTCTCTCTCTCTCATACACACAATTTCATTCATTTCTCTCTCTCCCCCCTCTCTCACATGCACACATTGAAAACATCAAATGAAAACACACACACACACATAATAGAAGACATCAAATAGACATACCCGCCAATCGATGCATGATGTCAAACAATGCCCGGGAAGGGTGTGGCAACTATGTAAGGTTGCCCGGTGAGGCAAGGTCGGTGTGAGGATGGCAAGGACTGGATATCTCTCTCTCTCTCTCTCTCTCTCTCTCTCTCTCTCTCTCTCTCAATCTCCCTCTCCCTCTCAATCTCTCTCTCCCTCTCTCTATCACTCTCCCTCTCCCTCTCAATCTCTCTGGCAGTCTCCCTCACAATCTCCTTCTCCCTCTCAGTCTCTATGCCTCTCGCTCTCCCTCTAAATCTCTCTATCACTCTCCCTCTCCCTCTCAATGTCTATGTCACTCTCCATCTCCCTCTCCCTCTTGATCCCTCCAGTGTTAGCGACAACGTGAAAATAGAAATTGCGGGTGAACTTTGTTTCAGTTTTTCATTAAAAAATGGATGCCACTTAAGCGACACATATTAAAAAGTCATATATAAGCAATGCCAGCCATGCTATAACCATCGCTTATATTCCAGCCATGCTGTAATCATCGCTTTTAACGTTGTATAAGTGATGAAAAAAAGATCTTTGCCTATGCGATGCCTATAGCAATGCATAAATATTGTTGTTTAAATGACGTTATACAAAAAATCTAAATGTCCCTTATGGAGTGATTTTTATCGCATAAGCGACGCCCACTATTTTTGCCTCTAAATTTGCCCCATCGTTAAGGGGGGGTCTTTCTTCTAGTGATACTTGAACACTGCATTGGGAATTCGTTTTGCAAACAAAAAGAGGCACAAGTCTAGCATGTTTCCCACTACTGCATATGCCAAGGCTATTGATCTAAGTCATACCAAAAGTGTCATGGGTGTTCACAGTGCTTGTGTTTTCACCTTCCTTGCCATATTTGTGGCATGAAAAGGAAACAGCCACATATACATAATAACATAGTAGCCTTACAATATTTCGATGTTTACCTGTGCTCCTCAATATCTTGGGCATGTATGCTTTAATACCAAACATCATGATGGTTTCTGTGGGGATGGATTCCCCACAACCATGCCTTGTGCACTCAAACATTTGAGAGCATAATAACACAAAGCATAGGTAGTGGTAGACATGACCACAAGGTAGAGAGAAGCATTGCAAGGCTCCTGCATGGAAAGGGAACCCACAACCACCACAGGTTTCACAACCACCTATTGCCATGTATCTTGTACCAACTGAGCAAATTGGATGGAGTGCATGAGCACCACTAAGACACCCGTGTTCAACCGTGTCCTTTAGAAGAAAACTTGAAAAGTCTACCTCTTCTTCGTACTTTAGCTTTTGGTCAGACAATTTTGACTACAATACTAAATAGTCAGTATAAGTATAGGACTCATGATACTTTTCATGCAGTCTATGAACCCAAGCACAAGAACAACCACACAATATTGTTGTGCTTTAAAAGCACATATTATGCTTTACATCATAGTATAAAAGCAAGATGCACAATAGGAAACACAAGTTCCACATGACTGCTTTATACCATACACTTGCCATGTCCACTTGTGCTTTTAAAAGCACGTTACTTGTGGTTGGAAGCATCAAACATTTTAAACACATGCTATAAACTAACATTCATTATACTATACAAGCATAGCAGATACATAGAATGCTTTATATCATAATGCATATGCATCATGAACTCTCATCTTATGCTCTAAAGCATATAAATTGTGATACCAGGCACAATAGAGCTCAAAGCACATAGCAGATACATAGAATGCTTTATATCATAATGCATATGCATCATGAACTCTCATCTTATGCTCTAAAGCATATAAATTGTGATACCAGGCACAATAGAGCTCAAAGCACATGCTATCAAGCACAACACAATACATTAACATCACAAGGAGTATAATACATATGTGTATACACATTCTTGGTGCTTTATAACATTGTATTGTGCTGTAAAACACCAATAGAAAGCATAAAGCATTTAAAACACATGCTATAAACTAACATTCATTCTACTATCAAGCAGAGAGCAGACACATAGAATGCTTCATATCATAGTGCAAATGCATCATGCACTCTCCTCTTGTACTCTAAAGAATATTGATGGTGATATCAAGCACAAAAGGGCTAGACCCACATGCTATCAAGAATAATATAATACATTAACAGCATAGAAAGTATAATACATATGTGTTTACAGAGTCTATGGTGCTTTACAACACTGTATTGTGTTGTAAAGCACTAATAGAAGCATAAAACATTTTAAATATATGTTATAAACTAACATTCATTCTGCAATCAAACAGAGAAAACACATAGAATGCTTTATATCATAGTGCAAATGCTTCATGCATGTCCTCTTGTTCTCTAAAGCATACCGATTGCGAGATGAAGCACAAAAGGGATGGAAGCACATGCTATCAAGCACAACATAATACATTAATAGCACACGGAGTACAATCGTATGTGTTTACAAAGTCTATTGGTGCTTTATAGCACTGTATTGTGCTATGAATCACAACTTCAAGAGAATCACATGCTATAAAACAAATTTTGCTATGTTGTGACTTGTAAAAAATCTCAAGGCATACAGTTAATGCTTCAAAGAGAGGACTTTATTCTCTAAAACACAATAGCAAAATTATAACCACTAGGAATGCTTTGAATCACATCATGCATAAGAGCCATGCAACCTACAAATGCAATGTCACTAAAATTGCCCTAGAACTCTTTAATGCAAAGACTTTTATAAAAAAGGAGCCAAACATCTTATTCTTAGGATCTTCTTGATAAAGATTCCAGTGCAATTGTAAAGCAACTCCTCCAAGAACTCGAGCCTCACATCTTGTTGCTTCACCCTTTGGCCATGTTGGGGCTTAGGAGCTATGAAGACATGAGCCCACTATGCATCAAAAATGTTATTTTTACCCTGCAAAATTGATGGGGGTTCTCTCCCTCCATTCTCAAGCCATGTACAGCATGGAAATTCTAAACAAACCTACAAAAGCGACCTTGGAGTGGTGGCTCAAAAACCTCCTTCCCCTTACCCTTGCAAGGTGGTGGCTTCGGCATGGCACCTGGTTGCTTGTTACTAGAGCTAGGAAGGGGATGAAGTAGATACAACCTGCATGTTTCTAGGGAAGGGGATGAAGTAGATGGAGGCTACACAGTTGGGAAAAGTAGAGAGAAGCCTACATAGCTAGGCAAGTATGGTGAGAATAAGCAAGGAGACGAGCAATACAGAGCGGTTACACAAGGATCCAAACTAAACAAAGCATGTTAATCCCATTTTGGATTAACAAACATGATCCTCCAATTGAGGACATTAATAAGTATCATGAAACTGCACTATAAAAGTTGTACATTATGAGATATTGGCCACCCAAGGCCTAGTTAAGTAAGTTTTTGGGTGCCCAAGTGTGTATATAAGGCATTTTCTCATAATGAAAAGACACAATCCCCTTTGTGCTATAGAGAGCTCTTCCTTGTGTCTTGAGAGAGAGAGAGAGAGAGAGAGAGAGCATTCTAGCATTATTCCTCTTCTATGCTTATGCGATTCATGCTTGTGTGGGAGAGTGAGAGAGAGTGATTGCCTTATGCGATGGTGCGAGCGACTCTACGGTGACAGCGTGGAGTTGGAGGTGGAGCTTGGAGGTTAGAGCTTAACAAGTGAGATTGGAGGCCTCAAGGGACTCAAGTTCAAAGCATTAGTAAAGTGCCCTATGAGTTGTGACCTATTGCTCATCCTTTAGGTGAATGCATTGAGTTCCCTCTTGGAGGTGAGGTATCCCATAACATTTTTGGCACCATTTCTAGGGAAACACCTTTATTTCTTCCATCCTCATGATTGCCCTTGTATTCTGGTAGTGCATTGAGTTCCCTCTTGGAGGTGAGGTATCCTTTAGGTGAATGCATTGAGTTCCCTCTTGGAGGTGAGGTATCCCATAACATTTTTGGCACCATTTCTAGGGAAACACCTTTATTTCTTCTATCCTTTAGGTGAGGTATCCTTTAGGTGAATGCATTGAGTTCCCTCTTGGAGGTGAGGTATCCTTTAGGTGAATGCATTGAGTTCTCTCTTGGAGGTGAGGTATCCCATAACATTTTTGGCACCATTTCTAGGGAAACACCTTTATTTCTTCCATCCTCATGATTGCCCTTGTATTCTGGTAGTGCATTGTGTAGAAAATGAATGGATAAGATTTGTGTGGTAGTAAGAAATCGTGAGAAATTGGTTGTGATGTTGTGTATGTGTGTGGTGGAGTGGTCTTAGAATAGAGCTTCACTATTTTTTCTTGTGGTAGTAAGAAATCGTGAGAAATTGGTTGTGATGTTGTGTATGTGTGTGGTGGAGTGGTCTTAGAATAGAGCTTCACTATTTTTTCTTGTTAATTTTGATATTTGCATCATTGGAAGCACCAACATGAATGAACAGGTTGGTGTTCTATTTTCTTTTTTTTTAATTCACAAAAATCAAAAACACAAGGAGCCACCATTGACTATGCCGTGAACTTGTATTCCACTCCTTAGGCGTGGCACAATAAATTTGGGATTTGTTGGATAAGTATTTTGCACCCAAAAACATAACATTCAATGATGCGGGAAGTTTCCACGTGAAACTACAGAAAAACGTTCACACCATGAACCTTTTCTGCAACTTCACGCCCACGACCGTGAATCGCTCCCGACATCAACGTCGCAAATCATGGGATTGCCCTGCCAAAAATAGGTAACCTTATCCTGGCCCCTCTAACGCCATGAAGTCTGATAAAATTTGTGAACTTGTGAAAGTTCAAAAAAACATTCATGCCGTGAACTTTTTCATAACTCTTCAAGGCATAAACCCTTTTGAAAATCTGCATGGTGTGAACCCTTTTATGTTCACGATGTGAACTTTTTCTACAAACTCACGGTTTAGTCCAATCCAATGAACAGTCAGCAGGCCAAGGCCACGAAGGTCGGTAAGGGAGGGACACCTATAACAAAGAAGAGGGGATCTAACCCTAAACGCAAAAAAAAAAAATTGAACACATGAAAGTTCAAAAAAACGTTCACGCCATGGCTGTTTTCAGAAACTTCACGCCATGAACTATTCTCTGCTATTTCACCGTTTCAAAAATAGAGTGATAGAATCGGAGCAAAATAAAATTGGGTCGACAAAGTAGCTTATCAAATCATACATACATGCACTTAAGATCTGGAAAACTCATCGGAGACGATCTTACACCTGACGATAGTGCATCGAATCACCTAGGATCTTCCTATCAAAAAAGCGTGGGCTCAGGCCATTCTGCAAGCACACACCTGAGTGTCTTAATAAGGAACCTGACCCCTGTTGAAACTAGTAGTGAAGAATCCATGGAAGAAGGGCTGAGGTATGTTGGGTTTGGGGAAGAGGAGAAACCACCCTCCCGAACCAGGTCTAGTGGTATCATTGATATCGCTCGGGGATTTTTTGGTCTCCAAACCAGCCATGACAAAGAAGCGCAATCTGCGGGCATGGGTCCGTCAACCAACATTGGACCTCGGTCCATGACAAGAAGTGCCCATCCAAACATTGAATTCCAAGTTATCAAACAATGGCACCCCCCAAATGAGACGAGACATGGAAAGTATGGCCAGGTTGGGTCAAATATTCTTCCCCACCTTGGAGGAAGTAGAGTTAGATCTCAGAAGGAGCGAGGTGGAATGACAGCTCTACGAGAGTTGAGCTTAAGGAAACATGAGCTCGACACCACTCGAAGAGGGCAAGAGCTGAGCAAAAGGAAACGGGAAGTTTAAACCTACTCAAATCACAGGGTAAGGAATCAGAATTGGTTATGGGAAGAAGTGAGGGAGAAATTCCAAACTTGGAACCCATAAATGAGGAATCCATAACTGAGGAAGGTTTTACAACCATAGAAGAAGAGGATAACCTAGCCAGAGTGGCGGGCAAAGTGGAGGACTATCTGTACACCAAAAAGGATATTGAGCAGATGATCAATCATCCTACGTTCCTACAAGACATGGAACTTCTAATTTTGCAAAGGCGTACAGAGGCAACCAATGATGAGTCACTCCAAGGTATAATGGCAGGACCATCCCATGGACTAGAAATACCTAGAAGAGCCAGTATAGGAAGGGGACGAGATCTAGGAAGGGGGGGAGCAATTCCTCAAATGCCAAGGATGGATCCAACCATTGACCCTTAATGCAGTCGCAAGGACAGACCTGCTAAATATGGTAGTGGAGATGGGCCGAGGAATGGTCAGAGAACTAGGCACTGCTCTAGAATCCCGACCCTCCCAGATGAAGCCTTATATCATTTCCAAACTCATCCAAAAATTCTCTAGGGACAAAAATCCTATCCAACATGTAGAGATTTTTGAATCCACATGTGAAACCCGCGGGCCTGTCAGTGATGTGACAATGATTCATGCCTTCTCACTGACCCCGAAAGGAAAAGCTCATCAGTGGTTCCAAAACCTCAAGCCCGAGGATAAGGTTAACTTCACAAGACTCAAGAATGTTTTTGTGCCCAGCTTTACCCGAAGTGGTGAGACAGATGGAACCCTGTGGCTGCACAGTTACAGAATATCAAACAAAAGGAAGTTGAGTCAATGAGAGACTATGTGTCTTGACTTAAGCACTTAAATTCAAGGTGCAAACTATGGGAGAGGTTAATTGATGATTAGTTATTGCCTTGCTTCCGGAGAGGGGTTAGAGACCACAAAATGCATGATTACCTAGTACTAGCCCACCAACCCGCTACTCTTGATGCATGTTGCAAACTGGCAATTGAATATGAAGATAATATGCTGGAATTACCGCAACCGGAAGATGTCAAAACATCTTCAGCACAACTACAACTTCACGTGTCTCGAGTCACTAAGAAATTTAAACTCGGAGCAAGCAAGTCGGAAATATGACGGTGGTGGCTCAGTAATGCCATATTAGAGAAATTGAAAGTAAAGGAGGGAAGAGAAACATCTGGGCATGGGCATAATCATCTTTACCCCCGCCACAGGGAATTGGTGTGGTGCTTTATGTGCAGATTGAATCACGCTACCACCGAATGTCCATAATTAAGAGTAAGGCCATTACTCTATTGTGCCCACTGTGTGAAATTATGAAATCTTGACACTTCAATGTACAGATATCTAAGATTTCAAAATGTTGCACAGCTACCAACACTTAGAGCTCCATTGGCTTTACCTCCGCCACCTGTACAAATCACCGCTACTGTTGGACAACCCAACTCTTCCTACTTACCTAGGGGGATGTTCCGAGTACAAGTTCCGAGTACAAGACGTTTCACCTTTGCCACCACCAGTTCTACCACCACAACCACCGCAGGCTAAAATCAATCAAGTATTGATTGAAGAGCCATCAGAAGATGTTGATATGGTGTGAGAAGTAGAACTTAGCGGAGAGTACTATGAGAAAATGGCAGAGGTCATGCCTGAGTTCTATGTCCTACAGAATAACACGCCAGTACCTGTGTTTCAAACCATGATATAGTGGAAGGGTAAGGACATGAACTCAAACCTGAGAAGAGAATTGCTACAATGTTTTGCCTATGAAGGGCCGAATCAAGTCGCCGAGTGCCCAAACAAGAATATGGTTCATACGCACCAACCCCAACAAGTGGCTGCTACGCCCAATGACATGCTATACTAAATGTGGGATTAATCATTTGATCAAGGATGGTCCATACCGTGCAAGTGGTTCGACTTCTACTACCAATCAGGCCACCATCCGAACCATTAATGTGCAACCTAGAAATATCACACCACTCAATGTCCTAACAAGAGTTCAAGCTCAATTAGGAGACAAGGGAAAGAACCGAGCGGATGCGACTACTTCTAGAACTGGCCGTAGGAGAAGAGTGAAAAAAGTGGGTAAGGGTGAAACAACGGTCACAATCCAATATGGATCCAAAGAAGATAAAATCAACACACAGATCCACCTAATCAAGAGAACAAGGGGATCAAAGGATCAATCATCACAAGGGGCTAGACCTAGAAGAGCAAAGGGAGAAACCAACAACTCCTAAAGGAGTCGGTGAATACCACAATGCCAACGAGGAAATAAGAAAGCTCAAAGATGCCAGGGTCTCAGTCAAAGAATGCTAACGGCTTCATGAAGCCAAAGCTAAGTGCTTGTGTTTTCACCTTCCTTGCCATACTTGTGGCATGAAAAGGAATCAGCCACATATACATAATAACATAGCAGCCTTACAATATTTTCATATTTACCTGTGCTCCTCAATATCTTAGGTATGTATGCTTTAATACCAAACATCGTGATGGTTTTTGTGGGGATGGATTCCCCACAACCATGCCTTGTACACTCAAAAAATTGAGAGCACAATAACACAAAGCATAGGTTGTGGCAGACATGACCACAAGGTAGAGAGAAGCATTGCAAGGCTCCTCTATGGAAAGGGAACCCACAACCACCACAGGTTTCACAGCCACCTATTACCATGTATCTTGTGCCAACTGAGCAAATTGGAGGGAGTGCATGAGCACCACTAAGGCACCCGTGTTCAACCGTGACCTTTAGAAGAAAACTTGAAAAGTCTACCTCTTCTTCGTACTTCAGCTTTTTGTCAGACAATTTTGACTACAATACTAAATAGTCAGTATAAGTATAGGACTCATTATACTCTGCATGCAGTTTATGGACCCAAGCACAAGAACAACCACACCATATTGTTGTGCTTTAAAAGCACATATTGTGCTTTACATCACAGTATAAAAGCAAGATGCACAATAGGAAACACAAGTTCCATACATGACTGCTTTATACCATACACCTGCCATGTCCACTTGTTCTTTTAAGCACGTTACTTGTAGTAGGAGGCATAAAACATTTTAAACACATGCTATAAACTAACATTCATTCTACTATACAAGCATAGCATATACATAAAATGCTTTATATCATAATGCATATGCTTCATGAACTCTCATCTTGTGCTCTAAAACAAATTGTGATATCATGCACAATGGAGCTCACAGCACATGCTATCAAGCACAACGTAATACATTAACAGCACAAGGAGTATAATACATATGTGTTTACACATTCTTGGTGCTTTACAGCATTGTATTGTGCTGTAAAACATCAATAGAAAGCATAAAACATTTTAAACACATGCTATAAACTAACATTCATTCTACTATCAACAAGCAGGGCAGACACATAGAATGCCTCATATCATAGTACAAATGATTCATGCTATAAACTAACATTTTAAACACATGCTATAAACTAACATTCATTCTACTATCAACAAGCAGGGCAGACACATAGAATGCCTCATATCATAGTACAAATGATTCATGCACTCTCCTCTTATACTCTAAAGCATATAGATGGTGATATCAAGAACAAAAGGACTGGAACACATGCTTTCAAGCATAATATAATACATTAATAGCATAGAAAGTACAATACATATGTGTTTACAGACTCCAGAGTCTATGATGCTTTACAATGTTGTATTGTGTTGTAAAGCACTAACAGAAAGCATAAATCATTTTAAACACATGCTATAAACTAACATCCATTCTGCTATCAAGCAGAGAAAACACATAGAATGCTTTATATCATAGTGTAAATGCTTCATGCATCTCCTCTTATTCTCTAAAGTGTACAGATTGCGAGATGAAGCACAAAAGGGATGGAAGCACATGCTATCAAGCACAACATAATACATTAATAGCACACGGAGTACAATACGTATGTGTTTACAAAGTCTATTGGTGCTTTATAGAAGTGTATTGTGCTATGAATCACAACTTCAAGAGAATCACATGCTATAAAACAAATTTCGCTATGTTGTGACCTGTAAAAAAGCTCAATACATGCAGTTAATACTTCAAGGAGAGGACTTTATGCTCTAAAACACAATAACAAAATTATAACCACTAGGAATTCTTTGAATCACATCATGCATAAGAGCCATGCAACCTACAGATGCAATGTCATGCATAAGATATGAAAAGCATATGCAAGGCATTACCAAACATCATGCATGATTGACAATATGCATTACAACACAATGTTGGTGCAATTTATATCATACCTTTTCATCATAGACCTTCTTCTAAAGCTTGACCATGTCAACATGAGTGAACTCTTTGCTCAAATTTGTCAACTTGTTAGTGGAGGTGGTTGGTGGTGCTACCCTTTCTCTTTTAGTTCACGGAGGAGTTCTTGTATCTGAACAGATATCTCGTCTCTTAGTCCAAACATCTCTTGTTCTCTCTCTAAGATTCCTTCGCCACCATGATGCAATTCTTGCATAGGGAGCATGATTCTTTTGACACATCATCCATCCTAGTAGCTTTCCTTTTGCTAGCCAATACTATCATCTCTTTGAGCATGCGCATAAACTCCTTCCAACTCGCATCAGCGCAACAATCTAATTTGTCAGTTAAAACTCAACTAGGACTAACCCAATCCCCTACCATCACGGGACCACCACCTCCACACAGCTTCCTTTCTTTGTTTTCCCACCTTTTCATCTTTTTATCCAAGTCCTTATGTTTATGTGCCCATTCCATGACCTCCTCTACAAAATGTGTCCAATCCATCTTCACTAAAATTGCCTTAGACATCTTTAATGCAAAGACTTTTGTAAAAAAGGAGCTAAACATCTTTTTCTTAGGATCTTCCTACTAAACATTCCAGTGCAATTGTAGTAACTCCTCCAAGAACTCAAGCCTCACATCTTGCTACTTCACCCTTTGGCCATGTTGGGCCTTAGGAGCTCTGAAGACATGAACCCAATATCCATCAAGAATATCATTTTTACCTCGCAAAATTGATGGGGGTTCTCTCCCTCCTCAAGCCATGTACATCATGGAAATCCTCAATAAACCTAAAAAAGCGACCTTGGAGTGGTGGCTCAAAGCCCTCCTTTCCCTTGGAGTGGTGGCTCAAAGCCCTCCTTTCCCTTACACTTGCAAGGTGGTGTCTTCGACATCACAGCTAGTTGCTTGTTACTAGAGCTAGGAAGGGGATGAAGTAGATACAAGCGTGTTTCTAGGGAAGCGGATGAAGTAGATGGAGGCTACACAAGTGGGAAAAGTAGAGATAAGCCTACATAGCTAGGAAGGTATGGTGAGGATAGGCAAGGAGACAAGGAATGCAGAGCGGTTGCACAAGGATCCAAACTAAACAGAGCAACATCCATGCATTCGACTAGTACTAAACCCTCCAGGTTACAACCCACCACTCTGACTCGTACTACCCAACCACCACTCCCACTCATAAATTGAAATTTGGATAAACAAAGGATTTTTAATGTAATTTTTATGTAAATATTACAAATTCACTTTATACTTATAACTTCCATACCTTTTAATAGGTGCTTGTTTTTTCATGCTTAAAACCACAAAAACGAATGACACAAATTCCTGCTTTCACCTTTAATTATTTTCTTGGAGATAATCATAATATTTTATGTAAGTTATTTTAATTGGCATGTTCTAAACTTATTTTTGGAATCTTTTTCTTTAAATTCCCTCATCTTCTATTTATTAACCCCACCACTGCGCCAGGTTGCACACACATGCGCACATAGGCCCTCTCAAAGATCTATTTAATTTTTCTAAGCTCAAAATCCTTGATACACCCCCACTATAACTAATTTTTTTAAGCTAAATTTATTTTTAAAATAATGAGAAGAATTTGAACCTCAATTACTGATAATTTTCATTATATACTTACATTTTCTCTCTCTACTACAACATCTCATTGATTGCATTAATAAAATACAAGGGATAAGAGGGATCTTACATTCTACCACACTTAAAGATGCAAGATGTCCTCATCTTATAAATTTAGGGTAATCTCAAGCTAAGTCTTCTTCTTTCTCCCATGTAGCATCCTCTACTAGGAAGAACTTCCACTTGATATATTCTCGCAAAATCGTATTCCTTAGAGGCTTTTCCTTGATGTCAAAAGGACTTGCCTAGGGTTCCAATTATATATGTCCTTGAGCTGGCATAGTTACTTGATTATCCTCTAGAACATGATTGGGATCTGGAATATACTTCTTCAATAAACTCGCATGAAATACATTGTGGATTCGAAGATGAGGAAGAAGAAGAAGTTCATAAGCTTGTTTCCAATCTTGCGACGAGTAACGACATATAGCCCACATTATCTTGGAAATAATTTCTTATACTTTCCCAAGAAGAGGGAACTTCTCTTGGGTCATACTCAAAGAAACACCATGTATCCTTCTTCAAATTCTCCAAAAGATCACTTTGAATCAGCATACTACTTCTGCCTATCATGAGCAGTTTATTGATTGCATCTTATGATTCATCTCATCTCGCATTTGTTTTGAAACTTTCACTCTGATCAAAGGATCTGACCAATTTAAGTGTGTATGGTGTTCTTGTCAATAATATAGTGCCTTAAACGAGCCCATACCAATACTTTGATGGTGAGAAGCATTATAGGTAATCTCCACTAGATGAAGATAGCTCAACCATCTCTTTGGCTCATGACAATAAAAAGCTTTGGGAATGTCTTCAATGACTTTATTGACACTCTCTATCATCAGTATCTAGGTGATAAGTTATGCTGAATCAAGTGAAGTTCCAATTTTCTCAAAGAAGGATGTCCAAAATCTAGAGGTAAATTTGGCATCTCGATCACTAATTATTCTACAAGGCCATCCAAGAAGTTGAAATATTCATGCAAAAATTCTTGGCTATATCCAATGATATAAAGATCTTCTTCACTAGAATTAGTGTGACATTAGTCAACCTATCAACCACTTCAAATACAGAATCGTAGCTTGCACTTACTAATGGTAGACCAGTAATAAATTCCATACTTATGCATTCCCATTTCATCTATGGAATATCGAGGGAATGAAACTTTCCAGGCATTTTCACAATTTTAGCTTTAATCTTTTATATAAGGCATTGTCGTACATGATATTAGACATCCTTTTTTAATACAGGCCAAAAGTAGCTCCTCTTGGCTGCCATGAATGTCTTTACATGTCTAGGATGTCTAGCAATAAGGCTGTCATGAGCTTTGGCTAGGATCCTTCTTTTAAAATCACCCCTTTGAGGGACACACATGTGATTTGGTGACTATCAAAATATAAACAACCATCTTCAACCTTGTATATCCTTGAACTTTCCTTAACTCTAAGGAATCTTGCTCAATTACATTAACAAGGCTATAATCGCAGTGAAGAACTCATCTCCCAATATCCTTTTCAATCTTAGTAAGCAAAGGGTTAGAGATCATAGTTATTGCTAATAAAGAGATCTTTTGACTAAGAGCATCAGTAACTACATTCTCCTTGACTTGTACTTTATCTCAAAGTCAAACTCTTGCAAAGTCTGCATCTATCTTCTTTGATGCATGTTGGGATCTAGTGATCTATCACAAAAGTAAATCTCTAGCCAAGCAAATAGTGCTTCCATAATGCATAAGTAATAGCTAGAAGTTCTAGGTTGCAAACTGCATAATTTCTCTCATAAGGCTTCAACTTTTGAGACTCGTAAGCCATAGGTCAACTGTTTTGGATAAGAACTCCCCCAATTACAAACCCACTTGCATCAGTAAAATAACCAAGTAATAACCTCAAAGGGTTTGCCAAACCTGGCAATTTCAACATGGGGTTAGGCAACTTTGAGCTTTTCAAAGGCACTTTGACACATTGGAGTCCATTTAAAAGGTGTATCCTTCTTGAGAATTTTTGTCAAGGGGGAGGAATTATTTGCGTATCTTTGAATAAATATGCAATACTAACTCGTCAAACCAATAAATCATCAAACTTCTTTCACAAACTTAGGCTCTTGCCAATTGATGGATAGCTTTTACTTTGGCTGGATCAGCTGAGATCCCATCCTTTGAAATAATGAATCCCAGATATTCAATGCAATCAATAAAGAAGATGGATTTACTCTTTTTGGTAAGAGTATATGCTTTCTCAGGATCTCCAAAATTTTATGAACATGCTTCTCACGTTTGGTAACATTATTCTAGTAAACTATAATTTTATCAAAGAACACAAGAACAACTTCATTTAAATACATCTAAATACTCCTCGAAGATCTCTTGCATTAGTCAAAATTAAAAGTCACAAGAGAATCTGTAAGAGACCAAAGGGCATTACTATGAATTTGTAATGTCCATGCCTTGTATTGAAGGTGGTCTTTTGAATATTTTTCTCCTTAATTCTAATCTGACAGTACCCATTTTCACATCAATCTTTTTGAATATCTAGGCACCAGGGCCTTGTATAATTGGCACCTCTATGCCACCGAGGATTCCCAATAGATCATTAGAAAGATCTTAAAGAGTAATACAATTTTTCTTTTTGAAGCACTCAAAAATGTCATCCTAATATATCACCCATAATCTCACTAACCATCTTTTTTCTTCTAAAAAAGCACGAGTACCCCCCCAAGGAGATACACTAGGCTGGATGAACTTCTATTCCAAGAGCTATCTCAATTGTTTCTTAAGATCAATGGCTTCCAAAACACGGACATCTTATAGCCCCTCCTTGCAATAGGTTGCACTCATGGTATTAGCTCAATTTCGTGATCCACTTCATGAATTGAGGGCATCTCTATCAAATCCTCTGGAAATATATTAGCATATTCACTTCATGAATTTGGGGCATCTTTGTCAAATCCTCTGGAAATATATAAGTATATTCACTCAACCACCAAGGATATTTAAAATTTGACTCCTTGCCAACTAGATTAGGCTTAACATAAATTGTCTAGTTTAAGCATTCTAGATGCCTTCACAAGTTGTAAGGTAGTAGCTCCTATTGCTTTGTTCCCTTGCACCTTGTTCTTGTGGAGATATCCATAAAGATAATGGTCCCTCCGTGTGGCAATGAATATTGGCTTTGAGCCAATTCACTCCTAAAATACCATCATATAATCCAAGAGGCAAGACTTTTAGTCTACATTCAATTGCATTGCCATCTAGAGAAAATTGAATGTTGTTTGAGGTGAGAACCATCTTTCTATTAACTAATTTAGCTTGCATTAGTTACCTCTTCTTTATTCTAGATTCAACTTTCACAAGTAGCCAGTCAATATGAACGAATGAGTACTACTAAAATCGTTAGAAGCTTAAATTGTTTACCTTGGTCGTCCATTAGTACTTGGATAATAGAGAATTATTGATTCTGACCTTGATGCTCAATAGCTGTAGAAATTCTTCATGCTTCGTCTTCCAAGTTTGCAACAGTAACAGCTTTGGACATAGCTGACTAAGTTTGGAAATTCCTTCTTGGATTTCCCTAGTCCTTGATTTCTTTTCTCACTGAAAGCTGTTGGTCTCTGAAAGTGGGGTCCTATGGTACTTTGAGTAGGATGGGCTGAGATCGGTACCTTGGGACATTCACTCATGATATGTTGGCATGAAAAAAATCTTCTCTCCCTTCGAAGTTAATGCAATGACCCATCGGTTACTCAAGACTCATCTCTTCACAGACCCATACTCTAAGAATCCTAGTTTGATACTTTACTTCTACTTCACTTAGACTTGGGCATCTCCTGATTTCCAGACAGAGCAATTCTCTCTGGGGTGGGAGGTGGGAAATTCTTTGACTCAAAGGTTTCCTTAGGGAAACCCGTAGCAAAGTCCTCCATCCTTCTAGCCACTTCTATAATAGAATCTAGCTTAGAATTCTTTATAAGAGTATCCAAGGGAGGGTCAAGTTTTCTAAATAGATCTTTTTAGAAGAGCAACTTCATCCATCAACAATGGGGCAAAACAAACGAGGCATGTGTACATCTGTTGTTTGGCAAGCTTTAATCAACTTTCCTTCTTGACCAAGCTCTAAACTCATTCATCTTATTCTCTTCATATATTGGGGGATAAAATCTTTGGTAGAAGAAGGTCTTCATACCATCCCATCTAAGCTGATCTTGGTTCAGATGATTTACTTCCACATGATTCTTCCAACTACCTTCCAACTAGACCGGGCTATCCTAGTAACCTTCAAACGTGCTAAGACTATCTTGCTTTGTTCATTATAGCCTAGAAATATTCATCCATTGTGTCAATCCAATACCAGAGAGCTTTATCAAGATTGTTCCCTTTGCCACAAAATGGGATAGTTTGCAATTTATGCAAGGCTTCGAGAATATCATTATTTATTTCCTCAACAAGAGAAGTATATTATGGGAAGATTTCCATGATCAACTCATGGTTTCTCTAAATAAAAATCAAATTTCTTGAGAATTTGTACAACCATTTTAAGCTTTTAAAAATAATAAATTAATAAAGAAAATAACATCTTTATTTCCTCAAAAAGCTTTTATACATCACTGGGAATTTCTCAATCCCTAAATAAATGAAACTTTTTATTTTGTCCCACAATTACAAATTTCTGGTAAGGGAGGTACATACTCAAATAATTCAACATAGAAAAATACCCATCTAAGGTAAGGCTGGCTTTCTACCGCAAAACTTATATTCCTTTACTAGATTTATCCTTTCCATGATCACAGCTAAACATAGGTTCGAGGCATAATAGGATAAATAATCAATGTCAATTTCTATATTGAACTTCAATCACTTTGATCCCAAATATGCCTCCACATGAAAAGAGGTTAATTTGGCTTACCAAAATAATACTATCTACAACTCTGATGAAAGGCAATTGCTAGTTATCTATTAGATAAATGCTAAAACACAATCTTAAGAATCTCTTGCTAAACTAATACAAGATAATAAACAAGTAAAAACATCATATATTTCATTATATCAAGTTTATTTATATACAAAGAGATTCATAAAACTCATCAATACTACACCTCTACCCTCTCCTAACCTCTCTTCTCAACCCTCATCCGGATAGCCCTATGATACTCTCTGCTTGTTGTCATACCATAATAAAACGTAATCCATGACCCAAGGAGGGACAAATATCATGGGTTGGGAAATGAAGTAACTAAGAACACATGCCTAAGTTGATCTAGTCCTTATCCTAAAATAGATCATAGCTAGAGAGATATTCTCTCAGATCATCACATCCTACCTACAATAAGCGATGATAGTGCTATGAGTACACCAACAATGTTATGCTCAACCCAGATTGGAAAATATAGCTCCTTAAAATTCCAAGCTAGAATAAGCCTCTTGTGTCTACGAACTGATAATAAATGTTCAAACACAAAATTTATCATGGCATCCTCTAGAATAATCCATGTATCCCAGATTGGAAAATATAGCTCCTGAAAATTCCAAGCTAGAATAAGCCTCTCGTGTCTACGAACTGATAATAAATGTTCAAACACAAAATTTATCATGGCATCCTCTAGAATAATCCATGTATCCCAGAAAGACAAGATCGAGTCATTTGTTGTGCCATCTAAAATAAAACCCAGTAAAGTACTATAAGTTCCATTTTTACAACTTCTCTCTAATACCAAATGTGAGACCCCCTATCCTCTACTAAAAGAGAATCCACAATGGAATACTAAACTAAGGGTAAAGAGAACTCACTGGGGGGGGGGCCATACACATTAATATCCTATCGCTCAGTAATCTAACAGCTTTCTCCGCATCGCTAGCTGGAATAGATCTTACAGTAGGAATTGAGTATGATTCCTCCAAGTAAAAATGTCAACTTCATAATTTTCACAAATAAGAGGCATCGAAAACTCCCTAGGCTCAACACGATGTCTTGTCTTAATTATAAAAGGAATGGATCTACTTTAATTCCACTAAAGGTTCTACAATCTAAAGCTGATTCCCATACTTTTTCAAAGTTTCTAAGTTTACAATCAAGTTTGGTTTTTAGGTTTAGAAAAAGCACCTGCAATGTGGGTCCACTCGACCACCCGCTTTCCAATATTTAAATCCTTTATCAAATTGACCAATTTCATAGACTCAACCTAATCCCATCCAATCCCATGGGTTAGCCTACCGCCCTCCACTAGGCATATGGAGACGATATGAACTCACACACTCGTAATTAAAAATATTTTTTTCATAACTTAAGCAAAAAAACAGAGCTTACACATGCACTCCATGGTAAACATTTCTTTTCTCTCCACGCACTACCCCCTCTACGTCGGTGCCCGACTATGAGCCGCATGCCAACCTTCCTTTTTCCATGGCTATAGTGCCTTGACCATGGTGCTTAACAACAAGCTTCTCCTTTCTTGCTTCCTTGCACTTCGTTAAGAGATTACAACAATTCCATTGCGAAAGAGCCAAAAAAACACATAACATACACAAGAAGACATCTCCTTGCGAGAACTAGTCCCAATAATGAAACCATTGTTAAGCCACCGGCAAGGTGCTCTCTAGTACGGGCATTCATGGGTCGATGGAATACCTGAGGGAGACAATCAAGATCATACTCAATAGCTTGTCTCTCACCCAAGACCTCAAGCAAAAAGTAATGAATGTGCTAATCTCCGTTTGTAGCCTAGTTAAATAGGCTAATCTAATGGGAATAAGAAGAAGAGGGGAAGAGGGTAACAACAGGGAATGAACCGAACTAAAAGGAAAAGGAAAGCAACACAACACAACACACTCACACCATCACTACACACTCTCATTCTATACTCACCTCTCACTCATAAGCCAAAGCTCAAACAAACACGACAAAACCGGCACATAGGCTCTTAATCACAAGCCTCTCACACATGGGAAGTGCTCAAGAGTGAGCAAGTCATGACATCCTAAGGTCAACTCCTAAGGAACAAGGTGGAGATAAACTCACTCAACTCAATAATCTAAGAAGGAACAAGATGGAATCCACAACTTAGGCTAGAGGGGAATGAGATGCATAGCTCTCTACCTTCACTTTCTTGCTTGCTCATACACCCTTCTTACAGCCTTCATCCATATCAAGTTGTTTCAACAACCATGGTGGAGTTTGAAACAACCATCGTGGAGTTTTAAAAACTCATTGCATTTTTGGATGTCAATACAACCTTTTAACTGTAGATGGCTGGAAAAAGTAGGATTGTTGGAGTTTGCATCTTTCTCAAGGGGGGAGTCTAATGACACTTAGCCCTAATGTGAATGAGCAGCTGGCTGAGTTGCAATTGTGTGTGTGGTGAAGACAGCCACGCAAGGTGCATATATCTTCACTCCAAAATATGTAGCAAAATTACTTCATCTGCCTTTGGAGGGAGCCACCTCTTTTGCCCCAAAACAAGACATGGAGTTTATTTCGGCTCAAGGGGTGGTCTGATAAGGAACATAAGCTAAACAACACACAAAGGCCCACAATCACTTGCATTTCAGCATCATTGAGATGATCACCCTCACACGTAAGGTCACATGTATGTCCAAGAAGGCCTTAGGGCTGCTGTACCCATATGCATTCACTAGGAAAGCCTATTTTATGGGCTAATATATTGTTCTATCACAACTAGTTGTTGTAAGGGAAGCTTAAGAGCATTCACCCCAATGGATAGTACTTGTATTTATTGTATCAAGGCATTCTCTGTATAATTTAAACACCCATTACATCAGCTTCAGGTGTAGCAGAAAAGCTATAATTTCATAAGAAAATGAAGGATGCCCGCCGTGTGACAAAGAAGATATGTCAGAGACAAAGGGCATAATAGACACCTCAAGTAATAGAAGAGCTGGAGAAGAGGGTGTCATTAGAAGTCAATCAAGATGACCCTTCGATAAAATCCTATTATATTTGAAGAGTTTCAGGCTCATACTCTCCAAAACCTGTCCCAATATAACATAGCTAAAGTAGATGGATTAAAATCTGTAAATATTTTGGATCCCTTGGATGCTTCTTTGCTACAAGCTGTCCTGTCAATTACATTTCAAAGTGTGCAATAGATGCAACTAGTGCAATGTAGGCACTCATAGCTCAGAAGGAGGCTCTTCAAAATGAACTTGATAGGTCCAAAGCTGAGCTAATAGAATTACTAGCAATCCAAAGCAAGGTGGCAGCCTTTGAAGCAGATCATGTGACCTTGAGAGGAAGACAGTTGAATCTCCTCCATAAGAAGCTATGCAAGCTAATGCTGATAGAGCATGAATGTAGAAAGATGTCCTAGATTTCTATTAGAAGTTTACAAGCCTAGTGTTGAAACGCCATAAGCTAATAGAGAAACATCTCTTTGACATGGGACAACATGAAGTTGCAGCCAGAGCTGATTGACCCAAAATCCAGATCCTATAGAAAGCAGGATAGATGGAGTGGATGCAGTCAAAGATCTAAAAGTTTATGAGCTCATAGCTAGTGATATTGATTCATATATGTAAGGCCACTACTAGCGACATGTGAAGGTAGATAAAGAGGATTGCCTGCTTGATCACAAGCTCGCCATCCTCGTATCCATGGCCTGATCCTCCAAGCTCCATCCATACCAAGGGACAAAAGTGAGAGACAACAATGTCTGTGAGGAGACATAGGTCTCCTAAGTGTCGAGAGAGCTCTTTCATATGTCCATAAATAGTGGAGGAGATAGAGTTTAGACTCCACTCACACTCTCTTTGAGAGAAGAAGATTACTGCTGCTCCCACTCTATGGAGTGGTCTGTGTAGATCTGTCAAAGATGACACAAACTTGGAGAGGCACTAAAGACTCTGCAAATGCACTGGCATCCACACTAGGAGGTATCTAAAGAAACTATAGTCTATTGCCTATCCCATGTCATAATCGGGGGGGTGAAGCGGAAGGGCTCTCATCACCAAGAAGCAGTAATCATCATCGCTCTACTAACTTTGAGAAGTGATGAATCAATCTACGGATGGATCAGGTGAAGGGCTCTCACTAGGAAGCAGCAATCGCCATCGCTATTGGCTTTGAGAAGTGATGAATCAATCTACAAAAAATGGAACATGCATGGCAACTCCTCATAGGGTAAAGGGCTGATGCTACTACTCAAAATCAGTGGGAGTGCCCCTCAAGGGGCTGGGGGGGGAGTAGAAGAGATTTCAAAGGGGAGGATGGGGGGGAGGCTAAGGGCAAGGGCGAGAGGGGGAGGGGAGGGGGGATAAAAGGTGGGAGCACTAGGGGAGAAGGGCGTAGGGGGGGAGTAGAAGAGATTTCAAAGGGGAGGATGGGGGGGAGGCTAAGGGCAAGGGCGAGAGGGGGAGGGGGAGGGGGAGGGGGGATAAAAGGTGGGAGCACTAGGGGAGAAGGGCGTAGGGGGGGAGGGATCAATGAAGGAAATAGGGGGAGGAAGAGGGGGCGAGAGGAGGGAGAGGATCCTACAGAGAGAGGTAGAGGAAGACATCTACTCCTGCTCTTGAGAGGGATCCTCTTGGGACTGATAAGAGACGGTTCTGCTAGGGAAAGTCCTTGAAGGTACTATGTGTATAGGCATAATTATATGTCACGATTTTTGTCAATTGTTAATAACTCCTATACAAATGAAAAATGTTAAATCTATTGTAAAGGATTGTTTTCGAGTTGTTTTCCAAAATTTGATGAAAGAAATCATTGATGTAATAGTCTCAAAGGCATTGTATACCGTGTGGACCCATGTCTGCATTCGAGGCCCAACACGAGAATTATGAGTTAAAATGGTCACCATATTCAATTCATGTAAGTTCAAGGTTGTCTCTATGACTCCTCTAAGTGTTTGTTATTTTACCATAATAACTTATAAGAATTGTTAGAAATGGTGAGCACAAGTGCTCAAAAAGGGTTGTATGAATTATGCTATTTGCTGAGATATCGAGCCCAACTACTACTACGGCGGCAGGACATTGATGACCCACCTGGGTGACAGCTTCTGCACTTATGCCACTGGCATGGTAGTGTTGAGATTATGGTCGATATGCCGCCAGTGGATGACAGGCTGTGTGACAGCCACTTCGGAGTACTCGAGTTATGGCATAATTATAGCGCCAACTCATATAGTCGGGTTCACACTATAGACCGACCATTTTGTATGTTGTTGTAGAAAAGTATTTTCCATTTATGTATGCACTCTTATCTTTTAGTTATATGGTTTTAGAGAAGAGAAGAAGATAGAATAAAATTTAGCCATCTATCTCTCTCTTGTGTCTTGCACTCTCTTATGTGTGTGCGTGTGTTTGCTTGCAAGGAACTCAAGCTCTCTCTCTGCCCCACATTCTCTTTATGGTATCAGAGCTTCGGTTCGTGTGAGAGCTAAGGAGGCAAGCAAGAGGCAAGAACAAGAAAGATAGGAAGCAGTATACGGGTAGGAGAATCATCATCTCTTTTTCTTCTTTGTTTAGATACAATGCCCCTCGGTAGCTCTGAGTGCTACACATCTTCGATTGAGGAGTTGTCTTTGTCGTATAGGCTTGAAGGTGCCTATGTGGTACGTAATACTTTGCTAAGGTTTTACGGCCAAAAACATGTTTCGGGTGAGTCTTGGTCTCCGTTCTGTCACTGCAAGATATTTTTGACAGTTTTGGGAAGTTCTAGTTGAGAAGTGTCTCTGGTCGAAATCTTGTAATTGCAATGCAACAGTGCATTTTGGGAGTGCAGAGTGTTTGCACGTGTATTGTTGACATTGGGTGTATGTACATGTACTTTGGTCAGATCTGGTGACCTACAAGTTGTGCTGAAGTATTGCTATATAATAGTCACAGAAGATACTGTTACAGATTGCATACATAACTTTTCTGTTGTAGTTTTTTTATTGTTATTTTACAGGAAAACATTTCTGACGGAACCAATAAAATTGCGAGAAGCTAGACAAGAACAACTTACAACTTCCATGCCTAGAAGTTTAGAATGACCAATTTCCTTATTGGTAAAGGATTTAGGAACTATGTCGAAGGAGACAATGAGGAGCCTCCCTGAGTTGTTTGCAGAGAATGCCACTCCAAGAGACATAAAGACATTCAAGGATTGGAACCAGGGCGTGCAGGGAAAGTCATGTATTGGCATCCAATCAGTGTCACAAACATGATGATAGGACACATACAGGATGCCAACACTCTAGCAACTTGGCAGAACATGGTGTAGATGTTGCAGCTAAAATAAGAGGTGCATACTATGGAAATGAAAAGTATGTCTATCAATGAGTATGCTTTAAAGATCAAGGGAATTTTTGAATCCATTGATTCTGTCAATTTATTGGTGGAAGATGATGACTTGGTAAGTGTCTATTTGAATGGGGTTGGCAAAGAGTAAAAGCCATTCAAGACCTCCATTGCAGTGAGGGAGAATATTCCCAACTTTCGGGACTTGGTGTCTATGCTGATCATAGAAGAAAAGTCTTTAGGTGAGAACTCTTCTTCACAAAGCAAGAACACTTCAGAAAACAGGCCTTCTACTCCAATTCTCCAATTCAAGTAGAGGCAGAGGTAGAGGTCGTAATCGAGGCTAAGGTGGTGGGGCCGACAAGGAAATAAAAATTTTGGATAACAAAACAATTCAATGATTCACACCGCAATAATTATACACAGGTGGAAGAGGCCAATCTAGAGGTAGGGGGAGCCAAAGAGGCCAAGGTGGTTGGCAAAGAAATCATAATAGCATAGAGTGCTATTATTGTGGCAAACAAGGGCACATGGCAAAGAACTGCTATAAAAAGCAGAATGGCATTAAAAGTGAAAATTGCAGCAAGGCAACTATGCATCATCTAGTAAACACGGAGGTGATAACAGAAGTGAGAAGCTATTTATGATACAGAACATGCCAAGTTCCATGACAAGAGACGTGTCACGATCTCAAGGTACATGGTATGAGGATTCTGGTGCCTGTAACCACATGACCAGTCATGCTACGTGGTTTCGAGACATGTAGAAAATGGAAAAACTATGCTATGTAGAAATAGATTATGATATTGTGCATCCCATTGCGCATGTTGGTAAAGTGCCATTGTCTATACAAAATGGCAAAATGAAGAACTTGGTAGATGTACTTCATGTTCCAAATATTACAAAGAACCTGGTTTCTGCTGGACAGATGGTTAAGCAGGGTCTACAAGTGAGGTTTAATCCTCAAGGATGTTTTGTGGAAGACTTCAAAAATTAGTGTCACTTGGTTGTAGGGTAACAGAAACGGCAAGATATTTACTTTGGATGTGAACATGCGTGAAGTAACGGCAGCCATGTTTGCGCATGGAACACGTGTCATTACAGATATTAACATATGGCACAAGCGCATTGGTCATAACAATGTACAACAAACTGAAGTCTATGCATGCCCAAAATATTGTTGTAGGTTTGCCAAAGTTTAAGGTTAATGGTATGCACAAAGTATGTGAAGCATGCCAAACATGCTTTCCCACATGAAAACCATGTCAGTGCAAGGCCATTAGATGTCATACATTCAGATGTATGGGGACCGACCAAGACTGCAACAATTGCAGGTTGCAACAAGTATTATGTTACATTCATTGATGACCACAGTAGGAAAGTGTGGGCTTACTTCATGATGAAGGAGAAAAGTGAGGTGTTTGCTCACTTTTAGAGATTTAAATCCTTGGTCAAGAAGGAAAAATGCATGCAAATAAAATGCCTAAGATTAGATGGTGGGGGAGAATATTTCTCTAATGAGTTCAACGATTTCTTACAAAAGCAGGGAATCAAGAGATAGTTTATATTGAAGGTACACTCTGCCCCAACAGAATAAAAAATAAGAACATTACAGAAGTGGCACGTGCCTTGATGGCCGAAAAGAATATGCCACATTATTTTTGGGTAGAAGTAGTAGCAATTGCTGTGTACATTATGATCAGGACACCCACTACAATTGTTCATGGTATGATGCATGAAGTTTATAAGCATAAGACTGAATGTGTCTCACTTAAAAGTGTTTGGGTGTATTGCATATGTGCATGTTCGTGAGATGATGAAGTGAGAACAAAGTTAGATCCAAAGGCAGAGAAATGTATTTTTATTGGTTTTGCTATGGAGCAGAAAGATTATAGATGTTATAACCCTACCACTCGTGAGATGCGAGTAAGCAGAGATGTTGTCTCTGATGAGATGAGTAGCTTGTATGCACCAGCAGTGAAGGCAATAGAAGATGTAGATGTAAGAAGTGTTGATGTTGCACCACATGTAAAGCAGCAATCATCACAGGTGCTTAGTGGACCTCGAGAGTCCTCTAGCAGTGGATCCAATGTTGGCCCATGGTTAGGTAGGTTGAGGATAGATGTAGGCACACATATATCATCATGCAGAGGAAAGGAAAAGGTAGATCAACCTTTTATGTCTGATCTGTCAATAGGTCACTCATATGTGGATGGTAACTCTAGTGGCTCTGAATAGAGACTTGATGAGCAGCTTGGCATTCCATCTGTGGTTACTCCTGGTGTAAGGAGAATGAGGGCTATTTTGAGGACACCTAGCAGTGATCCAGATGTACGCAGGTCTATGAGGGTTAGGTACCCTGTTGGATAGGTTGAGATATGATGGATATACACCCCATCTTTATGCTTACATAGTTAAAGCAATATAGGAATTAGAGCCCACTTGTTTTGAGTAGGCACTTGGAAATAGAAATGGGAACATTCCGTGAATGAGGAGATGGCAGCATTGGATACAAATGCAACATGGGAGTTAGTACCTTTGCCTAAGGAAAAGAAGGCAATTGGATATAAGTGGGTGTATAAAGTCAAGAATAATGTTGATGGTTTAATGAGTAGGTATAAGGCAAGATTGGTGGCTCAAGGCTATGCGTAGACTTATGGCATTGACTATGAAGAGACGTTCAACCCGATTGCAAGAACGGCAACCGTGAGAGCTATCATTGCTATGGCTGCAGCAAAGGGTTGGTCTTTACATCATATGGATATAAAGAACGCCTTCTTGCATGGTGATTTGTAAGAAGAAGTTTACATCATGCAGCCACCAGGTTATGAGATTGATGCACACTTAAATTTTGTGTGCAGGTTACACAAAGCCTTGTATCGCTTGAAGCAAGCACCCAAAGCATGGTCAAACAAGATCAGGGAGTATCTTGTTACCATTGGACTTCAGATATCCAATGAAAATTTTTCACTTTATGTGAAAAAGACAGATAGAGGGATCATGCTATTAGTCATCTATGTGGATAACTTGATTATCACTGGTGGTGATAGTGATGTTGACATACATGATGTTAGAAGGCTTTTGAAGCAAAAGTTTGAGATGAAGGATTTGGGTGAGCTGCAGTATTTCTTGGGCATAGAGGTAGCAAGATCAGCTCATGGCATTTTGTTATTGCAAAGACAATATGGCTTGGACATGTTGTCCAAGTATGGTATGACAGGTTGTAAGCCTATTTCAATGCCATTGGAGCAGAACACAAAGCTTTCCACCATACATATAGGTGAGCTTTTGGAGGACCCCACTACATACAAGCACATAGTGGGTAGCTTGATCTACATAACCATTACTTGAGTTATGTTGTTGGACTTGTGGGTCAGTTTATGCAGTCTCCTAGGAAGCCACACTTGGATGCATCTAGATGGTTTATGAGGTGAATAATGTCCATAGTTGATTATGGACTTTTCTACGAGGCTGGTATAGAGATACAGCTACATGGGTACACAGATGCTGATTGGGCTGGTAGTGTTGGAGACAGGATATCTACCAATGGTTTTATGTTCTCATTCGGGAGTGCTGCTATGAGTTGGAGCACTAGGAAGCAGTCAATTGTTACTTTGTCAAGTATAGAGGCAGAGTACAGGGGTGCTATTATGGCAGCTTGCGAGGTAGCTTGGTTTCAAAAGCTACTTGTTGGTGATATGGGTGAGCCCGTGGGTGGATAGGGAAGTTGTCATTTATTGCTACAGCATGAGTAGCATACAATTGGCCAATAACTTAGCATACCATGCTAGAACGAAGCACATTGAGGTGCACCATCACTTTGTGAGGAAGAAGGTTCTAGCAGGTGATGTAGATCTAGTATATGTCAGCACAAAGGATCAGGTAGCTAACATCTTCATGAAGGCATTAGGCACAGAGAAGCTCCACAAGTTTAGGAGCTTACTTGGAGTGCAGTGTGTGGAGTTGAGCTCGAGGGGGAGTGTTGAGATATCGAGCCCAACTAGTGTTGCGACGTGGGTGACAACTTCCGCACTTATGCCACTGGCATGGTTGGTGAGAGTATGGTCGATATGCCGCCAGTGGATTACAAGCTGTGTGACAACCACTTTGGAGTACTAGAGTTATGCCATAGTTATAACGCCAGCTCATATAGTCGACACCATAGACTAACCACTTTGTATGTTGTTGTAGGAAAGTACTTTTCCTTTATGTATGTACTCTTATCTTTTAGTTATATGGTTATAGAAAAAAGAGAAGAAGATAGAAGAAAATTCATCCATCCATCTCTCTCTTGTGTATGTACATAAAGGAAAGTACTTTTCCTTTATGTATGTACTCTTATCTTTTAGTTATATGGTTATAGAAAAAAGAGAAGAAGATAGAAGAAAATTCATCCATCCATCTCTCTCTTGTGTCTTGCACTCTCTTGTGTGTGTGTGTGTGTGTGTGTGTGTGTGTGTTTGCTTGTGCAAGGAACTCAAGCTCTCTCTCTCTCTCTCTCTCTCTCTCTCTCTCTCTCTCTCCCCCCCCCCCACATTGTCTTTACTATTGTGATACATAATAATTATGTTATTGTGATCTCGAATTCGTAATTCTCAAGAACTCGGATGGGCAATTCCTTATAGTAACCTAGATGTTGTTTCTAGGCTATGAGAATATCAAACTCGGATGGGTAATTCCTAAGTGACCTAGACGGGTTATTTCCAAGCTACAATGATTTATGTTTATGAAATTTTTCTTTTGATTAGAAGCATGTTGTGATGATTTAAGAATTATTGATAATGATGACTATGTTAATGGATGACACCGATGGTTATGGTGCTAATTTACGAATTATTCTAAAGTGGATATGCCATTGTAAATCCAAATCACGACATGACTAACATCAAGAGGCCAATAACTCTAGCCCCATGATTTTGATCTTTAAAGTGATTGACCTAGATATGGGACCTAAAGAAACTGGTCCATAGCATATGTTTGTGCGTAAGATATTGTTGATGATGACTATGTTGAGACGGATGACATCGATGGTTATGGTGATGAGGAACACAAAAATAAAATATGTTGTTTACCTAGTGCCAATTAGGGGCTTTTGGGTGAACTCCGTTGTACCGGGCACAACCCAATAACTTAAACATCGGATCCACTATTTGAGTGGTTAGGCGGATGGCTAGACCCATGGTGATTGGACAAGGCTAGGCTCAACCAATGGATCTTCTGGAAACAATTAGGAAAAAAACATGGGCCATGCATTCCGGTTAGAAATCGTTAGTTCCTAAAAAAGGGGAGGAATCGCCTCCATTTCTCAGAGAAAGGGCTTTTCTAGTTGAGCCTCGGTAGAGGTTGTTGGGATAGCCATCTAAAGAGATAATGTAGGGGATACCCCGAGCAAGTCGCTCTACCCCTTAGAATAAGTCTTTTATTGTACATTTAGATTAGAACAAGGAGGTAAGGATCTTACAGTGAAAGACTTATTCTAAGGGGTACGATCGGGTTGGGATCTTACAAAACAAAACAAATACAATATTAAATGTACAATGAAAGACTTATTCTAAGGGGTAGAGCGCTCAACGAGGTAGGGTTCTTACATTTAGATTAGAACAACGGAGTAGGGGTCTTGCAAAACAAAATAAATACAATATTAAATATAACATCAAGAAAAAATAAATAAGAATATTAAACAAAATCATTCAATCTTAGCCTAACATGGCCCTACCCTTTCAATTCCAACTATATGTAGACTACGGTGTGTGGCCACACTAATCACTAGTGCCCTCCTGCCCTCCTACAATGCAATTTTCTGTTTGGAGAAGTCCAACCAATCAAAGCCACCTAGAAAACTGTGACCAATCAGCAATCAGGAACTTTTCGTCCTTTTTTTACTTTTTGTCCTTTTTTGCATCTGGATCAGGGTTCCATAAAAGCATTTTTTTAAACCGGTCAAAATAAACACATGCTTATAAACTAAGGGTTTTCTAGGCTAACCAAAGAAATACTAAATTTGAAACGTTCTTTTGTAAGGGCTTGATATATTTCATTGAAATGCCGTTTTTGTGGAGCCTGGATGTGCCGTCTGGGCCTGGAATTCCAAAAAAACAGCTCAGTTGTGTCTTTAAGAAAGGTGATGAATCGTGTCAGCAGGGAGGCAGACTATTAGCTCCTCTCATGTAGCTACCTACTTCAATCTATGGAACATAATGGAAGCCATTCTTTGTGAGAGAAAGGTCACACCTGCCATTTTGGTGCCTCTTACAACTTTCACATTCAACATGTTTCGCTGCCCTCCCACAGGGCCGAGCACTTGTGGAAGGACTACTTGTGGGATCCTTCTCACCGGATGGACAACCGACCGAAAGAGCAAAGTAAGTGGTTGTCTTCCCTTCTTTCTGCTCTTCCCGTGTGCGTGTCATAGGCAGCCCAAGATTCCAAGCATAAACTTTCCAAGGAGTTGCCATGAATGTACGGCTGGTGCAATCCAATCTGAGTAAAAAGTTCGAGTGCGATTTTGTGCTCGAAAGGAACAGACGGCTTGTGATGGGATGATGCTGCGCTATTTCCGAGATATGCCAGCAGGTTGCAAGTCAATTTGCCAGTCCTCAGGAGTCGTAGCGACCCAGAGCCTTGATGAAGTCAAGAATAGTGGTGGTTGGAGGATGCTTAGCTTAGAGGAGGCACTGAATTCCTTGGAAGAAGGGGTGCTGCCTCAGCTTTCCATTGAGGACTTTGCAAGCATCTCGCATAAGTGCAGGAAAGCAAGAGATCAAACGCATGGGCTGCGCTTGCATGCCTACATGCGGAAAAGTGGGCTGGAAGCTCATAGATCACTGGGGAACTACCTCGTCTCGATGTTAGTGGAAGTTGGAAGCATGCGCGATGCCCAGCAGGTTTTTGACAGGTTGGTGTATCGGAATGAGTGGTCCTGGTATTCCCTAATCAAAGGTTATATTAAGTGTGGGAAACCACAGCATGCTTTCATCCTGTACCAGAAAATGCAAAAGGATGGTTCTGTACATCCTGGTGGGCATACTTTTGTGGCCTTATTGAAGGCTTGTGCAAAGCTGAAAGATCTGGAAAGAGGCCTTGCAATACATGCCGAGGTTGCGAGAACAGGGTTGCTAGAAAGAGACCTTTTTGTTGGCAGCACCTTGGTTGATATGTATGCCAAATGTGGCTCGCTTGCCAAAGCACAGCAAGTGTTTGACGAACTTCCCATTCGAAACGTAGTTTCATGGAATGCACTTATGGCAGCGTATGCCAAACTTGGGCATGGTGAGGAAGTACTAAAGTGCTTTCACCAGATGCAACTTGAGGGTGTGTCTCCAGATGCTGTTACGTTTGTTTGCAGCTTGAAAGCTTGTGGCAGCATAGGAGCCACAGACAAGGGTAGAGAAATACATGCTGAGATTGAAAGAAAGGGTTTGTTGGAAAGAGATGTTTTTGTTGGCAGCACCTTGGTCGATATGTATGCCAAATGTGGCTTACTTGCTAAAGCCCAGCAAGTGTTTGACAAACTTCCAATTCGAAATGTAGTCTCATGGAATACACTTATAGCAGCATATGCCAAACATGGGCATTACAAGGAAGCACTCAAGTGTCTTGAACAGATGCAACTTGAGGGTGTCTCTCCAGATCCTGTCACATTTGTTTGCAGCTTGAAAGCTTGTGGTAGCATAGGATCTACAGACAAGGGACGAGAAATACATGATGAGATTGAAAGAAAGGGGTTGTTGGAAAGAGACCTTGTTGTTGGCAGCACCTTGGTCAATATGTATGCCAAATGTGGTTCGCTTGCCAAAGCACAGCAAGTGCTTGACAAGCTTCCACTTCGAGATGTTGTCTCATGGACGGCATTAATTGCAGGATATGCTGAACATGGGCATGGTAAGGAAGCACTCAAGTGCTTTGAACAGATGCAACAGGAGGGTGTCTCCCCAAATGCTGTCACATTTGTTTGCAGCTTGAAAGCTTGTGGCAATATAGGAGCCACAGACAAGGGCCTAGAAATACATTCCGAGATTGAAAGAAATGGGTTGCTGGAAAGAAACCTTTTTGTTGGCAGCACTTTGGTTGATATGTATGCTAAATGTGGCTTGCTTGCCAAAGCACAGCAAGTGTTTGACAAACTTCCGGTTCGAGATGTAGTCTTGTGGAATGCATTAATCACAGGATATACTGAACATGGGCATGGTGAGGAAGCACTCAAGTGTTTTGAACAGATGCAACTTGAGGGTGTCTTTCCGAATGCTGTGTCATTTGTTTGCAGCTTGAAAGCTTGTGGCAGCATAGGAGCCACAGACAAGGCCCAAGAAATACATGCTGAGATTGAAAGAATGGATTTACTGGAAAGTGACCTTGTTGTTGGCAGCACCTTGGTTCATATGTATGCTAAATGTGGCTGGCTTGCAAAAGCGGCACAAGTATTTGACAAACTTCCAACTCAAAACGTAGTCTCTTGGAATGCATTAATCAAAGGATATGCTGAACATGGGCATGGTGAGGTAGCACTCAAGTGCTTTGAACAGATGCAACTCAAGGGTGTCTCTCCTGATGCTGTCACATTCGTTTGCAGCTTGAATGCTTGTGGCAGCATAGGAGCCATAGACAAGGGTCGAGAACTACATGCTGAGATTGCTAGAAAGGGGTTACTGGAAAAAGACCTTGTTGTTGGCAATGCATTGGTTGATATGTATGCCAAATGTGGCTTGCTTGGCAAAGCACAGCAAGTGTTTGACAAGCTTCCAGTTCGAGACATAGTCTCGTGGAATGCACTAATTACAGGATATGCTGAACATGGGCATGGTGAGGAAGCACTCAAGTATTTTGAAGAGATGCAAATTGAGGGTGTCTCCCCGAACTTTGTCTCGTTTGTTTGCAGCTTGAAAGCTTGTGGCAGCATAGGAGCCACAGACAAGGGTCAAGAAATACATGCTGAGATTACCAGAAAGGGGCTATTGGAAAGAGACCTTGTCGGCAACACCTTGGTTGATATGTATGCAAAATGTGGGTCACTTGCCATAGCACAGAAAGTGTTTGACAAGCTTCCAGTCCAAGATGTAGTCTCGTGGAATTCACTAATTGCAGGGTATGCCCAGCTTGGAGAAAGTGAAAATGTTTTTCATCTCTTTGATAGAATGCTAGGAGAAGGCATAAGTCCAGATCTGGTCACCTTCATTATTGTCCTCAACGCATGCAGTCGCACAGGTTTATTGAATAAGAGTCAGACATACTTTGAGGCCATGAGTAAAGAATATGGCATTGTTCCAACTCTTGAGCACCACACGTGCATGGTTGACCTCCTTGGCCGTGCAGGTCAATTAGATAACGCAGTAGTAATGATCAAGAAGATGCCATTCTGTCCTAATCTTGTGGTGTGGCATACGGTGTTGGATGCTTGTAGAAATTGGGGAAATGTGGAGCTTGGAAAACAAGCCTTTGAACATGCAGTGCGTTTGGATGAGAAGGATGCTGCAGCTTATGTCTTACTGTCTCACCTCTATGCAGGTGCTGACAAGCAAGAGGAAGCAAACAAGGTGAAGGCAATGATAATGGGAAAACAAGCATTGACGAGGTCAGGGTATTGATGGTTTACTGGTGATAGCACCAAATTTGGGCATTCATTTTTGGTTGCGGATAGTAGACATTTTTGAAGCAAATGTTTTGATGAAAAACTAGAAGATCTTCCTCTGAAATAAGAGGAAGGTTATGTCCCTAGTTTACATTTGGTGTCAGTGATTACAAGCAGGCTACGATACAAGATGCAATGGTGTTGCTGGCAGCAGGTTGTCCATGTGACAGTGATGTTTTTGTTGATGAGGTTGAGATGGGTGGAAGTGTCATGGCTCTTTCTGGAGAGTGGCAAGTGATGCCCGGTGAGCGGGTAGGTGGATGGAACTAATCATGTGAATGCCCAAGAGCTTCAGGCTTGAGCAAAAGACTTATTGTCTAGCTTTGATGATCTTTATGCCAATGATTGTGATGATGCCTTGGTGTTGAGATCCTGGTACTACTTCGGTAATATGGTTTATATTAACATGGAGGTTGATTTGAGTGGCCTGTACATTAACTCAATGCTTATGGATGCTGCAGACATGGATGATGCAGCTATATCTTATCGGGCTTCTCTTATATGATGGCTACCATGGGAAAATAACTGAGTGGACATGGTTTGCATGATCGATGTATCTTGAGGCAGGTTTCTTTTGATGCTGAGAGGAGTAGATGATAAACATTACGATGGTGAAGAAGATAGGCAAATGATAATGTATGCAGCTATCAAGTATGCAAGCAAGATCGATATTTGGGGTGATGATGTTGTGAGGGATAATTTTGCTAGCCTCTTTTCATCTTGGGTTAGGGGTATGGTAGGACTTTCACCTAGGTTTGGGTCCATATGCTAAATAATAGCATCCTTTCATAGGGTATTATAGCTCAGTGTGAGCCTTTTAGTCTCGGGCATAAGAATATGGGTAGGAGTTATCTTGTCTAGGTTTCCTTACTTCTTCCTTGTGGGGAGTAATAGGTCTTGTGGAGTCCTTGTACATAAAACCATTGCTCTATGTGTGTTATTCTCTTATATGGTTATAACCTTAGAAGCTCAGATATAGTCGTAAACCTTAGGTAGCTATTAGAGAATAAGGCTCGCAAAACATCGAAGATGTTTTCAGGGAAGAATGCAGACATGGCATGGTGAACTGCAGTAGTGGAGGCAATGGTGAACCGACTTCATGCAAACAACGGGTGGTTGCTTGCCACTCAGAAGAGCCAGCGCTGGCCATCACTGGTGGGTGGCACCATCGACTGTGGGAAGTCGTATGTGAAGAGGGGCAGACTATGTGGATTCTTCAGGTGATTTCCTCTTCAGGCGAAAGATCAAAACAAGACCCTGCTGCTGTGGGAAGCCACCCAGGCTGTTGATGGCCAGAAGGGAGCTCTGTGTGGCTGGCACACTATAAGAAGGTACACCTGGGTTCATGACTGAGGGACTCTGAGAATTGCTGCTGCTGCTGCTGCTGCTGCTGACAGGTGATCTCTGAGGACGAACAGAGGCTCCTCGGGCAGAAAGGAGGAAGCCTCCTGATGGGGGTGGTATATAAGCCTCCTGACGGGGGTGGTCGTGGCTTCCATCAATCTCTAGAGGTTCATGTAAGGCACCATTGATGTTGTAAGCTTGGGGTTCAATACAGTAAGCCTTTGTACTTTTATGTGCTACATTCTTGATGAAGGGGATTGCTGCTTTTCCCTGGAATATATTGTCCCTGGGCAGTCATGTAAGGCAGGCACACTTCGTGATTGCAAAGGCTTCAAGGGATGTCTTGTTGGAGCATCTATTTGTGTATATACATCATTGTTCCAAAGAGTATAATAACGTTGTCAGTGTGATGTTCATGCAATGCAATATGAAGTTCAGTCTCAACCACTGGCGCAAGTGCTAGCAAAGTGAAGGTGGTTAGTTGGATGCTGTATGTTCTCTTTTGGTTGGGATTGCTGGACAGTGTGTAGACAGTGGCAGTGGACTGTAATCTGATTGGTCTGCTGTGTCTCATGAAGCCAAAGGATAAGAGTATCCATTTGCATGTGTCACAGAGAAATAAGTGGTAAGTGGAAATTCTGGTATAATGTAGTGGTAACCAAGGTATTCCTTACAGGCTAGTCAAGAAAATTCCTAGGCCAGCTCCCCCAAAACAGGAGCAATAGTCAACCCTCATCACACCCTATAGCAACCCTATGGGCCTGCAAGGCTGAGTTTTTAAGATGAGCACATAGATACAAATCCTCTCACATCCTTTCTAGGTTGAGCACTTAGATACAAATCCTCTCACATCCTTTTTGGTGGAGATGTGGGGCATGCTTGAGTAGTGGTGACGTCACTTGCCCGGACATTTCCCAACATGAATGGGGTCTAGTGGACTCCAAGACATCTAATATTTGAAAAGTACAAGCTTTGGGAATGGGGGATTATCCAGTACAAAAGATCTAGTGCCTAAAGCTTGGTCTAGGTGCTCGAGATGGTTTCTTGAACACAGAATTGGCATTGCAGCTCAAGTGGAAAGCATTTATGGCGAATTCTTGAGGATTTGGGAGAGATCTAGTATTGAAATGTGGTTCTATAGAGTGCTCGCATAAATACTAAGGATCACACTTCTAAAATCTAGGAGGGTTATATTTTTGGACAATCCCCAATGGAATTCCGTTCCTGTCATTACATTTGTACGCTAGGCAAATGGGGGGGACTTGCTGAAGTATCTTTGACAGAATGTCTACGAGGTGAGATATTTTAGAGATGAAGTTTATGGGTGGGAACCATCTCTTAAATTGGGACATGTGGCAAGACCGTGAAGCAAAGTGAGACAAGTGGCCTCACACTTGTCACCTTAACTCTCCACTTATCATTATAGCTTTTACTTGCCATTCTAGCTCATGAGAGCTCCAAATCTATAAATTGGAGCACTATGTATTCATTTGAGCAAGGTCTATTACTACAAACTAGTCTCTGTCATGTTAATAACTCTTCACTATTCTTGGTAGTTCTCTATGTTAAAATGTAAGCAAAGTGATGAGCTATAGTGGATCAAATGCAAGAATCAACATCATTAGCAATGATAATTAAGATGAGATTAGTGAGCAATTAGCTGATAGTTTAATGTAGGCGTGGATACTCAAAAACCAACAAATATTCATTAGGCCAATGTCTCAATTTATAATGTATACATCCACAAGATGCCAAGCATCTAATCTCACTGATCTCTCCTTGATTCATTCCATCTCTTTTGCGTGATTCTCTCTCCCTTTTCACTTTTCCCATAATATCTCCACATATCCTAAAACTTCTCATATTACCCTTTATTCTCTCCCAGTAGATACCTCTCATCTTTTCACTGCTACTCACTCATTTACAGACTCTCTTTTACAGCCTCTTGCTAAGAGCTTGTTCCTACACACAGTCATTCATTTGTATATTTCAACACTTCCCTTCAAGTGAATAATCCTAGCACACTTGGACCCTATACCAAGTTTCTCTCTTACTTGGTAGCCCACGACCAATGCTTCAAGTCCCTAACTCATAGTCCTTGACACTCTCTCTCTCTCTCCATGTGTCCAAGGCTTCTACAAGTGCTCGTGACCTTGACTTAAGGGGTCACACATACATCTACCACATGGTCTACATCATCGGTGGCTTAGAGGTGGTTTTACTCTGTTGAGACAGGTTACATTGGGTTGTTGAGTTTCTATCTCTCTTCCTTACAGATTTTCACATGGCTCCTCACTTCTTGGAGCCTCACATCTTCTCTTGTCTTCAGTCTTCTTGTTGTGGCAGCTTCTCTTTACGCGTCCATGTCTTCCTTCAATGCTTTGTCTAGCTCTTCTTCTCGGTATTAATCCTCCTCTTAAAAAGAGATGTTCTTCTTCTTTCATGGCTGGGGCCACGAGCTTGACCTTCAGCTCTTGCTCCATGTGAGCAATATATTTTAATGTATTGTTGACAGATCTTTTGTGCTTTTTATGTTTATCTTGTGTCATTTTTTAAATTATGCAATGCAAACCCAAATCTATGTGGGAGGTATTACCTCTTGCCTTATTCTGGACAAGAGTAGTGTCTGATCTCATATTTACAATGATGTAATCACCCATGTGTGCCCAATATATAATACATAATGCATATAGCATTCATTCTTATGCGCATTCCCAAATGCAACATTGGCTGTGAATAACTTGAATTTGAGTGTGATTTGCAAGCATTAACCAAGGGACAAATGCAAGATGATGATTACAACAGATTTATCAGCATCAATTCACCAAAAATTACATAAAGCCAAGTGTAGCTGATCTGTACTGAATGGTTGGAGTATCAAACCATCTCTAAATTATAATTTGAAGTTATAGAGATCTGTATCAGATACTCCCAATGGTAAATTTGAACCCTCAAGTGTACCAAAATACAGTAATTAGTATTGATTAATCATTGATTAGTAAAATAATCTCTTATTTTGTGTGTAAAAAACAGAGTGTGCAGGGAGACCAGATCTGGGACCTTAGAGTTCAAATGAGCTCAACTCCTTTCAAAGGCATCAATAGCAGTTAGTCTAGTAGAGGATCAAGCCAAGAAACAAAAGATTTGACCAAACATTAAATGTTTAATCTCTGTTTTACCAAAGTCACTTGCAGATTTGATGCAGATCTTGATGCCACTTCTCCTTGAAGAATTTCACAAATTTGAGATCACCAGCATGTAGAGAATCCTTGAAAACCTCTAGGGCCAAGAGGAATTAGACCAATTTCATTTGTAAGAGAGAAGATCTACAAATTGCTTCTCAGAACTCTGACGCCTGCAAATCGGTGAAAATCAGGAGGAGCAGCTCCGCCGGCGGCGGTTTATGATCTGATGCGATGGGCTGGAGCGTGGAGCTGTCTATGTGTGCCTAAGACCTCTTTGCCTAATGTTGAGGCTAGAGAGAGATCAAGCCCCTCCACCAGCTCTAGGGGTGCAGGGGTTTAGTTAAAAAGAGCTTAAAATTTTGATTATCTTTTAATCCTAATTAATAGGATGATTAGCAAGATAAATAAGCTCATAAATTGGATGGATCCTAAGCTAGGCTCTGATACCATGTTAAAATGCAAGCCAAGTGATAAGCTATGGTGGATCAAATACAAGAATCAACATCATTAGCAAGTGATTAGATAATGATTAAGATAAGATTAGTGAGCAATTAACTGATAGCTTTATGCAGGCATGGATACTCAAAAACCAGCAAATACTCATTAGGCCAATGCCTCAATTTATAGTGTTTACATCCACAAGATGCCAAGTATCTAATTCCACTGATCTCTCCTTGATTCACTCCACAAGATGCCAAGCATCTAATCCCACTGATCTCTCCTTGATTCACTCCACCTCTTTTGTTTGATTCTCTCCACCTCTTCACTTTTCCTAGAATATCTCCACACATCTTAGAACTTCTCATGCTACCCTTTATTCTCTCCCAGTAGATACCTCCTCTCACCTTGTCCCTGCTACTCACTCATTTACAAACTCTCTTTTACAGCCTCTTGCTAAGGGCTTGTTCCTGCACACACCCATTCATTTGTATATTTCAACACTCTACTCCAAGGTTATGGCTCTTGACCATTGCTACAGGTTGCCTTAATGCTGGCTGCTTTCTTTCTCCCTCTCTTGAAGGCTGTCCCTAAAGACTGTTGTTGAGGACTATTTTGAAGGCTTCCCATCATGAAGAAATATTGAAAGCAAGGGAATTTAATCATTGTATTATGATTTTCAGCCATTGGGCATTTGTTTTCTCAATTGGTTATAAATGGACAACCGTTGGACACTTGCTATTGCCATTGGGCATGAAGTTGAGCCATTGGGCACACTTGCTATTGGCATGGGGTATTGTATCTCAGCCATATTGACTTATGGACAGCTTTATGGACTTATGATTCAGCCATATGGGTACTCAAACAGGTTTATGGGCTTATGATTCAACCATATGGGTTTACTGATAGCTATGTGAGCTATTGGATAAGCTACCTTGGCCGGTATCCACACGGAATATACATGTATATTCTTGACATTTTCATGGGGCTTTTTGATGACAACCCTTGTATATGAATTATTCATAGTTGTATGTGGATAAATGTGGAGCATGTGCTCCCCCAAAGCTTGTACATGATATTTTTCTCCTTGGATAATAAAATACTCAAAAAGGGGGAGGAGGATCGGCCCAATCTTTCCTCTACGTGGTGTCAAATGTGCCCTTCTCTTTTACAATTTTGTGGAACTAAGTGACATATGTTTAAGACTCTGGTGTTTAAGTATATTAATGGCCAAGTGTTTTGTGAAACCCCTAGTGCTCCCAAGGAGTTACATTGGTATCAGAGCTTTGGCTCTCACACTCTTGTGTGAAGATGATTCTATAAACACTGAGTATTAGTGTAGTTAAACATTATGAAACTATCCACTTATGGAAGATATGCATCATGAATATAGCATGAG
Source organism: Cibotium barometz (assembly GCF_041138505.1). Taxonomy (NCBI): domain Eukaryota; kingdom Viridiplantae; phylum Streptophyta; class Polypodiopsida; order Cyatheales; family Cibotiaceae; genus Cibotium; species Cibotium barometz. The sequence goes on from NC_141061.1 coordinate 1,369,480, forward strand.
CAGAAGAATGTTTGGCTTATGGATATATGAGTTCATGTAATCTATTTTGGAAGCACAGACTTTGATTTTGTGCATGGACCTGTTTATTTGTATTTGGGTTATTCTATGAAAGCACATAGAAATGTCTTTCAGACTCAACAAACTTGACAAACAAGAGATAAGTACTTTTCCATTCTTGTTTGTTTTGTGTTTAGCAAATATGCATTTTGAATAAGTGCTTACCCTTATATGTGTATACAAGAAGAAGGGTGAATTGTTTGTCTTGAGTTGTTTCAGGGAAACATTTTCAATTGTTGAAAAGCCTGGTATCTATGGTATACATGATTATCATATGGATTTATGGCTTCCTTCACTAGGACTACGTACATAACAACTCATGGGTTGAGGATTTTTTAATGGATTTATATTGGCAACCGAGATGTCTATAAAACTATTGATGGGCCGAAATGCCTAAAAACTATGTGTAGCAAAAATGTTTATGGAGCACCAAGACTATGCTTGTGAGTGATTCTTATCATATGTTACTCACTTGAGCCCACCTTTACTCCAAGGTGTGTGGTTAGAGTACCAACACAAAGCGTAAGTGGTAGAAGAAGAAGAAAAAGATATATTAACATCTTGTAAAAGACCCAACTGGTCTATGAGACAAAAGGTGTACAATGTGTCCATAGAATCTCATCATGGAAAAAGAAGACAACATAACCAAAAAAACTAACACTAATCCCTAGGTAAATGTAAATATGTATGGATCATCATCGTCATCCTCATCAAAGAGGATCACCATCCTCATTATCGTGGATACAAAGTGGATGTAGGGGATACGGGGGTGTGAGTGTGGAGAGGGAGCTATCCATCGATGTGTGGTAGGAGTCCATAAAGGATGTCCAACATCGTGCGGAGGTGAGGAGGGTGCCTAGATGTGTAGGGCTGAGGAGAAGCTAGGACAAGGTAGCAACTATAAATGCTCGATGGCGGTGAGGATCTCACATTAATCTAGGGCTACCATCCTGGAACAACCTAATGCAAAACGCAAGCAAGAGATGGAGAGGAGAGAGAGATAGCTGAGTTTCAGTATATTCATATACTACAAAAAGGTGTACACTCATGGCAAGCCTTAGGCTGTCCTTCAAAAGGTGAAAAATACCTAATCTAATCCTAGTCTACTGACTCAGCCCACAAAGGACTGAATGACCCAACAATGTACTTGGCAGCATAGCCTTTTATAAGCTCTTCTAATGCAAGGGACCTTGCCGACCTGTTCTATTAGCAGCCAATATAATAATAATCTACCCGACACCTGAACTTTGTGTCGCCTAGCACTGTAGCTGCAACCAACAGGCTCTTGTTCCTTTTCGAGGTTCTCTTGCACACAACTGAGCCTGGATCATGCCCAAAACCTCTTGTCTTTTCCTGTTGCCTATTAGAGATTAGCTCCTGGAATGAGCATGCACATGTCTTGCACATGACATCCCTCTCTGCTAAACTTGATAAGACGGGATTCCAGCCTCTAACCTTGGATGATTGTCATCGTCCCTTTGTCTCCTCATGGACTGTTAAGTGCTGTCGAAGACTTCTATCCCACCGCAGTCTCGGCCACCACATATTTTTTCACATTCATTAGCCTAGGCACTAGAGAATCCATATTTCTCTTGTAATTAATTATTTTACATACACGATCGTTGCATGTATATGAAAGGCGCGCCATATTTGCACTAGTGTAGGCAGTCTTGGATGTGCTAGGACCTCATTTTTAACATTGGTCGGTCAAGTGTGAACACTATGAGCCAATTATAAAGGTCAAATTGTAACTCAAAATCCTCATTCTTGCATGCTCTCAAGTGAAGATAGTGCTCTATTCTTCTCTCAAACCTTGCCTATCTAGATAGTGCTCTATTCTTCTCTCAAACCTTGCCTATCTCTTGCTTCAATGCTTTTGTGTGTGTGTGTGTGTGTGTGTGTGTGTGTGTGTGTGTGTGTGTGTGTGTGATGGAGGGAGTGAGAGAGAGCAGTGGTGGCTACACTTGAGGCGTGGTGGTGGAGGCCTTGTTGAGCTACTTCGGCATGCTTCCATTGACGTAACTACTACGAGGAGTCTTTGATTCAAGTAAACAAGATAGAGGTAAGTGAGAGTTGCCTCACTAATGCAACTTATGTTTCCCATGGCATATTGGGTTCGTGTTGGAGTTTATGCTTCCCAAGGCATGAGAGAAGAGTCCCATTGAGTGGCCAAAAGGCCCAACATAAATGGTTCCGTTGCCAAGACACCAGTCTCTTGTCAAGCATCTTGTACAGCTTGCTTGTTTGAAGTGGGTTTCACTAATGAGAAACGAATGATTCAATTTAAAAAAATCCCAAAATCATTCTTTTGGTCATTTTTGTATCCATTTCTTGTTTTTTCATTCCTTGTTACCCTCAACCCCTTTAATTTCAGTTTGGTATTATTAATTTTGCTTATTTTTCAAGTTTTTCACACTTTCTGCATCTCTATTATTTTTGTATTTTGCAATTTTGAATTCTTAAAAAATGAGAAATTGAGCATGAAATAGGGTGATTTAGAGTAAATGGACCCCAAAACAGAGCTCCGTGCCCTATGTTTAACATGCAAACGGTTCCTTTTGGATTGATTTTTAACCAAAAATATAAATTTGGAGCAAATTAAAAGGGGGAATTTTAATTTGCAGCCCTTTGTTTTCTGTGAAGCATCAATCTCCCTTAGTTTAGTGACTAGTCCTAATTCTCAATTAATGAAGAGGGCATGAGATGGTAGGGTGAGGTGAGCATTTAATTTGTGGCAGACCCCTTACCTTTTTGGGTTTTTTTAAAAAGAAATGTTGAACAAAACTTCACTGGATGCAGGCAGTGGCAGTAAATGCATTAAACTCGCCTTCAGTTTCACGCCTGCCAAAAGATGAACGTCAGATGGCCTACGCACATCACGGAACCTCCTGGTCACAGCCCCCCTTATCTGATCGCTGACTACTACTACTACCTAGTACCCCCCCCCCCCCCCCCCTCTCCCCCCCCCCCAAAAAAAAAGAGTCATAGAGCGTAAGGAAGCGCTGGCCATAGTATATGCCACAAGCTCGATGGCGCGGAGAGCACGTAATCCACCTCCTCGTCGAGCATGCTAGGCTGCACTCCACGATCGTCACATGCTTCAAAGCCACAGAAAAGCACGGCGCCCTAAATCCTTAAGGTGTAGTATTCGCGAGCCGAGCCTCCTCTCATCCTCTATCGCATGCACGGATGAATATATATTTTGGAGAAACGAAACACATCATCTTATCATTAGAGGTGCAGCTCCTTATTATGAGAGCTATTTGAAGCGTGCATGTCTCCACTTGCACTTGTGTCTTTCCTCCGTACTTTCCATTCGTGCCTTAAGAGCAAACAGCCGGCTCTGTCTCCTCGACCTGGTTGGCCCCAGCTCCTCTTGCAAGTGGTTACAACGATGGTGGCCAACTTCATCCGGTAATTAGACCTAGCCAACTCCACAGCTGCGGAAGGCTGACACCACCACCTGGGCCCTGCCATCTCCTCCCACCACCGCCATATTACTCCACGCTTGAGCCATTGGAAATAACTGTTTGCCATCTGGCAGTTTCAGCCATCGCTCACAGTTGGCGCACCTTCCTATTCCCGATTTCGACCCAAAAAAAAAAGGGGATGAACGGCCTTATACTGTTACCGCATAGCCCTCCGCAATCTCAGCGCTTTGCTTTTCTTCCTGACAACAACGACAACAGAATCTCGTGTTGAAAATTGAAGGGACTGAAGATCTGGAAAAAGGTGGCCGTGGCACAATAAACGCCCAGAGTGGCAATATCAAACAGCCATATATGGCGTTAATTGGTGTGAAATCTCGTGATTTCTGGGTGGGTGCCTCCGCAAAAGGTGAGGAATCCATACTAGAGGTTGCAGATTACCTCCAGAATGTAATACAAATTGAGAGGGAACCACTAGCAAGCCTTGTGACTGCCCAGGAATTGACATCGTCCACCTTTTCCTCATCCCCACCAGCGGATCCGGATCATCCGGCACACCCAATAGCAAAAAAGTTAGACAAAACCTCATCAAATCTTCCAAAGGGCATCTCAAAGGCCACTCAATCCACCCCATCCATTCAAGATGAACAAGAAACATTGATGCAATCATTGTTAAAACCAACCTTGCCCCCTCCATGGACCCAAGCACACCCATTATAAGTGTAATAACCATGTATAAAAGTGCCTTAGGCACCTGGACCAAAGGAAACTTTATTGCTAGGGATTGGGAGTATGATATTGCAACCCAGATTCTCATGGACCAGGTTTCGAACCAATGCTATTACATTTATTAGCCATAGATTATGCAAGCAATCACTGGGGCCACAAAAGGTGAAGATTGAAAGAAGTCTTTGATTGCATTGAAGCTACTGTACAAAATGAACACCAAGGGAAAAGCCTTTTTAGACAAGCACCTACATCTATGCTACCACATGGGATAGTACAAGCAAGCACTCAAAAGTCCAGCCACATGAATATGTCATTGTTGTGACAAACCCATCATGTGCTACTTCTATCATGCCACCACTAGGCTTTCTAGAAAAACAAGCCCCAAATATGCGTCCACATGAGGGGGATGGCAACAAGATGCTCATTACCAATGTGGCTATGGCCAGCCAAGGAGAGTGAGTTTCCTAGCTCAAGCTCACAAGCTATGAAAATAAATGATATGCCTAGCTCAATTGAGAACTCCACCATGGATCCACAAGGAGGACCGATTGCTAGTGCTAGGTGCTCAAATGCTAGTTCTATTGGCTCTTTGGACTCTCTAGTGGACATAACAACAACTTCCCCTAAAGATAGCCCAAATTCTCCTCAATCACCTACTTCAAGCTCTAGGGTTATTCAAAAAGAGACCTTTGGTACCATACAAATGAACCTTGAGCAGACTTCTCAAAGACCCTTAAGCACATGGACAGAAGGAATTCTAAAGGGACAAGATTGGGAGTATAACATAGCAACAAACATGCTTATGGATCTTGTCACCAAGAAATGCTATCCTTTGGTTTGGCAAGCACTTGTGTAAGTAGCCAATCGAAGACCTTGGAATCAAATTGAGTCTTCATTTGATGATGCTGGGACTGGATCACTTTGTGGAAGAAATGAGAAAAGAGAAAAACATTGTTACTCATGCCAAGAAATCTCAAGAGCTGTCAATCAAAGGCAGAGGCACCTATAGTTACTCAAGCCTCTAATCAATGGGACAAGCCATTAGCCAATTTACACGAAGTCCATCTAGCGTGACATCCCTGGGATTTTTGACAAAGCCATCAACTGTTCCACAAAAGCAAGAAAAGGTGCAAGAACCATCTAACACAAGCCTAAATAGAGATCCAGATGAAATCCTAGCTAGTGACCCATATGTTCCTCTAGCTAGTGAAACCATGGCCATGACCACATCTTTGGAAAACTATTGCAATGTTGCCACATCTTGGTAGTTTGATCACATAGATGAGATTATTCCAAAAGCTTCCACTCTTCAGGTGTTGAAGCACCTATGGTTTCAGCCGCTCTGGAACCAAAAAGAAAATGCATTGAATAGGCTAGCCCCTATGGGAAAGTGCTATTTAGTGCTTTGATTGATGGGGAAGCCATGCACAACTTGATCTCTTTTGCTGCTTGGTGCCAACTAGAAAACCTAAGCTTGAGCCAAGTGAAGCTAGAGTGAGGGGTATCAAGAAGAAAAATACAAAAGTGCTTGGTTTGTTAAAAATTGACACCTATTGTGATAATGAGCACCTTGTTGGTGACTTCCTAGTCTTGCCTAAAGGAAAATTCAAAGGGCCAATCACCCTTGGTTATAATTAGTAGACAAGTGCAAAAGGTAAAAGTGACTCTGCAAAAGAGATTGAACATATGGTAGAACATCCTTACTGCAAAACTCTAGTCTTTATGCAACCTTTAGTGAAGTTGCTAGCTCTCAAGGATGATCACAAGGAGGGAGCTTTGCCATCAAATGGATTCGAAGCTTGCTCAAACCCCTCTACAACATTGTCACTATAAGATTCTTCGACCTCAACTTCTCCATCAACTACTCCAAAAAAGAAGAATCAAAGAGCTCAGAAACGAGAAAACCAAAACGTGTTGTAGAGTCCACATATAAATCTACTATGGGGCAGACTTCCCAAGAAATTCCAATAGTTTGTCCAACCATTGACTCCTCTTCAATATCAAGGTTTACAAGAAGTAGGAGAAGCAATAGCAACAAATGGAGGAGATCAAGGCTACAAACTACTCCTCGGTGGATTCATTAGGAGCTTCTACAAGCACAAGGCTTTTATAAAGGAAATTCTTGGATTTGGGTCCCTAAGGAAAAGTAAACTACCTTCTTACCCTAACCCAAGTATATTAAGGTTTCTTCATCAATGACCATAACCAATGTTCCCCAATGTCGAAATTATACTTGGAGGAGGAGACCTATCCAAACAGAGACTCTAATGACAACTCCAACCACGAGTAGCAACAATTGCTTCATTGAGAGTAGACAAGGGCAAAGCACTTATGGATGTGTCTACAACATCCCCACCACTCCAAACTTGGCTACCTAAAAAGATATTGAGGGTACAACATAGCTCAAGAAGGGGGGAGTGAAACCATGCTTCAACATCAACAATCCATAGACCTACTTGTGCCAAGAGGCTTCTTCACCCATCAAAGCATCAACTCATGCTACTGAACTCCAACTCCTCAGTACAACACCCCCTCAAGAGGAAATACACATGCCAATACGTCATGAAAAGTACCTAAGCCGAATTCACTCTTATATAAGCACCTTGCCATCTCTTCAGTTGGATGTAAGCACTTCTCAAGCACATTGCCATTTCTTCAGTTGGATGTAAGCACTTCTCAAGCACTCACATGTGTACCATCACCTAGGCCTTCTCACATGTGTACCATCACCTAGGCCTTCTCAACATAGCATTTGGAAAGGATGGTTTCATCAAGCTTACACCAAAGTGAGTAAAGGAAAAACTTGAGGTGGTGACTCAAGGAGATAGTCTCATCTTCCTTCAAACCCTCTAAGACAACTTACTCCTAGACATTTCACCATGTTCACATAGAGAGGAAGCTTGTTGAAAAATTTAATACCATTAAAATTGGTATTAACCCAACATGTATAGCATTAATACTTTGTACACAGCTTTGTACACAGCTTAAACATTATTTCTTTCTTTCATAATCACACAAACAAATTGGTATTAACCCAACATATATAGCATTAATACTTTGTACACAGCTTAAACATTATTTCTTTCTTTCATAATCACACAAAAAAAGAGTAAGAGAAGAGAGCACTAATCAAGTGACAAGCAGGCATATACTTCATAGTCTTGGCTAATCAAATGTGTAAAGCTTTTCTTGAGGATTAATTTGTTTATCATGATATATAACAACAAAGCCTTCTACAACAGCAGACACCTACACAAAAATCTTCATTCTCGACGAGTAGCTACAAGGTCTTTCTCCAAGATCAAGAGAAAAAGGATAAGGAATGACTTTACAAGCTTCAAATTAAATAGGTGTATTCTAAACTGGCTCTTCATACATCTCTCTTTTGTAATTCTATATTTCAATTGTTCCCTTGGAGAGCATATTTGCATTGCACTTGATTGGTTTGCTTTTCTCTTAGTAGCTTCCAAGATGAATATTAATGCTAGAATATTTTCTTTTAGATCATCCTAGTCTTACAATTATGTATCTAAAGATAAAATATGCCAAAGAAGTATGCCAAGTCCTTTTATTAAACTATCTTTAGCTATATTCTAGCTCTATAGGGAGTGTGTGAGTGAAAAAGATGGTTGTTGCATTATAAAAAGCATAAAATTTTAATTTTAAAAAAAACAAAATTCAAAAACATGACCAGGAAGATAGCCATCACCATGTGGAATCCTGGTAGGTCTCTGGAAAACTAGCAATGGTACCCATAAGACCGGTGCCTTGGTTTCTCATAGGGTGGAACCTTGTGTATTTGCTTCACTAATAAACCATTGTCAGAGGCTCTTCATTTAACCCCAAAAAAAAAACTTTTAAAAAACACAAACAAAATACACACTTTTGTTATGTAAGTAATCGTCTAATCACATGCAATTTTACTTTCTAGAGCTAACATATAGCTTTAGATGGTTTGTATGTGCATCATTGTGTTTGAGACTGTGGTCATAATCTAGGCATATTTTTTGAACTCAATTCATGAATCGTAGACTTGTACCTAAACTATGTGGTGCATGATGAGCCAACATCGTTGGAAAGAGGCAATCAAACAACTAGCCTGGAAAAAAATCTATAGAACAATAACTTGAAAGTAGGCTATAGAACAATAACTTGAAAGCAGGCTATAGAACAATAACTTGAAAGCATTGACCACCATAATGGCACATGGTCCCTTGTGGATCGCCCTCATCATAAGAAGGTCATTGGAACCATATGGATTTTCTACACCAAATTTAAAGCCTATGGTACCTTGGACAAGTAAAAAGCCCGGCTTCTAGTGCAAGGTTTTCTAAAGAAGACATTGACTTTGATGAGACCTTTGTGCCTATAGCTCGAATGACAACTATCCATCTCTTAATTTGGCAGCACACCCCAACTAGCTCATCTACCAGATGGGTGTCAAGAGTGCCTTCCTAAATGGCATTCTCAAGGAGGAAGTCTATGTTGACCAACCTCCAGGCTTCCCACTCCTCGGGCATGAGGAAAAAGTCTTCTGCCTGCATAAAGCTCCTTATGGGCTTCAGCAAGCCCCTTGAGCGTGGTATCATCCCACCGACAAATTTCTTTGCAACCAAGATTTTCAACCATCCCACTATGATCCGAATATCTATATGCACACAAATCAAGGGATGGTGTGCTACCTAGTGTTTTATGTCGATAATCTTATCATCTCTAGTTCAAATCAAGCCAAAATGGGGTTGATATCATGCAGCTGAGACGAACATTTAAGATGACTGAATGACTGATCTATGTCTTCTCTCATATTTCCTTGGCAAGGAGGTGATCAAGCATCGTGGTTGTATTTTTGTGTCACAATAAAAGTATTGTCTTCAACTCATTACTTCCTATTTTCCTAATGGTGCTATCCATGTGGCCACCCCACTGGATCCAACCATCAAAGTTACAAAGGAAGTGGATTCACCACCACATGAAGAGCGATCCGACTGTCAAGTGGTTGGGAAACATATATGGCTCACTAACTCTAGACCTGACATTTCCTATTGCACATCCATTTTAAGTTAGTATTTCAATGCTCCAAAGAAGCTACACAGTAGAGTTCAGTGAGGGTTGTTCGTCCGGGTACCTATATGTTTGGACTTTAATTCAGTCGGTGATATCGATTCCTGGCGTTCTCATGGTGTCTATTTGTACTCACTTAGATTTAGCCCTTTCTCTTGGTCTAGCAAGAAGCAGGATACCATTTACAAGTTCTTCAGCTTAGGGCTGGGCCCTCTATGATGCCACCAGTGAGACTATGTATATCCGTCAACTTCTTGAGGAGATGCATGTTCCTATGGATGTTAGTGGCCAGCCAGCCTGTTTGGTCGCCACCCAGAATATCTTGTTGTGTAACAAACTATCATGGGTTAAGCTTTCTTACTTTGTAGCAACCTTGTAATAATTTCTTGCAAACATGTAGAAGCCGGATGGATGTAAGCAGCAAAGGGGATTATTCTCGTATATGTGGATTAGTAGAATGGATCTAGAGTTAAAGATGAAATCAAACACATGAAAGATGATTTCTAGCATCCATTACATATGAAATTAGTATTTCCAAGCATCATAGCAAAAGATGAACAAGAGAGAGAATCCATATGTGTATGTAGCATAGAGAAAGATACACAATGGCCTAAGTGTGTTAACCTCTCACCAAGAGGATGGATTGATAGCTAGCCATGAGCCTTGACCATAGATGGCCATCTCCATATAGTAGGAGCCAAAGGTACAATGGAATGTCCAAAATTAGTAAAAGTGACAAAAGGTCCTATCCATGTGCCGAAGGCCCTATTTATAGTGTTTTATCCATGGGCCCATTTACATGTATGCTATAGGTTCATGACAAACCATCCCTTCCCACAAAGGTTTCGTCCTCGAAACCTAAATACAACAATACAATCATAGGAGAGGTAGGTAATGAAGAGGCCATTTATAATGTTTTGCATCCAAGGACAAATGGCCAAACATGCTAGCCAAGGCATAAGCATCTCCCGAGTAAGGCACTGCCATGACAAAAGTGATCCAAGAACGATGTAGCCTCCCGGATCAAATGGTAATGTGATCCATATGTCCATTATCATGAAAACCAATAGAGTACTCGGACCATATGGAATGAGACATGGTAAAATCTCATAAATGCCTCCTAGATCCCAAGTATGCCTCATGTGGATAACCATACCAACATCACATATGTAATGAGACATGGTAAAATCTCATAAATGCCTCCTAGATCCCAAGTATGCCTCATGTGGATAACCATACCAACATCACATATGGAATGAGACATGGTAAAATCTCATAAATGCCTCCTAGATCCCAAGTATGCCTCATGTGGATAACCATACCAACATCACATATGTAAAAGAATAAGATCATGTGGATAACCATACCAACATCACATATGTAAAAGAATAAGATCATGGTCCCCCAAATGCAAAACATCATGCCCATGCATAACCGTACAATCCATGAGTATCCATGTGAGCTTCAAAACTGCATCATCTACCCATAGGAGTCCTTCCAGATCATAAGGCATGTCAACATAATGATCCACAAAAACATAGTAGGGAATTATCTCCCTTAAAATCATATCACCAAGTGGATAATCCATCAAATGACATGTATGATCCGGCCAATCAAAACAAAATACTGCCACATGAGCATCCCAAATATCCACGAAAAATGCATCCTTCATGTGAGTAATGATCTTTGGAAATCCCCATGTGGCTCCAAGTCCAAATCTCCAAAATAGAAAGCTTCACGATCATGCGACGATGAATGAGAGTACATAGATACTACTTCCTAGTGCTCTATGTAGAAGTTTATGCCCATGCATAACCAATATGAGCATAAGTCCATAACATCAACAAAAGAGAAGCTTTCATATGACATAGCTTCCTTTATGTGCAATTGATTTCCAATCCATCATCTTTCCAAGTGGTTAGGTATCAAAATAATCCATGTCATAATCACTTGGGAAAAATTTGGTGTTTTTTATTGATGATATACTTGTCTAGTCAAAATGAACAAGAACATATTGAGCACCTTAGGAAAGTATTTCAATTATTGAGGAAAAATAAATTATTTGCTAAAAAGTTTAAATGTGATTTTTTTTAAAAAGAAGTGCAATATCCTAGACACACAGTGTTCGAGGAAGGATTTGTATAAATCCTGATAAAGTTGAAGCTAGAGTGAGATGGAAGGTCCCATCCAATATAGATGAATTACAAACCTTTTTAGGACTTGTAGGGTTATATCAAAAGTTTATAAGGAATTATGCTAAGATAACTGTTCCAATGACTAACCAGCTTACAAGGGGAAGGAAACGTTATAAAACTAACAGGAAACAGTGAAAGGTAAGACTAGGAAAGATTATTTATATATAAAAGGTTACATATAAATAAGGTTCAAGGGATATCAAATAGGAAATACTTAAGCAATGGTTAATAGGCATTAAAATTAAAGTAAAAAGGGAAGTAGATAGTGCACAATGGAAGCCCAAGGGACACAGAAGTAGGTGCCCCCTTCTAGGGGTAGTTGAAGAGGCATTGGATAAGGAAAAGACAATGTCTAGCCAATGAAAAGTCAAGGGGCCAAAGTTGGAAGATCATGCATCACTTATGCCTACATAACCATGCACCACTTATGCCTACATAACCACTTATGCCTACAAAAGTCAAGGGGCCAAAGTTGGAAGATCATGCACCACTTATGCCTACATAACCATGTGTTTAGGGTCTATTTAGGATACGATTAGGTGGAGAATCAAAGTACTAGTCTTATAAGTCCTCAAGCTTATAATGTAAGGAGCATTACACCACCCTTCAACGTGAAACTTGAGCATGTATCCATTCACTCTTTCTAGCTCTTCAGCCCACCACCCTTCACGTGGAACTTACTTTGGTTGGGTGTTAGTGCAAGGATCATAACAAAATAAAGGTGCCTAATGCATGTGGCTGTGTAATGTAGGCACACTTATGGATGAAATTGAATGCATGAAACATGCGGTGCAAAAACACTCGGTGGGATCTTGACAAATGAGGATTTAACTTTGGAGATTTGGTCATAGTGAAAGAGAGGATTTTATCATGGAATTCTTAGGCAAAGGGTTGTGCACTAGGCCAAGCAGCACAAGAAGGTTTTCCTTTGATCCTCTCACTAGTTCCTGGAATGTACCTAAGAGGCTCTCGAAGTCGAGGTCCTGCTTAAGTGTAGTTTGTGATTAGTGTGTTAGTGTAACTTACTCTTTCACTTAACCAACCTGACGACCTAGACTTCACCATTAAGTGTAGTTTGTGATTAGTGTGTTAGTGTAACTTACTCTTTAACCAACTTGACGACCTAGACTTCACCATTATGCTGACCACATCCCACATAGGTGACTTGACTTGATAGTTATGCTTGTCTCTCCAGCACACGCGACTCAACTGTAAAAGACCTTGTCAAACAACATATTGTGCAGTGCTCGGGATTTACGCTTGAGCACATTTTGGTCTTTCACAACCCAACTCTTAACTCTTATACCCTTGGCACATTGGCCTTTGATGACTTAACATTTCAGCAGGTAGATAGCCCCTTGGTCTTATCATTCTGCTTTGTGTGGCTATTGGGTAAGCAACAATTTCATTAGTTCTGCGATTTGGCAAAAGGGTGATAGCATCCTCTATACAAATAAGGTTTTTGCCCATGTAAGGATTCAAGACTTCAAGGTCTTCGGGCCAATTTGTGGCAAGTTTTGCTTGTCAATCATCACTTTTGTTAGGCTCAGAGGAATCTCATTTGTGCTAGAGGTTGAGGGGAGGTCTTGAATTTATATTTGGAGTTGTTCCCTCTCTTCCTTGATCAATAGTTCCTCTACCCTTACCTTGCCTTTGTTGATCCTTTTAGGTATCCATTTTTGCTTTGGCTTAGCTAGTTTGTGTCTTGGCTTTCAATCCAATAATGATCTTTGATGCACTCTACCTCCCAAGCTTTGTTATTGATCATCAAGATCAAATTTTATCCTTGATAATATTCTTGGGACTTGAGGAAGCATTTTGTGGTTATCCATCCTTGGGTGGCTGGATTATTTCTCCATATGGCTCTCTTTGGGATCCATACCAGCTTGTCATATGTTGTCCATTTGTAGGTTCGGTATACTAGCTCTGAGGATCCACACCTGTTTTGGTTTCTTGACCTTGAATTTTGGAGAAGTACGGGGTACAACAGCTGGAATAATTGAGACTTTTGGTACCCATAGCTATCAAATTTTACACTTGGGCAATGGTGGTGAAGTGGAGAGAGTAGTTCCTCATTTGTTTTTATGTTTCTTTTATGGTTCCTCCTTGGTTTTGTCTTGGTGTTCTCTACCTTTGGTCTAGCTTTTGGCTTGTAGAGGGAAGAGTTGTGATTATGATTGTTTAAATGAGGCTTGGAGTTTGTGGATAATTGAGCTTACCAGCTTGATCAGACCTATTAGTGATAGAGAGAACAATTTTTGAATCTTTTAGGAGACTTGTCCTAGTTCTTCTTCTACAAGAAGAACATTCATGGTTCCTTGCTTGAATTTATAAATAATTGTGGTCCTCCAATCAATGCTATAGTCATGTTTGGCAATCCATCCTCTATCGAGGATCACATAGTTCCTACAATTAAAAACTACCTTCCCACCACAGGATAAGAGTTTATGTGGAATTTAAGCTTTACAACACCTTCACATCCATTGTATAGTCCCAAAATAGTTTGCACTAAGGCCTTTGTAGGCTCAAGAACTAGTTTTCCTAACAAGATCCATTTCTTATAGGACACTAAGTTTCTTTTGCTCCAATGTCTAGTAGAGCAAGTTTGGCTATACCCTTGATGATGGTGGGAAGTATAAGCAAAGCCTTGTGGGCTTCACATCTTCTCTGCCATCATTGCCATTTGGACGGGCAGAATGCCTCTCCACAATTTAGCTTTCTTCTCGTGAGCCTTGGCTTCTCGTCAAGCTTGTTTTTCCTTTCTATTTTCTTCTTTTTTGTGTCCTTAGATAGGTGGTGTACTACGGCTTTGATGTGTTCATAGGAGAGAGGTCCATATAATTTTTTTATTTTACTCCCATTGAGAAATACCTCCATTTGGATTCCATTCTAATGTTTCTAAACGGATGGCTCCTCTTAAACTCAGTTCATAGATCCTAAATGCAAGCAAGGGGCTACTTAGGGCATGGAGTAGGCATGGGTGTAGGTCACCATCCTTTAGAAAAGGGAGGCCAATAAAGCCATGGAAGCTTGAAAAGCTTGCTGTAATTATGATTTATACTAATTAATGATGATTAAGTAAACTTACAGAGTTATCCTTTATACCAAGCCCCATGTTCATACTCAATTAAGCCTTTGGCCCCCACACTTAGCCTTGGCCCAAGCCCATTACCCATGGTTTTGTCCTCATTATTTGGCCCAAAGCCTTTGATTATTATATTTACAACATCATTACATACCATCCTCATTATTTGGCCCAAAGCCTTTGATTATTATATTTACAACATCATTACATACCATCCTCACCCAAGTATGTTTCATCCCCAAAACATGCATCATGTCAAAGACCATTGTATGAGTAAGGTGTGAGTGAGGGATTAAAGGAAGCCACCAACACTTGTCCTTATACAAAACTTGTCCAAGAGAGCATGCTTGAGCATATGGCTTCAAATCTTCATGTAATGCTCTCGAGAAACCTCCAAAGTTTAGTACTTGATAGTACATATCTTTCATGAAGTGCACCCACCGTTTGTATCCATTTTAAGCTTCATTTAGGCCTCATAACAATGAATTCTAGAAAATTATAGCAAGCTATTTTTTACTATTTTGGCTCACAAAATCTCTTCGGATGCATTCAAAAGGTGATCAAAACCCTCTAACATAGAGGCGACTGCCATGTTGCTTTATCTTGAGATAATCCCTTCAACTTGACATGGTGTTCGCGCGCAAAGAACGGTTACGAAGTACCTTCTCTCTCTCTCTCTCTCTCTCTCTCTCTCTCTCTCTCTCTCTCCCAACACTTTTCAAGGTTATACTCCACCATGCCACCTTCACTCATACGTGGAATCTCATCCAAAACTTGCACTTTCGGCCCAGCATATGCCTTCAAGTGTGATACATGGAAGACATTATGTATCTTGGTGGTGGATGAAAGTAGAAGTTGATAAGCCATGTGACTAACTATTCTCAATACCTTGTACGGACCATAGAATCAATGTGCAAGCTTTGTGTTGGTATTGCCCTTGAGATAACCATACCTAGTTTTGGGTATCCTCAAGAATACAAAATCCCGTTCTTTGAATTCTAATGGTCTTCGTGTGCATCTTCATAATGCTTCATTTTCTCTTGAGACTTCTTGCAAGAGACCTTACATCCTTTCCACTTCATCCTTTGTATGGGGATTCACATCATCATGCTTGAATGCCACAATCGGCACATGCACCTTGTAGCCATACATAGCCTCAAAAGGTGACATTCCAATGCTCATATGATATGTGCTATTGTATGCAAATTCCACCAACGTATATTGTGTCTCATAGAAATAATGCTTCAAGTAAGTCTCAAGCCACTTGTCCACTCTCTCGGTGTGACCATTGATTTCCAAGTGATAGGCCATGCTTGGAGTCAATTTGGTGTCCATGCCCTAAAAAATATTGTACATCAAAATGTGTCCATGAACTTCACATCCTCACTGTTTGTTGTGGCATACCATGCATCTTGAACACATATTCTATGAATTGTTGTGTAACCATGGATGCTAGGTATCTCACTTTTGCTGGCACAAAATGGGTAGCTTTTGTTAAATGGTCAATCACAACACAGACGCGATCCCACCCTCTCTTGGTAGGGGGCAAGCCCGCAATGAAGTCCATTGCAATGTGTGTCCACTTACCATCCGGGACAAGTAAGGGCTGAAGTAAAACACCGGGCTTTTGCATAGGATCCTTGTTGAGTTGACATCTCATACATTTAGAGACATATTCTTTCACATCTCTCCATTGGCCATTCCAATGAAAGCTCTTCCTTATGAGGTAAATCATCACAAGTAGCATGCTGTAATTTTTGTACCATTTGTGATGCCTCTTCATCAATGATATACTCCTCTCGGATATCATTAATCCAATCCTTGTGCACTTCCGTGATGACCGATAATGAGCATGCCCACATTCTAGAAAGTGAATCCACCACCCCATTATTCTTCCCCTTTGTATAAGTGATCTCAAAGCCATAGTTTATAAGGGTAGCCAACCACCTTCTTTGCTTAGGTGAGAGATTAGGTTGTGATAAGAACTACTTGAGTACTCTTTGATCACTTCTCACAAAGAACTTACTTCCATAGAGATAGTGATGCCATTTCTTGATTGCATATGCAAGATTGCAATTTCTCTTAATCATAAACACGCAAGTCCATCTCTTTGTCATCAAGCTTGCAGCTCTCAAATCCATATTGAGCTTATTGTGTGGACATTGATGACCCACCTAGGTGATAGCTTCCACACTGTCACCATTGGCTAGATTGGTGAGATTATGGGCGATATGCCACCATTTACAGGCTATGTGATAACCGCTTTGGTGTACTAGAGTTATATTCTTCTTCCCTTGATGAGCTCTTACCTTCTTGCTTGATTGATTGTAGGATGCATGATTATATGGGTGTCCTCCACCTCCTAGGTCTAGAAGAAGCTGGTGAGGGAGGGGTCGAGGTAGCTAGGGCTGAAGCGCTCTCTAGAAAGTGTCCCTTTGTCAAGCAAGAAGAGCCCTAAGCAATGTTAGTATGGGAAGTCAATGATCCTAGAGAGTGGACCAACTCCCTCACGAAACAAACAGTGAAACTTCTCACGAAATAGATAGTGAAACTTTCCACACACACACACACACACACACAGCTACCCTGTACAGAAGATAGAGAGAGACAGATAAACACATGAAAGAGAGAGGGAGAGAGAAGGAGGGAGAGAGTGTGCATGACCTAAGATCCCTGCATCACAAGGGAAAAAATAAGGGCTATTTTAGAAGGGTCTTTGATATTGTCAAGCTATTTCACTAGAAACTTTTTTAGGAAAAATCACCCAAATGTTTTTAGTTTTTGGTGGGTTTTGGAGACAAATTTGACAAAAGTACACCACATACTACCATATAAGATAAAAGATTCCAAAGTTTTGCCAAGTTTTCTTAAGTTTTAGGTTCATATATAAAAACATTTGCCAACGCATCTATACTTATACTATTTTACTGGTGTCCTTTTTTTAACCCTGCTACATCGCCTATCATCAGAGAGAGAGAGAGAGAGAGAGAGAGAGAGAGAGAGAGAGAGAACTAGGTTTACTTCACGGAGAAGATGATGGCCAGCATGTGTGTTAGCAACGTATCAAAACTTTACACTCTTATATGATCATTCCAGAATTAGATTTTGGTGCCAATTTGAAGACCTTGGTAGTGAGGTTAAAACAATAGTTACTAAGGTTCTACCTCGTTAATTAATCAACATTTATTAAGGTTTTGCCTTGTTAATCAATTAACATTTATTAAGGTTCTGCCTTGTTAATCAATGAGGCACAAACCATTAGAGAACATATTGTTATCTTGTTATTATATTGCCATATGTACAAAATTGTTATTTATTGAGTACATTTATTGCATGAGAAAGTGAGTTTATAATATCACATACAAGATGCATATGTCAAGTAAGAAATTTTTACCTTATTTTGAAAAGCATGAAAGAGAGAGGGGGGGAGGGGGAGAGGGGAGTTTAAGATAGAGAAAAAGAGTCTAAAAAATATACGTATATGGTCAAGGGATTTTTTAATATTAAGTTTTTTTGGGTTTTCCTTTTTTCCCCAAAAATCCTTATTTTAAACACGTATAGACAAAACAAAAAAAAATAGTGTGGTGTCGAACAAAAAAGTTCAAAAAGCATGATACAAAAAGTATAGGGAGTGCCCACCTCAGCCAAGAGGAGTTTCCTTGGACCGGGCCTCCGCATTCTAGCGTGCCTGATACCCATGGCCCCCAATCATCGGCCATAATCCCCTCATTAGCTCTAGATCAAGGACATGCTCCACCACACATCTAGCTACCTTTCCAAGTGATGTCCTCTTCCATGTTCCTAGTATTCAATGATGAGATTTCATGGACAGTTTCGTATCACCCTAGCAACAAGGAGCTCTCCCTCCCTCTCTTTCTTACTTTTGCGTGTGCAAGCAAGGAGCCATCCCACGCTCTCCTTGAGAAAGATCGTCTCTCTCTTTTTTCTCTGAGTAGAGGTGAGCGGAGGGTAGGAACGTATGTGTCTCTCTCCCTGGGGAGTGGGGAGCAGGGACACCGATGGGAGGTGGAGAAGGGGCTTTGAACCTTATTGCCACTAAGGTCCTGATTAAATAAGGCAATGTAATGTAATATATACACACTGACCTTATTTCGAACAATATAACAACGTTAGGAGTCATTTTGCCATACGACAGCTCTCGCACGCATGGCCTTGGAAGAGGACGAAGACGTGTGGAGAAGCCCTCGCTGGCTCTACCCTTGCATTCTCACCACCTCGGCGCTCCTGCTTTTTTACCGCAGCCGAGCTCTCTTCAAGGAGAAAGACAGAGACAAGGGCACGCCATTCCTGGCCATCTCTCTACCCGCTTCGTTTCTCTCGTTCCAGCGTAGATTTCTGGGCGTCTTCTTCCTTGCACTCGGTGAGTGATCCACCCTACAAGCTTAAGAATTGTAAAGGAAAAAAACGCATTTTTCATGCACAGACTTCTTTCTAACGACCAAAGTCAACAGCTGCGGAAAATCTTCAGGTTGTATATGGAGAGTCGTTTCTGGAGCATAAGGGTTTCAAAAGAGACGACATTGCGGTGTACCTCGTATTCGCGCACCTGGCGTCTCTCTCCCTCGGCCCTTTCCTTGGAATCCTAACGGATCACAGGTTAGGAGCCGCTTGCATAATTGTGTTTCATTAAAGAAAGCATATTTCCAAGAAATCTTTGGTTGTTATTGAAAAAAAGAAATCGTAGTTGAGTTTTCTGCTATTATTTGTCCCCAGTGGAAAACCTCCACAAGGTTTTGAGCTAGAACTTGACTCATACATACATATATAAATCATGTATGTGCATGAAATAGTGAATCAGTACCTTATTTGTTGGTAGAACTAAATGGGAGAAACCATCACTGCAAGTAAGCAGCTTGATTTACTGGTTGATCTCTTGCTTGCCAGCCTTTTCTTCTTATAGCTTTATTCTGAAACTTATTGTGTTGGAGATATATCTAGGTTAATGCAAGTCTGTTTGAACCCATCCATAGACGATGATCTGCATGCAGGGCAGCTTCAACTTACCCAACAAGCATGCTGAAATGCTCCTTATGGTCCACTGTCTCGTGAAGTCACCAATAAAAACTTATGTGAATGAGTGAGGTACTTTGTTGCTTTTCAAGGAATCCATTGTTGGGGATAGAGATCCCAGGACTACTAGCCTCTTTTGGAGGGCTTTATTTGATAACATGGGTACTAAACTTGAGTTTTCATCAGCTTATCATCCCCAAACGGATGGCCAAAGTGAAGCTGCAAATTCAGCCGTGTTGGATTTGTTGAAGTGTTATGTGGCAGATCAAAAGACTGCATGGGAGAAGTATCTTCCACTTGTTGAGTTTGCCTACAACAATACGATCCATGCCTCCACGGGAAAGGCCCTGTTTGAGATTATTTATGGCAGAGTGGTTTTGCCACCCATCCTTTGTACAAAGGATGAGATTTTTGCAGCTGATGAATATGTTTGTGACTTGGATGTAGCCTTTGCTCAGGTATGGACAGCCATTGCAAGGTCTCAAGATAAGCATAAAATGGCTGCTGGCAAGCATAGAAGGGACATGCAAGTCAAAGAAGGTGATTGGGTTTTGCTGAAATTTGAGAAGGCTAGGCTTCGAAAGAGGCCAGGACGAGAAGGATCATATCCTAAGCTTTCTCCTCGTTATTATGGACTCTTCAAGGTGATTCAAAAGATCAATGAAGTGTCATACAGGCTTGCTTTACCTAGTCATTGGAAGATTCACAACGCATTTCATGTGAGTCTTTTTCGGAAATATGTGGGGTCAGATCGTGACGAGCCTGTCACAGAAGATTCGCCAAAGACTGATGAGCTTGAGGAGATCCTCCAGCCAGAACAGATTGTCTTTCACAAGGAGCGAAAGCTACCTGCAGGAAAGCTTTCCAGGAGATACCTTGTGAAGTTCAAAAATTATTTTTATTGATGCAAAGTGGGTAAATGAGGATTATTTTATTGACTATCCACAGTTGTTGCAGGCATATCTTGAGGCTTTTCAGTTGAGGACAACTCTTTAGAACCCGGGGTGATGTCACCAATTGGCCGACCATTTGGTCTATCTCCAGATTTGTGTCTTGTTCACTTGAGGCCAGGCCGGTGTCTCATGTGAAGAGGCCAGTATTTTTGCTTAACATGGATGGGAGCTGTCACCAGCCTGGACATTTCCCAGTCTGAAAGGGGTCTGGTGGACTCCAGGATGTTTAAATATTTGGAAAGTACAAGCTTTGGGAATGGGAGATTATCCTAGAATACAAAGGACCACACTCCTAAAATTTAGGAAAGTTGCTATTTTTGGCCCGACTCTGATGGAAATTCTGTTCGCGTCATTACATCTGGAATTGAGCAGATACCAAGAGTTGGCAAAGTGCTTATGATAGAATGTCTACCAGTTGGGATATTTTTAGAGGTAAAGATTATGGAAGGACCCATCTCTTAGATTGGGACATGTGGCAAGAAAGTGGACCAAAGTGAGACAAGTGGCCTGACACTTGTTAGAAAAAGGATCAAAGTGAGACAAGTGGTCTCACACTTGTCACTTCAGCTATTGTGTGGCTCTCCACTTGTCATCGTAACCTTCTCTTGTCATTTTAGCTCATGGGAGGCCCAAATCTATAAATTGGAGCCCTCTCTCTTCATTAATAGAGGCTCTCTTGCTGCACACTAGCCTCTACCACTGTTACAGGCTGTCCTAATGATGACTACTCTTTTTCTCTCTCACTTGAAGGCTGCCCATGAAGAATACCGGCTGTTGGGGACTGTTTTGGAGGCTTCCATCGCGAAGAAATACTGAAGGCAAGGGTATTTAATCATTTATTATGATTTTTAGTCATTGTACTTGTTGTACCAGCATTTGTACTTGTTGTACTTGCTATACTAGCCCTTGTACTGGCTGTACCAGCTTTTGTACTTGCTGTACCACCCATTGTACCGGCTGTACCAGCTTTTGTACCTGTTGTACCAGCCACCGTATCGACTATACCAGCCATTGTACCTACTGTACCAGCCACTGTACCGGCTGTACCAACCATTGTACCTGTTGTACTGGCTGAATTGAGAGTTGTACTTGCTGTACCCTTTCTATTGCATGAAGACCCGTGGTTTTTGGGAAAGAATCAGTACCCACACGGAGGTATATGGATTATATTGTTGGCTTGGCATTTCTACAGTCTATGTTCCGGCTTGGTTGCCTCATGTTGGGCTGTGTTATGGCATTTGTATATGGATAATCCGGCATCTCCCGTGGAGAGAGTAAGGCCCTCAAAGCTTGTACATGATATTATTCTCCTTGGGTAATAAAATACTCCAAGGGGGGGGTCGGCCCATTCTGGCCTCTATGCGGTGTCACACGTGCAAGCTCCATTTTCAGCATTTGTGGATGTTTTGTCCAGCTTTATGTTTTATGCAAAGTGATGATGGATATGTGTTAAGGCTGTGGCCATGTTTAAATGTTTTAATATGCATTGATGGTATCAACAAGTGTGTCAAAGGCCCTAGTCCCCTGGGCACCCGCCGCAAGTTTTAGGAGCCAGACTGGTGCCACCCGTGTGTTAGCAGGATGGTGTCGTACGGATGGGAGCCAGACTGGTGCCACCCGTGTATGACCTGGACTGTGTTCTATCCATGGGATTGTCATGCCATGGAAGAGCCAGTATTTGTGCCGTGTCTTGCGTATGGGACTGTCACTCCATAGGGAGGCTCGTGCCTGGAACTGTGTTTTACCTATGGGACTGTCACTCCATAGGAAGACTAGGATTTATGTTTAATGTCGCGCCATTTTTGTGCTCGACAGATATTTTGTACTTGTTCCATGAATGGGAGATATGTCCATGATACTATTTGCACATGCACTCATGTTTTACATGTTTGAAACTGTTTTCGCATGACTTGTATTTTTGTGTTTGCCTGTTTGACGTGTCACTTATACTGAGCGGGGACGCCTGCCAGTGAGTCGTGAAGTTTGCTCTATCTTCTGACGAGTTTTGTTGCGTGTGAACAGCTGGTAAGTGTATTGCAATTGTTTGTTTAATAGTTTTATTTCTAACCTTTCATTTTATAAGGTTGTTAGTTCACATTCATTTAAAAGTGGGCACCCACATATGGGCCAAGGTGGGGAGGGAAACCCATAACCCTTTATGTGTGTGGGGGTGGGTGCATGGCCACCTACCCACACCACATCTTGAAGCTGGCCGCCCCCATGCAAGCGTGGGGAGCCGGCCAGCTGTGGTCGTGTAACTCCTCTCCAATCTCTACAAAAGAGAGTGACCACCCCAAAAAGATATATAGCCGGCGATCATCTCCTCTGCAGGCGACCATAGTAGACGCTTTGTACGCCTCTTCCTGTTCTGGCTGTGCCACCTTCACCTCCATAGTAGGTGGCTGTGCTCCTACAGCCAGGCGAATTCAGCATCACAGCAGGCGGCTGTGGCTTCTGTACGTGGCTGCGTTTGTTCTCCAGCCGGCTGCCCTCTACACTCTAGGTGGCGCAGGCTGCAGCCAGGCATTTCCCTTCCAAAGGCGGCTGCTCTTCTGCCCTCTCCTCTGCAGGCGGCCCTAGCAAGCGGCTGTAGCCAGGCGGCCTTTGCACCTTCTCCTCTTCAGCTGGCGGCTCCGCCTCCTCCTCCTCCCTTGCAGGCGGTTGTCTCCTTTTCAATAGAGCCGGCTGTTTCATCTTCTGCAGGTGACTGCACTCCCCTTTACAGGCGGCTGCGTGGGGTTGCACCTTCCTTCCATAGGTGGCTACAGGCGGCTCTGCACCTCCTAGGTGGCTACACCTCCTACACAGGCAGCCCCTCCTCCTCCTCCTCCTCGACAGGTTGGTGCGCCCTGGTGTCCTCCTCTAGTAGCTGCACACAGACACCTTGGGTATTTGTCTTCCGTTTGCGAGCTACAAGTAAGTGAATTCAGATTTAAGTAAAGAACTTTGTTGTAAATCTGATAAAGGATTCTCTCTCTACCGCTAACACCCGTTCGGTGCCGGGTAGTCCAAGCTTTTGGAGAACCACGGTCCAAAGGTGTCGAGATCGGGAGAGCCAGGCGTTAGTACGGGAGCGCTTGTTTGTGCGTGGTCCTGGAACACCAGTGGGGCGCTCTCCACGGATTCCAGTGAAGGCACAGGACCGTAGGGACTGGACCACTCAAGTGGTCGCTCTCCTTCGAGCCTCTTGTTTGGTACTGTATTCATCTCAGTTGTACATGGACATCATCTGGTTCATTGAATCCATGGAGCATTGTATTTGTTAAATACTCCCAATAATATATCATATATTGAGGGGGGGGGGGGGGGGGTCGGCCCGTTCCGGCCCCAGTGCTGGTGTCCATCTATCAACATTTCATTTCATTTCATTTTCAGTTGTTATTAAGTTGTCCATTTAAATTGTGATATTTAAGTTGTGCTATTTCGCGTGTGGGTGTCCAACGGAGTCTATTCCCACTTGACGGGATCAGTTTTAGCATTGATGATGATGATGAGAGCAAGAACAATTTACTCTCAAGGAATTTGATGTTGCTGTCACACCCCTAGAAAATTGAACAAAATCAGAATATATTGACGCATGCATGAGCTTCAACATTCACATGCATGAGCTTCAACATTCACATGCATGAGTCATGCTAGTGCCGAACCCTTGGGTAATCTTGGGTTTGCCATAGTTGTACTGCATCTCTGTAACGCGCGGAAGCTCTGGGTAGTCTTCTTTCAGCCCTAAACACTCTTGGAAACCTTCTGATGCAAAAACGCACCATCTGATGCAAAAACCCAAGTAGAGAGAGAGTAGAGAGAGAGAGTGAAGTGCTGGAATTTCAGTATATACTATGGTACATATCTTGCAGCCCTTGGCTGCCTTCATAAAAAGGTGGTTAACCCTAAAATCTGTCCCCTATGGGACCTCTAATGATCCAATCCCCTAGTGGGAGAGAATGAGATAAATGATGAGCACTCCAGCCCTTATATATGGGTCTTGGACAATGTAGGAGCTGGCCGACTGCTGGTCGGCCAGTTCAGAATTTCCTTTAATGCTCTTTTTAGTAAATCCGACCAGATCTACTCCTGGCTAATGATGCGCATGCTGCTGCCCGACTGGACTCCAGTCCACACACTCTAGCGCCTGCAGCCGACTGATGCTTTTACCATCTTATGATGCGTTTCAGCCGCCTGGTTCTGTGAGCATCCTTTTGGTCCTTCTCAATCCTTGCTCCAAGTCCTGCTCCAGTTTACACTGCCATCAGTGCTCTGTGCTCTGTGCTCTGTCATCCTGGTTCTTCTACTGGGTTCATACTCTTTATCTGGTTGCCTTTTCTGGATCTAGCCCTGAGAATGTCCATGGCATCTATGATGCACATGACAATCTCCATGTTCCGGGCAAGCTGCAGAGCAAGCAGCGGCCAATGTCGGAGGAAAAAGACTTCGGACATTCTATTGAGTTGTTGATCTAAGCTGAACAAGAAAGCGCCTAAGTGTTTCTTGTCGGAATTTACTAATTGAAGACTTTGCTTGATTCTCCCTGGAATTTGCTTTCCAACTGTTCGAGATATTGAGGAGGTAAAAAACAGGCTTTAAGCTCTTCCTCAAAACTAGACCACTTGTAAGTAGCCTTGTCAAAAAAATAATCCGATTGGGCACTTGACTAGTCATGACACCAAAGGCTAGCATCGATTGTGAGATGCATAGGTGCAAGCATGACCTTTTTTTATATCTAACCATCACACAACTGTATAATAAGAAGAAAACTAATGCAACTAGGAATGTAAAACATTAGCAGCCATCTTACCATCATACTCACTAAACTAGATCTTCTCGGGAAGAATACTTGATGACGATGTCAATGGCGGCCGGGCTTGTTTAAGGATGGTTGCCAACTCTTGTTGATATCATTCCTCCGTTGCTTGTTGATGTGCTTCCCAGGCGTGGAGATGCGCGACCAATGTGCTTCTCATTCTAGGCAATTGTCTTCAGCTTCCATCACGCTTTGATGCTTAGCCTCCTCCGGCTCTTCATGGGATCGCAATAGAGTCATAGATGTGACACTCCAATGAATATTCTAGGCATGTCTCCTGAGCGTGGAGTAGCCAAGTAGTAGCAAGCAGTAGCCGGCAGGGTGTGCAGGCCTGTGGGCAGCAAACTACCAACGTAGGTGGCAGGTGGCACCCACTGAACAAGTCGGCCAGCATTTATGTAGTCATAGGTAGGTCCTCAGTGGGCCCACATGACTAGAAACAGGCCGACTAAGACCTATGGGTGCTCTTGTCACCATTTGATCACCCGAATGGTCCTCTCCAAATCTCATGCCATATTATGGGGGCAGTGCATCCTTCGTGCCACCCATACTGAGGCTAGTGTGTGGATCTGAGAGAGAGAGAGAAAGAGAGAGAGAGAGAGAGAGAGAGAGAGAGAGAGAGAGAAATGAAATGAAATGAAATGTTATATTAACGTCTTCAAAAGGCCATAATGACCTATGAGACCAAAAGTTACATCATGGTGGATTTGATACAATGTCTGGATAAAAAAACCCAGAAAATGAAAAATAAAGATGATACTACAGGCACCTAGAAAATGAAACTGGAAATGGAAGGTAAACAGAAACCCTTATAGGGTGTGAATATAGTGAGGGGGGGGGGAACGCTATGGAGGTGAGTGGAATATAGTGAGGGGATACAATATCATGTGGGACGGAGGGGTACACTATGGAGGTGCCTCCATCTCATAATATGTGCCGCATCGGACGCTGGCGGATCTCCTCAATATCCTCCATGGTGAGTACTCTGACTGGACGTCTCCCATGCCGTGCTAGTATGGTCCTGATCCTCTGTTGTAGTCTCCGCCGGTGTCGAGATGGGCCTCTCATCTTGGGGCGCCTGGACCGCCCCAGCTCTATAGCCCGATCAATCAGTGTACCTCTGGTGCGGCTGTACTCTGGGGCTAGCTGCAATGCCTGCTGACCTGACTGCTCAATCTCTGGTCGAAAGAAGTCTGTAATCTGCCTCTGTAGGTGTCTCTCCCTCTCTGATCCCCTCCCTCTCAGGAGACCCTCTCTATGTCTACGCAGCTCCAACAAGTACAATCCAAGGCATCTCTGATCCTGGTATCTCATGACTCTAGAAAGTGGTCCAAAGCCCTCTCTGAACAGGCAGTGGAAACGGCCTCGTATCTCATAATATACTGGACAGTGACATATGTAATGTAACTCTGTCTCTGGCTCCATCTGGCACAGCTGACAAATCCTGGCCTCAGCTGGTACTCCTCTGAATCTGCCAGTCTCAATCTCTAGCTGGTGTGAGGATGTGCGCATCTGACCAATAGCACACCGTACCCCATGAGAAAGATGAGTATCCATGTAGCTGGGTCTAATCACAAACCCATCCTCCGTGAGCTGGAGAAGATGATCTCTATAGAAAGCCATCTTCGTACCAAGCTCGTGTGTCGGCTGTATCCATGTCCTCCTAGTGTCCAGCTGAGTCAAGTCCTGCCTGATAAGCCTGGTAATCTCTGCCCGTGTGAGAGAGAGGGAGGGTGCATCCAGGGAGTACTGAAATGGAGGTAGCCTGTCCATACTAAAGCCATGCAGTTGGAACCAATCTGTCATCTGTGCATACCAACATGATCCGTCTCCCTGTGATGCCAACTGCCGTGAAGACTCCAGGGCTAAGCGAGCATATCTGTCTCTAGGGAGAGCCCAAGTGCTATGTATAAAGGAGACTGATGGAGTGAGTGCCTCTACTACCAATGGGGGGGCAGCCATCTCTGCACGGATAATATCATGTGGTACGGAGGCCTTGGCCCTAATCATCCGGGAAATCATAGAAACCAAGGGCCTCTCCATACGTCTCCATCCATCAGTGCTACCAGCTCGGCTGTGGTGATCCACTGAGGGTCCCCATATCTCCACTCCATACAGCATGGCTGAAGTGACCAAAGTGTCAAAAAGCCAGAGCTTTGTTCGAGGTTCCTGAAACTGAACCTGCGAACACATCTTCTCTAGTCTCCCCAATGCTGCATAAGCTCTGGTCAATCTGGTCTCCGCTGCTCTCCTCAAGGAAAATAGTGGGCCACTAAAAACCACACCAAGGTAAGTATATGCATCTGTATACTCCACTGTCTCCTGACCATATGTAAAGGTGGGCATTGACCTCCTACCCACTGTGCTGTGGTGTTAAACACCATCACCTTGGTTTTACCAAGGTTAACAGACAATCCACTGTCCTCTGCAAACATGTGCAATGCATCCAAATGACGCTGCATCCCCTCTGGAGAATCTGAGATCAGCACAATATCATCAGCATACAATAACAGCGGAATCCATGTCCCTGCTAGCTGTGCTCCTCTGTCACCCTCCCGCTCTACATAGTCCGAAACCTCATCCACATACATCCCAAATAAGGTGGGGGAAAGGGGGCAGCCCTGTTTCACCCCAATAGTGGAGTGAACCATCTCAGATATACCCTGGGTAGTACGTACTTGCCCCACAACTGTCCTGTATAAAGCCATGATTCCCCAAATCAGCTCTGTGGGCACTCCCATCTCCTGTAGTCTGCGCATCAGCCTGGCTCTCGGTACTGTGTCAAAAGCTTTGCGGAAATCCACAAAGCAACAATAAATCCTCCTGCCATATAATCTGCCCTCCTCAATAATAGCTCTGAGTGTCAAGATATGGTCAAGAGTGGAGAAACCTCTCCTGAACCCTGCCTGCCCTGATGCACGTATGCCCTCTCTCTCTGCCCATCTACTCAACTCCTGCTCAAGAACAGATGCATATAATCTAGCCAATGTGTGACCAATCATGATGGTACGATAATTTCCAGGAAGCATGGGATCCCCTGACTTGAAGATAGGCACAATCGTGGACATATTCCAAGTCTCAGGAAAACCCTCACACATGGCTCGGTTAAACATCATAGCAATAAGCTCTGCAAGCATATCTCTGGCATGAATAAAGTGCTCTGCTACCAAACCATCATGATCATATGCTCTCCCAGTCCTCATCCTGTCAATAGCTTTCCTTACCATCTCAGCAGTAAAGAAAGCACATGTCTCTGGGCATGGCTCCGATGGGTCTGGCAGGGGCGGCTGTCCTGGTGCTGTGTACAGGGATGCTGCATACTCACCCCAAATCTCTGTGGAGGTAATGGCTGGTGATGGTGAATGCTCATGGAATAGTCTCCATGCCTCGCCTGAGTCCTGACTCATAAATAACTGGTACAAATCTCTCTCTAACTGAGCAAGATAAGCTCTCTTCTTCCGTCGCACTAGGTGCCGGAAGGTAATCCGTGACTGTCTGTGAGTGGTAACACCCATGAGCACCTCTCTCTGTAATCTGATCCTCATCTCTCTGCACTCCTCATCATACCAACTGTTCTGGGGCATGTTCCCAGATCGTCTCTGTGTAGGCTGACTATGGGGATATGCCTCTGATGCTGCAGCATGAAGCGTCTCTATCAATATCTGAGTGAGCTCATCTAATGGCCGTCCCGGCTCCTCGGCACATAGGCGTCTGTATATCTCATCCGTGTATACGGTGTCCGTCTCCCTCGTAAAGGTATAACGAGTGTGTGTGGAGACCTGTCCCAATGTAGCGGTGCTGAACTGAAATGTGAGAGTGAAGGACAAGATAGCATGATCCACTGCTATTCCAACCGGCCTAGTGCCTACCATAAAATCCTGAAAAGAGGGAATGAGACTGGGCTGAGCCATAACATAGTCCACTGTACTACCACCATGCCGATGTGGAAAGCTAGTGAAACCGCCCGATGTCGGGAATCTCTGTAGGCCATTCAGGATGGCCAATCCATGTGCAGTCCCCATGTCTATCAAATACCGCCCATACACTGTATGTTCCTCATCCTGTGAGAGTCTAGATAGGCCCATATCCCTAACATCAAGCTCCCTCAACATCTCCTCTGAGGTATCATAAAATACTGTCTGGTTATGGGCGGTCCTAGCATTGAAGTCCCCCAAGAGAATGATGTCACCATCCCTGGAGAACTCCCAAATGTCATCATCCAAAATAGAAAAGGGAGACTGCCCGCTAGGTGATGCATACACTGATGTACTAGGAGCAAAATAGCATATAGCAATGTAGAGATATCTGCCGGTCTCTGCCCTCAGTCTAACCCACATGTACCTAGCCTGCTCATCTCTGCGGACTATATGTATCAGTGGCTGTAGCTCCTCTCTAAACAATACTGCCACTCCTCCTGAGCCCCGTCCTCTATGCTCTGAACGAGTCTCCTGTCTACAAGCTGTCTCCCATCGGTATCCACTAACATGTGGCATGGACTGTCCAGGAGCCTGATGCGTCTCACAGTAGAAGATGATGTCCCTCCCAGTGAAACTATCCTCAAAAGCCCCTACATCAAGGCGTAGAGATCCATTACAATTCCAAGTAGCAACTTTGAGTGTAGTCCCATAGGTCTCGCACCGTCATGAAGAGCGCCTCTCCATAATCACCACTCTACCATCTCTATAGAAGGCCACTTTCCCTTTCTCTCGGGCTGCCCTTATCTCGGGCATAACTTCTTTCATGTGGGCAAGTTGCGAGAGTGTGAGGTCATCTCCAAGAAATATTCCCGTTTGCTTGAGTGTAGGACGTCTCTTCAAGAAGTCCTTCTTCGCTTCCATGGAGGGGAAACGAATGATAAGTGCTCTCTCCTTAGAAGAAGATTCGCCACTACCTTCTCTCTTCTTTCCCACTCTCCATGCCTTTGTGTGCGTGGCTTCAATGCCCATCATAGAGAAGAGCTCCTTGGTTTCCCCTTCCGCATTATCACGGTCTTTTAGACCGGACACTCGTACATGTAAGGCCCGGGTCTTCCTCCTTTGCTCCTCTTCAAGGGTCATGTTGATGATGGTGGGAGTGGGGATGGGTGGCGATTCTTTACCTTTCCCTTTCTTGGCGACCTCGATCCATTTCTCAGCCTCGTCCATCTTCTTTTGTGTCTTTGTGATCACCTCCACCCATGAAGATGTCTTCTGTTTATGTTGCTCCTCCTCCTCTCGAATGATCTTCATTTGTTCCTTGATGGTATTCAGCTCTTCAATAAAGGAGGGCTGAAATTCTCCATCCTCAAGCTTGCTTTTTGAAGTGGCTTCCAACTCCTTTTTGAGGGCTGAGATTTCAGCTGCTTGACTTTTAGCATGCAGTTTGGCCTCCACTAGTTCCTCCTTTAAGGCTGAAATCTCAGCCTCTTGCTTGGATGTTCTCAACTCGAGCTCTTGGATTTTGTCAAATCCCTTCTCGAGTTTGGAGAGGCGGTTTATGATTGCGGTAATGGAAGAGTCGACCATCTTCTTGTTTTCTTTGATAGTTGTGCCGAGCTTGTCCTCCACTTTCACAAGCTCCTCTTTAAACCCGGTCTTGGCCATGACTTTTTGCAAAACTTCTCACAGTCAATGGATTCGAAATTAATCCATGACACAAGCGCGAAACGATAGCAGCAGCAGGGAGAGAGAGGGGTTCAAGCCGAGAGTTATGTTGCTGCCTTGGGGGCCTGAGGAAGGGTGGGTGGGATGGGGTGAGGCGCGCGAGGAAGGTGCAGAACGAAACGGACAAGAAGGGGAGGCGAAAAGGGGGGGAGGCGGAGAGGCACAGCGATGGGTGAGAGATGCGAACAGGCGAGTAAGAGAGAGAGAGAGAGAGAGAGAGAGAGAGTTTTGTATAGCAATGTGGGCACTGTACACAATATGCCAGTCACACAAGCACACTTGTTGGGTTGGGAGGACACCCTTTGCATTACATGTTCCATGATTGGGAGATTTGTTCATAACAAGGTTGCACATGCACACATGTTTACTTGTTTGAGACTATTTTCACCTGAATTGTTTTCGTGTGACTGCTTGTTGTTTATGTCTAGTTGCAAGCTTGGGATGTTGTTATGTACCTAACACTAACCGTTGGGGTTAGGGGCTAATCCAATAGGGTTAGGGGAGCCCCAGGATTAAGAAAAGTAGGTGGATTCATGTGGCTAAGGTTCAGATTTATGAAGTCCAAGGTTATTGGCCATTTATGATTGGATTGTTATTTATAGCAGCAATAAGCACTGTATAAGTGAGTCTTGGTGTAACTCGTAGCAGCGGTGCCCGGGGGACTAGGGCCTTTGACACACTTGTTGATACCATCAATGCATATTAAAACATTTAAACATGGCCACAGCCTTAACACATATCCATCATCACTTTGCATAAAACATAAAGCAGGACAAAACATCCACAAATGCTGAAAATGGAGCTTGCACGTGTGACACCGCATAGAGGCCGGAATGGGCCGACCCTCCCCCTTGGAGTATTTTATTACCCAAGGAGAATAATATCATGTACAAGCTTTGAGGGCCTTACTCTCCCCACGGGAGATGCCGGATTATCCCTATACAAATGCCATAGCACAGCCCAACACAAGGCTACCAAGCCGGAACATAGGCTGTAGAAATGCCGAGCCATCAATGTAATCCATATACCTCCGTGTGGGTACTGATTCTTCCCCAAAAACCACGGGTCTTCATGCAATAGAGCTAGTACAGCAAGTACAACTCTCCATTCAGCCGGTACAGCAGGTACAATGGCTGGTACAGCAAGTACGGTGGCTGGTACAGCCAGTACGGTGGTTGGTACAGCCGGTACGGTGGCTGGTACAGCAGGTACAGCAAGTACAGCCGGTACGATGGTTGGTACAGCCGGTACGGTGGCTGCTACAGCCGGTACGGTGGCTGGTACAGCAGGTACAGCAAGTACAGAAGCTGGTACAGTAAGTACAGTGGCTGGTACAGCCGGTACGGTGGCTGGTACAGCAGGTACAGCAAGTACAGAAGCTGGTACAGCAAGTACAATGGCTGGTACAGCAGGTACAGTGGCTGGTACAGTAGGTACAGCAAGTACAAATGCTGGTACAACACATACAATGGCTAGAAATCATAATAAATGATTGAATACCCTTGCCTTCAGTATTTCTTCGCGATGGAAGCCTCCAAAACAGTCCCCAACAGCCGGTATTCTTCATGGGCAGCCTTCAAGAGAGAGAGAAAGAGAGTAGCCATCATTAGAGAAGCCTTCAACGGTGGTAGAGGCTAGTGTGCAGCAAGAGAGCCTCTATTAATGAAGAGAGAGCTCTCCAATTTATAGATTTGGGCCTCCCATGAGCTAAAATGGCAAGAGAAGGCTACAATGACAAGTGGAGAGCCACACAATAGCTGAAGTGACAAGTGTGAGGCCACTTGTCTCATTTTGATCCATTTTCTAACAAGTGTCAGGCCACTTGTCTCACTTTGGTCCACTTTCTTGCCACATGTCCCAATCTAAGAGATGGGTCCTTCCATAATCTTTACCTCTAAAAATATCCCAACTGGTAGACATTCTGTCATAGGCACTTTGCCAACTCTTGGTATCTGCTCAATTCCACATGTAATGACGCGAACAGAATTTCCATCGGAGCGGGCCAAAAATAGCAACTCTCCTAAATTTTAGGAGTGTGGTCCTTTGTATTCTAGGATAATCCCCCATTCCCAAAGCTTGTACTTTCCAAATATTTAAACATCCTGGAGTCCACCAGACCCCTTTCAGATTGGGAAATGTCCAGGCTGGTGACATCCTCCCCAGCTTCTTAAAAGTTGTCCGCAACTTTAAGCTTCAAGCCATATATTCAAGATATAATCATGTCCCATCGATTGGGCGAGACGAGACAGTCTCAAAAATCCAATATAACTGAAGAATCCATGTCCCAAAGAAATGGGCGAGACTAAATAAGTCTCCATAATACCAATATCAAAATCATGTCCCAAAATAAATGGGCGAGACAAAAACAGTCCCATAAGTCCAGATATCATAATCATGTCCCAAGATAAATGGGCGAGACAAATCAGTCCCATAAGTCCAGATATCATAATCCATGTCCCAAGTAAATGGGCGAGACAAAACAGTCCCATAAGTCCAGATATCATAATCCATGTCCCAAGTAAATGGGCGAGACAAAACAGTCCCATAAGTCCAGATATCATAATCCATGTAGATCACCAAGGAGCTGCCTTGACGCCCGGCCCGACTTCAGTGCCCATATTCTCTACCATTGGCTCTATGTTCTACCAAGCAAGGTAGCAACATCTTGAAGAGCACTTAGGACAAGAGAAATACTACACAGGGCGGCTAAACAAGGAGTCTTGAAAACAATCACTCGCAGGCATAGATAACCTGGTGTTCCATACGCATTTCTGCTACACATAGTTTTTAGGCATTTCGGCCACCAACTCACACTACCCTCTCAAGTGCCCATGTTCCCTTCCATCTGCTCTCTATTGTTCCACCCACACATGGTAGAAACAATCTTCAAGAGAGCACGTAGGACAAGAGAACACTACACAGGGTATGTTGTGCTTGTCACTACCCTTTGAAGTGCCCATGTTCCCTTCCATCTGCTCTCTATTGTTCCACCCTCACATGGTAGAAACAATCTTCAAGAGAGCACGTAGGACAAGAGAACACTACACAGGGTATGTGAATCATGAGTTCCATAAGTCCAATGCATCCCAAATAAAGGGAGCCAAAAAGAATAATCCATCCCAGTAAAAGGGAGCCATAAACATAATCCATAAACCTGTGAGGATGGATCCAAATCCCTAGAAAAGAAGTCCAGGAATCCATAGACATGTATACCATAATCCTTGTATACCATAACTCTTACCACATACTCCGTGCTATCCACACACCTTGGAGTAGAGGTGGACTTTATCCATAAAAGCATCATATCCATGAGATATCCAAAGATTTCTTCTCTATAAACTCGGACAGATTCGTCCATAGAAATTAGTTGTGAAGCCCAATATCTATATAAATCTCGTCCAAGAAAGAAATCTCCATAGATATAATCTATCCCAATAAAGGGAGCCATGAAAAGAATTCATCCCATTAAAGGGAGCCATAACCAATGTTTCCCTGAAACCATCTCAAGGCAAACAACAACACCTTTCTCCTTGCATAGCTATACAAGGGTTAGTGAACATCAAAAACACTTCATAGTAAATAGCCAAAGCACCAACTTTGCAAACTCAAAGTATACTTAGCTTTTCTTTGCCAGGTTGGTCATGAAGCCAAAATATCTCGTCACCATATCCTTAAGATATCCTGAGATATATCTCCATATAGCTTGCCTATAAGCTTGATAATATAATCCACAATATCCATATGGAAAGAGTGCTAAACGTGTGCACATAAAGCCAACTTCACACTTCCACGATAAAATTCTGTGAATTCATAAATCCTTAGATCAACAAGCTGTCTACTGCTCATGCTCTTGCTTCATAAGCTATGAAGCGGCTGGCCATGCTTTACAGAAATGATGGTAAGTGTGGTCCCCACTTGAGATCTTTTCTCTTTCTTATTGATAGAAGGAAGCCTCTGCTTCCAAGAAAGCCTATGCTCTGAT
The DNA here is from genome assembly GCF_041138505.1 of Cibotium barometz. NCBI lineage: Eukaryota > Viridiplantae > Streptophyta > Polypodiopsida > Cyatheales > Cibotiaceae > Cibotium > Cibotium barometz. The sequence goes on from NC_141061.1 coordinate 1,404,441, forward strand.
ACCAATGTAACTCGTAGCAGCGGTGCCCGGGGGACTAGGGCCTTTGACACACTTGTTGATACCATCAATGCATATTAAAACATTTAAACATGGCCACAGCCTTAACACATATCCATCATCACTTTGCATAAAACATAAAGCAGGACAAAACATCCACAAATGCTGAAAATGGAGCTTGCACGTGTGACACCGCATAGAGGCCGGAATGGGCCGACCCCCCCCCCTTGGAGTATTTTATTACCCAAGGAGAATAATATCATGTACAAGCTTTGAGGGCCTTACTCTCCCCACGGGAGATGCCGGATTATCCCTATACAAATGCCATAGCACAGCCCAACACAAGGCTACCAAGCCGGAACATAGGCTGTAGAAATGCCGAGCCATCAATGTAATCCATATACCTCCGTGTGGGTACTGATTCTTCCCCAAAAACCACGGGTCTTCATGCAATAGAGCTAGTACAGCAAGTACAACTCTCCATTCAGCCGGTACAGCAGGTACAATGGCTGGTACAGCAAGTACGGTGGCTGGTACAGCCAGTACGGTGGTTGGTACAGCCGGTACGGTGGCTGGTACAGCAGGTACAGCAAGTACAGCCGGTACGGTGGTTGGTACAGCCGGTACGGTGGCTGGTACAGCCGGTACGGTGGCTGGTACAGCCGGTACGGTGGCTGGTACAGCAGGTACAGCAAGTACAGAAGCTGGTACAGTAAGTACAGTGGCTGGTACAGCCGGTACGATGGCTGGTACAGCAGGTACAGCAAGTACAGAAGCTGGTACAGCAAGTACAATGGCTGGTACAGCAGGTACAGTGGCTGGTACAGCAGGTACAGCAAGTACAAATGCTGGTACAACACATACAATGGCTAGAAATCATAATAAATGATTGAATACCCTTGCCTTCAGTATTTCTTCGCGATGGAAGCCTCCAAAACAGTCCCCAACAGCCGGTATTCTTCATGGGCAGCCTTCAAGAGAGAGAGAAAGAGAGTAGCCATCATTAGAGAAGCCTTCAACGGTGGTAGAGGCTAGTGTGCAGCAAGAGAGCCTCTATTAATGAAGAGAGAGCTCTCCAATTTATAGATTTGGGCCTCCCATGAGCTAAAATGGCAAGAGAAGGCTACAATGACAAGTGGAGAGCCACACAATAGCTGAAGTGACAAGTGTGAGGCCACTTGTCTCATTTTGATCCATTTTCTAACAAGTGTCAGGCCACTTGTCTCACTTTGGTCCACTTTCTTGCCACATGTCCCAATCTAAGAGATGGGTCCTTCCATAATCTTTACCTCTAAAAATATCCCAACTGGTAGACATTCTGTCATAGGCACTTTGCCAACTCTTGGTATCTGCTCAATTCCACATGTAATGACGCGAACAGAATTTCCATCGGAGCGGGCCAAAAATAGCAACTCTCCTAAATTTTAGGAGTGTGGTCCTTTGTATTCTAGGATAATCCCCCATTCCCAAAGCTTGTACTTTCCAAATATTTAAACATCCTGGAGTCCACCAGACCCCTTTCAGATTGGGAAATGTCCAGGCTGGTGACACTTGGGTTATTATTGATTCATTGTTGTCACATGCACCTTGCACTCTGGTGCTATGTGACACACTGGTTCAACATTTTATGTAACATCATACAACTTTAATATCCTTTTTAGGATTATTTGTCGTATGTCCTGGCCCCATTGTGAGCCCTAGTTTGGGACATGTGAAAACCGGCCTGACGGGCGGTGAAACAAACACTCGCACATAAAACACTTCAACGCCATTGAGGACCTAGAAAAGGAAAACAAACAGGGGGAGCTAGAGTGCTCCTGCAAACAGTACACGGACACCGATTGGCCCCAAATCGCAGTGGCGTCCCTTGCAGTATTTCTTTAATTGATTAAAAGAGCTTTGATTACAATATAGGGCTGGGAACTCAGCCGTCGCAGTAGAACCCTTGAAGCCTGCAAAGAACCTGCATCATGGCTTCTTGTCCACTCGGCATCCACAAACAAATCCAACCATTGTTCACATCGAAAGACTCTCTCACATTGAGTCTGCATACATAAGCTTTCTCCCATGATCAAGGTTGCCACAACCATCCATAGCCTCTCACACTATGAACAGCATCACACCCTGACACATCCAGTGCTTCTGCATCACAACACAAACTCCCAAACTGTCTCTCAAAAGAGAACTCGTATCACAGCACAGCATACCATACAGTTGACACACCTGTACCAACCCTCTCTACCTTCCAAGGGTACTATCCATCTCTGTCATGGATTCCCTGTCCCCTGTCCAATCAGTAGCAAGGCTGTACCAAACATGTGTCCATTCCTGTACCTTCTGCCTGCATGTGACCTATCTCTTGGAGAAACCCAAAAACATGTTTCCTCGAGAAAACCTACGACCTGTTTCCACATGAAATCCTTAGGCCTGTTTCCCTTTGAAACTTCTGTCCTGTTTCCATACATCTAGTTACCTGTTCCCTCATGAAACATCTGGCAACATAGAGATGCCCATAATTGTAGGTCCCACTGTTCCTTTCTAGCAGGAAGAAAACAATCTGCTCCATGAGCACGCAGCCATGCGAGCTTGCTTCACTCCCATGCCAAGAAACACATTCAAGTGACCTGTACTTGCAGCCAAAAACCCAAGTACATAGCTGAATTTGCAGCCAAACAAAAACAGCCCATAAACAGTCCTGTTTCCACCCTCTGAACTGCCAAACCCTTCCTCTCACAAAGGGCTAGAGAGAACCACTCTGGAACAGTCTTGAGCCAGTGAAAAGAGAGACTCCGAAAGACATCACCTGCAGTCCCACTTGCTCACAAAGAAAGAGAGACTTACAGTCTTTATGTCGCTTTCCACAAGAAAGAAAAGACTCGAGGAAAAGCCCCGAATTGTCTTGTCCTCTTGTCTTGCAGCCGGAAGAGGGAGAATACTTGTGAGAGAACCTGCTGTCCAGCCTTGTGTTCCCTTCTCACAACTCACACTTCCCAACTGACAACCATCTTCTTGCCAAAAGCAAAGGAGAGAGAAAAGGAAAAACCTGCTGGCGCCTGTACCTTCTGCAATTCAGCAACCAACTAGCTCTTCAAGAACTAAAGAGAGAGAGAGAGGAAAGAGTCTTGAATCTCTGTTCTGTAGCACAGCCAGCAATCAGCCTTTGACTTTTCCCCCATGAAACCAGTCGCCTGTATCTTCTGCAGATCTGCGCAGGTGTTCACCATAGAAAGGGGGAGGTCCATACACTATTCAGCCCCTGCTCGCCAGTCGCTCCAAGATGAAGTACACCTCCGCATATGCATGCAGTTAACAGACAGAGAAAGGGAAGAAACTCTGTAGCTGTTTTTCCAGGCTTCAGAACAACGCTGCCCTCCTACAGTCTCTCCAAAGGCAAGAGGAAGCGAGGAGCAGCCCTGCAACCAGCTTGTATGCCTTGTTTTCAGAAAAGCTTCCCTCTCCCTTGTGCTGCCCGCCAGCATCTCCTCTTTTTTCCAAAAAGCACACACGTGGCCCCAAAATAGCATAAGGTCCACGATTATCCCCAAAAAGGGGTTCTTTTATTTGTAAAGGATTTTAAACCTTTGTCCCCTCCAAAATCCTTTGTCCCCATGGGTTATGAGAGAAGACTTTTATCAATTGGCCCCCTTCACACTTGGGGTTGTCCACACATGGGCGTACTTTTTGACTCCAACCTGATGCCATTCACACTGTCCACCATGTCTCCGTGCACACCTGCATCTTGTCCAGAGAAAAACACAGGGTCGTAACAACATGTGAGGCACGAGCTACGTAGGTCATTCTCCTAGCCATAGGTGTTGAAAGAAAGTGAAGCAAATAGAAAACACGGATGTAGGCCCAGGTACAAGACTTGTAAATGCTGAAAACTGATGTTTATTGCTGAAAACTGAGCATGAGGGAAGCCAATAGGTGCTGTACAATGGTAAGAAGCAGAAGCAGCTGCGAATGACCTCAACAGGATGCAAAAGAATGAGATAAACTGGGGGGAAAGGGGGTCAGCCCTTATATACTCTCCCCCAGAGTGTTGGTCAGCCAGCTGTAGTAGACCGACAGTTGGACAGTAGCATAAAATGCTAAAAATGCCTAAAAATGGTAGAAAAATGCTGAATAATAACTGCTAAAATATGGCAATGCAGGCCCTCATAAAGGGCATATACAAGCATGAAAATGGTGATGTAGACCATCTGGAGATATATTCCAATAGGTGTCAGGGTTAGTCCCTTAACCCACTTGGAGAACAGAAGCCTTTAAGTCACCCGAGGATAGTGCATGTAGGGGTCAGTCCAGTAATGGTAGATGCATGAAAGAGCATTTAGAAGCCTTAAATAAAGGCATGTGCACTTGGGTGAGCCCATTGCATGGGCTTTGCCTTGGCATGATGTCAAGCATCATAGACCCACAGCCACCCACTAAGCATCCAGTTGGCCAGCATCAAATGCCGATTGGCAGCATCAAATATCAAGTTAACAACATCAAATGTTAGTCAACAATAGTTGTGGGACATTTAGTCCTACATGCATGAACCGACCATTAGCAAAAATTCATATATAAGCAGCCCATAGTCCCTTGCATAAATCACATTAACATTCAAGCAAAGCAATTAGAGAACATGAGGCTAGTAGGGGCGCCAAGGTATCATCGGCATGTGAGATGTACTCGGCAGTGAGTTCCTCGTGATCTTGGGCTCGCCCATCACGTAGTCTATGAATGGCCTTGAGGACCATGTCTTTGTGAAGAAGGTGGAGGTGGTGGGGTGGGGATTTGGTGGTGGGGGTAGAGGTGGCTGATGGGGGATATGATAAAGAGGGAGCGTGCATAGGAGTGCCATGTGTCTGGGCAGGTGATGGGTGTGGGGGGGCGATGTTCTCGGAGTTTCCTGCAGACCTCTTTGCAGTTCAGCCCTAAGAAAAGTCGATATAACTCATCCTCTTTCCGAGCTTAGAACTCCCGTTTCTTGCGTTGGGTGAGTTGTTGAGAAATTTGTTGCGCTTGGCGCTTTGTGATTTGCCCAATCCGTACCTCATGCTTAAGACGGGAGCATGTGGCTTGGCATTCGTCATCATAGCAAGAGTTTTGGGGCATGGAACCGCAAGGTGGCTTGGTGGTAGACCACCGCGTGCAGATGAAAGAAGTGGCAGCGGATGTGTGGAGTATGGTGGTGAGTTGTGATGTGAAGGTGGGTAGGGGGAGAGTAAGTTCCACATCCGAGAGTTGGCGGTAGATGTTGTTGGAGTAAACAAGGTCAAGCTCGTGATCAAAATGAACCTGGGTGTAATGTGAGATGGGGGGTGGTGGCGGAGGTATGGGTGCTGTGCAGGTAAGAGGGAAAGAGAGGTAGGCATGGTCAGCTTGAAAGGGGGGTGGCGGGATGGAGAAGTTGGGGAGAAGGTGTGCCAAAGCTGGAGATCCCATAAGGTAGTCCATGGTGCTAGTACCTCCTGAGTGAGGGAAGGAGGTGAGGGCATCAGAGGAGGGCCATTGGGACATCCTGTTGTAGATAACAAGACCATGTGTAGCTCCTAGCTCTAAGAAATATCTCCCATACACCATGACATCCTGTGATGATCTCTGCAGCCCATGTTAGTGATGTCGAGCTCTTGTAGTTTGATAGGGCTGCAAAGACCATCACGGTCCTATGATGATCTCTGCAGCCTTGTGTTAGTGATGTATAGCTCCTGTAGTTTGATAGGGTCGTCCAGATCGGCATAGAGAGAAAGACAATGCACAAATAAAGAGATAGATTTACAAGCTATGGTGGCTTGTACTAAAACATGGCTATGGCATTGGAGCAAAGAGAGAGAAGAAGAAGAAGAAGAATGTATTATCGTCCTCTGGGAGCCGATAAACGGCCCACGGGACCTCCGCGAAATTATTACAAAGCTGTAAGAAACAAAAAAAACAAAGCCTCCTCCCTTCATTGGAGGGAAATACAAAGCCTTCTCCCTTCATGGGAGTGATATGGAGCTTGTTGTATGGTCGCATTGTGCTGTAAGGTAGCCATGATGTTTAAGAATCTTGGTGATATAAATGCCTACAGCAGCAAGCTTGGCATGTGTGAGCAGATCCACCAAGTCATGATATCCTTCTAGAATGGTACTAAAGTCCTTTCTTATGTGGTCATATTGTGGGCATGTTAAGAGGACATGTTCCTCCATCTCCACTGCTCCCAAAGTGCATACTTTGCATAGTCTTTTCTCTTTTGGGATATTGCTCCATGCTCCTTTTTCAATCTCGAGTGTGTGAGACCTAGTCCGGATAAGTGCAAGACCTCTCCTTGCATTGGCGGGAATAGGCATGCTTATGTATTTCTGAGCATTGTCTTTTTCACTTGAGTATGTGACCCAATAGTTTGGGTTGATGTGTGAGCCATAATATTCAAATTTAGCCCTTTTTTGTGATGATTGCCATTTACAGTGGAGTGCTTCCAATAGTGCTTGATGAAATGCCTTCTCATCTACTTCATCTGATGCTGCATTTAGATAGGAGTCTACCTCCCATCTTTGAAACCAGCCGTTGATGTCATGCATCCATCCTGAAGATAGCATCTTGCTTTTGTTTGTTTTCTGAGGTCTTTTACTTGCTAGCAAAGCTTTCTTCGGTAGTCTCCCCATCTGCATGGACTTGACCTTCTTTATGTACTTGAAAACCCTTTGGAGTGCTCGAAGCTCGATGGGTCTGCTGCCTGTTTCAAGCATTAATATAGAGTAAGGTGTAGTGGTTTTGACTCCTAGGTGTCTTCTGAGGAACGCCTTTTGCATCTTCTCAATGTCATTCCATGTTGATGGTGAGATACTTCCACCCCATACCTCTACTCCGTATAGCACAGTTTGTACGACATAAGCATTAAATAAGATACGTGTGATGTGCCATCTCCTGATGTTACCGTTGCTGCAATCATTCTCAAAGCGGTAATATTTCCCCCATCCAGCATCAATCCTTCTTTGTATGCACTGATTCCATCTGTGGTTTGCTGGAATATCAACTCCTAAATATTTAAATGAGTGCACCATTTCAATTTGCTGACCATTGTACATAATATCTGGAGCTTTGGTAGCCTGCAGTGTTTTCACTACCATTATTTTGGTTTTGTCAACATTTACTGCTAGACCACTTTCCTTGCAGAAATTTTGAATCGTGTGCATCATTCGCTGCATGTTTTCTGCTGTGTATGAGAAGAACACTACATCATCTGCATATAATAGCAGTAATATTGTGTTTTCCAAGAGTTTGGGCCTTCAATCTGTTCAGCAGATGCTGTTTGCTTGATCATCTCTTCCAGCCTGTCAATGCATAAACCAAACAATGTTGGTGACAACGGGCAGCCCTGTTTAACACCCATGTTGCTGTGGAAAATGGACGACATCCCATTTGTGGCTTTAAGTTGACACACCACCTTCTCATACAATTTATTTACTGCCACTCTCATGTCGTTTGGCACCCCTAGGTGTACCATTCTCTCCCACAAACTATTTCTTGGCACTGTGTCAAATGCTTTCTTGAAGTCTATAAAGCAACAGAAGAGGGGCTTTCCTTGCAAGCGGCTCTCCTCCATGAGAACTCGTATTGTGACCAGATGATCCGCAGTATTGTGGTCTTTTCGGAAACCAGCTTGTCCAATGGCTCTTTTTTTGTGCATTTCTGTCCACAAACTGAGTTTGCTCTCAACTATTGTGCTAAATAGCTTCGTCATAGTGGATCCAACCATTATGGTTCTATAGTTGGTAAGCTGGTTTCGATCTCCTCCTTTATATATAGGTTTAATCCAGTTCTCTTGCCAATTTGGCGGAAAACAATTAACAATTGCATCATTCAATAGGCGGGCAATACATTTTTGTGTGTTCTCTTCTGTCCATTTGATTAGCTCAGCATTGAGGTGTAGTGTATCAGCGGCCTTTCCATTAGCCATTTTCTTTAAACCTTCCTTCACATCTTCTAATGAGAAAAATGCCTCATCATGGAGGTGGACTGTGGTTGTGACCATGGGTGGAGCATGCGGGTGTGTATACAATTTTTTGACATATTGGAGCATTTCATCCTCAGTGAAATCTCCCATTACATCAGTTTTCTTCCCTTTGGTGCCTCTCCATGTACCTCTTGGATTTTTGGCAAATTCAGTTGCATCCTCCCACTCTTTATCCAACAGGTATTTCCTCCTTTTTTTACGGGTGAGTGCGTGAAAATGCCTTTCAGCTTCCCTACGTTCATCACCATTTTGCATTTGTTTAAGCTTCAGCCTGGCTTCCTTACATTCTTCATTGAACCATTTATTGTGTGGCAGCCCTTTGATGCATCTCTTCTTACTCTTTTTGCCCAATAGTGAGTGTGCCGCTGATAGTATAGCTTCTTTTACATCAGTCCAACTCAACTTGTGTGTGATTCTGAGTGATTTGTCAATGGTTTCAGCATATTCCTCTCTCTTTTTATTGTCCATATTGAAAGACCAATCTGCTGCGGTGAATGTTTCCATTTTTGTCATGCCTGAAATGTTCACTTTGAAATAGAGAGGAGTATGGTCCGACTCTGGGTATTTGGGAGAGAGAGAGAGAGAGAGAGAGAGAGAGAGAGAGAGAGAGAATGCCCAAATAAAGAGAGATTTGCATGACTAAAATGATTTGACTTATGTTGTATTTAGTCACTCAATTACAATGCTTTTATAGGCTTAGAGCCTCTCTTGCATGACATCACTCCTTAGGTTAGTACATGTATAATATCTTAGATATTTAGGTGCACCAGTCTAAGAGTGGGTTCACACACAAAAGGTGTAGGTGTGTCAGAGCGTGTGAAAAGGGGCTTGTAGCCACTTAGTGTGTGTAAGCAATGATGCCATGAGTTAGCCATGTGTCATTGCCCCATGGTTTGTGTGATGAGAAAGGTAAGGCTCACAACGTATAAAAGAATGTACCAGAGTGTTTGTTGAGATATCGAGCTCATCTAGTGAGGCGGTGGACACTAATGACCCGCCTGTTAGAAGTCATCTCCTGTCTTCATCAGACACCAGGGCCTCTGTTGTGGGTGTGCCGGCCCTGTATAGGTGTTTTATCATTTTTCCTCACTCCCCGTATTTTTTTCCCATTTTTTTCCATTTTTCCTTGGTGTGGGTGGATGCCACATGCTGGCAGAGGATCCTTTGATGCTGGCCGACTGCACTCATGTGTTCCTGAAGACTGGCCGACTTGATCAGAGGAGGTCGTGGTGTTTTTCTGCTGGCCGACTGGCTTTGCCCAGTCGTGGAGGGCTGGTGGCACTTCATGCGCTGGCCGACTGCATCCATGGGGCCATATAAATAGGCCCCATTATCCCCACTTTGTACTCATTCAGTTTTTCTCGGGATCTTGTGTATAGAGAAGAGGTTACAGGCCTATCTCTCTGTCTTTCTTGTGCTGTCTATTTTCTGCACTCTACTTGCTCTTGTGGTCTCAAGTTTGGTTATCATTTCCAGAAGCACGTGAAGATCCCGACTCTCCCCACGTTCCCAGTGGACCGTCAGTTGGACGGGAACAATTACGGCATCTTGAAGGTTATGATGGAGTCTGTGCTGGAGTCATATGACCTTGCTGATTTCATCGTCATCGGGGTTCCACGGCCGGAAGCAGAGGAAGGGGAGTTACTGTCGATGAAGAAGGATTGAGAGACACAGGCACAGATGTGGGATCGTGTTAACGCTAGGGTCCGGTCATTTATTTTCCTCAATTGCACACCACAAGCAATCAATCACGTAAAGCACATGACGCTGGCCAGAGGCATATGGCAGCAGTTGGCTTCTCTTTATAACAGAGTATCACCCATGAAGAGGATCTCCTTGGAAGTGCAGATGATGCGGGTTATGAACCCTGCAAAGTCATCGACGATGCGGGAGCACATTAACAAGTTGCAGGCCCTTTAGCAGGAAGTCCTCCAGGCTGGGAAGGAGATATCATCTAAAGACATGGCCATTACTTTGCTGTCCCACTTGCCTGCTCAGTATTCTGCTTTCTACTCCTCTTTGATTTTACGAGTGGCAGGCTCAGCACCATTACCTGGGAGGAGCTTGTGCCAATGGTCTTGGACCAGGAGGAACGTTTCACGAACCCTTCTCATCACAGCGGAGGTTCGGAGGCCTTAACTGGCCAACGGTCGAAAGGCCGAAATAACACCAAGGGCAAAGGGAAAGCTTCATCGGAGAAGTCTTCTGAGAAGAAGCCCGACTCAGAACGAGAGAAGCTGAAGGCCGAACGATCCTGCAATGATTGTGGCGAGAAAGGCCACTATTGGAGGAAGTGTCCTAAGCGGACTGGGAAGAGTGCTTATTCTTCAGCCTCAGCTGCAAAGACTCTTGCATTTGTGCACCTAGAGATGATGGACTCCGATGCTTCATCGTCTTCGAGCGAGGAGGCAGTTGGCTTCACCTGCGAAGGATACCCGGGAGTGGATTCTTGACAGTGGTGCTTCCAGGCACATGACTCCGTCCCGTGACTTCTTTTTGGATCTGAAACGGCAGTCAGGTCGCATTTTTATTGGCGACAACTCCACTATTCCGATACACAGTGAGGGCCGGATGGAGATTATTCCCGACGGAAAGGGGGGCAAGCATGCTTCCCGTGTTCCTTATGTCCCTGCTCTGGGTTTTCATCTTCTGTCAGTGCATGAAGTATGTAAGACTGGCTTTCGGGTGGAATTTGAGGAGCATTCAGTTGCTCTATGGGACCGTGAGATTGGCCAGGTTGTTTGGGAAGGCGGTGTGGAGAATGGTATCTACAAGCTCTCTGCACTCTCCTCGTTGACAGGTTCTTAGGTCGGAGATTTGTGGCACTTTCGTTTTGGCCACTTAAATGTGGATGCACTGCGGCGAGCTTTCCGAGACCAGATGGTGGTTGGCTTGCCAGATGTTGGCAGTGGGCAAGGACGTTGTAGTTCTTGCATACGTGGTAAGCAGCACAGGGAATCATTTCCGAAGCAGGCTTCCAGGCGGGCTTCGAAACCGTTGGAGTTGATTCACACTGACTTGTGTGGATCTCAGCAGACACCATCATTGGGAGGATCTCTCTATTTTATGTTGCTTGTTGATGACTGTACCAGATTCATGTGGGTCTACTTTCTTTCACAGAAGGACCAAGCTTTTGCATGGTTCAAGGATTGGCACGTGATGGTGGAGAAAGAGTCTGGATTGCAGGTAAAGACTCTCAGGGCTGACAAAGGAGGTGAATTCTCCTCGATTGTATTTCTCAGATTTTGTGCAGACCATGGCATCAAGAGGGAACTGGCCAATATAGGATCGCCTTCGGAGAATGGAGTTGTAGAATGCAAGAACAGGACTGTGGTGGAGATGGCAAGGACCATACTGGAGCATCGTGATCTTCCTCGTCCACTTTGGGAAGAGGCTATGGCAACGGCTGTCCATACCCTCAACCGATCTCTGACGACTTCAGTACCTAGTCTCTTAGCAGCGGTATGTTCATGAGTTGCTTGAGGCCTTTGGGATGGAGAACTGCAAGCCTATTACTTCGCCGATGGACCCAAACACAAAGTTAACCGTTAATGATCCTTGTGAGCCAGTTGGTGCCTCGCAGTACCGGAAGTTGGTTGGTTCATTGATCTGGTTTTTATGGCATGCTGCTCCTGCACCTCATCCTCCTGTTGCTCTTCTTGTTGACTCATCTCCCACTCAGTGAAGAAATCTGCCTTCTTGGTCACGCTCTTGCAAAGCATTCGCAAGTTCGCGCTGACGAAGACAAGGTCATTGGCACGCTCTACCCCGAGTCGGTTCCTCTTCCTAGAGGCAATGTGACTGTAGGTACTCCAAAGTTGCTCCAAGCAAGAGGAGCTGACGGCCTGGCTAAGTATGCGGATGGCAAGCTGCTGCAGCTCCGGTCCATCCGAACCAAAGTCCTCCCACCATAGAGCAGCACCAACTTTGGAGCGGTCAACCTGTGCATCATGACAGCCATAGGAGCCATGCAATGACCTGTACATCAAAAGCTGGTCCCTGATCTTGCGCCTAACCGATGCATCAGGCTCAAGACGATCCAAGATGATCCTCCATCCAGTGCTCACCTCCCGGTCGCTCTCCTGCTTGTTGCCTTGGAATTCTGGGTCCACCACATAAGCTGCTGCATGCAATGGAGAGTAGTAGGAATTCCACCTTCCTAGACACAAGGCATGGATCTCCTCGGATCTGTCTTCATCAGGCACGAAGTCTTTCAACTTCTCTATCATGCGATCCATGGCCTCGTAGACCTTGCCTATACCTCAAAGAGCCAAGGGCCAAGGCCCAATAGCCATAAACGGCTAGAAGAGCCAAGGCCCAACAGCCAAAAACGGCTAGGAAGGGACAGGCAGGCGGCAGGCAGGCGCAACGGCCAAAAACGGGCGCAATGGCAGGCGCAACGGCTCTCTGCCGTCCCGGCACAGCCGTCCCTGCGCCATCCCCGTCGCCGTCCCTGGTTTGAAACGTCCGTTGGGGGACATCCGTCCGTCCCCGTCCCTGCGCCGTCCCGTTTCGCCGTCCCGGCGTTCCAAGGCTCCGTCCCCTCCGTCCCCTGTGACTATGCACCACTGGCATGGTTGGTGAGATCATGGGTGATATGCGGCCAGTGGGATGACATGCTGTGTGACAGCCATTCTAGAGACTGGCATAGTTATAGCGTCAGCTCATTTAGTTGGGTTCACACTATAGAGAACCCTAGTATGTATTTGGTCGAGTACCTTTTCATATTGTGTGTACTCTCTTATCTTTGTATATGGTGTGCTGAGTGTTGTGTGAAGAAGAAGAAGATTTTCAGCCTCACCTTGTGTGTTCTCTTTTAGGGTTTTGTGAGTGTGTGTGCACTTGCAAGAGCTCAAGCTCTCTTCTTCCCTACATCTTTTCATGGTATCAGAGCCTGGTTCATGCTAAGGGCTAAGCTGCAAGCAAGAGAAGCACACGAAGCGGTACGAGGGTAAGAGGAGCATCTACTCTTCCCTATTTGTGTTGGTGACTACACCCTTGTCGGGAGCTCTACGAGAGGCACTGGCAAACGATCTCTGATTGAGGAGCTTTCTTCGCGGGAGTAAAGCTATAGGGCAACTATTGTGTCCTATCGGACTAAATTTTTCAGGCCGAAAACGCGTTTCGGGCGCGTTAGGATCTCCGTTTTTTTGGAAAGGAGGCGAGTTCGAGCACTGCGGGCAAGTCATCGATTCTATGCAGAACTTTGTTTTAAGAACTGCAGGAAGACAGATTGGTTGTGCAGACATTGTGTGTGCTGCAAGGAGGTCAAACAGTTGCCATTGGATGTATGTATGAACATTGAGATCACTGGTTGTGACATTTGAGTGTAGTACAGTATCGTTGCAGAAAATATAGCAGTTTGTGCAGGACAAGCCAGAGTGCTGTTTCTGGTAAATTTGTGTGTCTGGCAAGATGTCAAATGATGGCATAAACCAGATTGTTGCTGAGAAGCTTGACAAGAACAACTTCCATGCTTGGAGGTTCAGGTTGACAAATTTCCTGATGGGAAAGGGTTACTGGGACTACATAGAAGGTGAGCATGAAGAGGCACCGGAGATACCGGAGATCAATCCGACTGTTGCAGATGTGAAAGAGTTCAAGGATTGGAACCAAGGAACCAGAAAAGTTATGTATTGGCTCTCTATCAGTATACAGGACACCATGATTGGGCACATACAGGATGCCAAGTCCTCCAAGGAGGCGTGGGACACCTTGGTAAAACTCTATGAAACGAATACCAAGGCACGAAAGATACAATTGAAGAATGAACTTCATACTGTGGAGAAAAAGAATATGTCTGTGAATGACTATGCATTGAAGATCAAGGGTATTGTGGAATCCCTTGCATCTATTGGTGTTTCAGAAGATGATGATGATAAGGTGGAAGTGTGTCTACGTGGTCTCGGGCCACAATACAAGGCGTTCAAGACGTCTATTCAGACTCCGGAAAACATTCCCAATTTCACAAATTTGGTGTCTATGCTGATTATAGAAGAGAAGAGCTTGGGTGAAGACCAACAGTCTTCACAAAACAAAAAACAGTTCAGAGCAACATGCCTTCTACACAAGTTCAGGAATAGGACGAGGTAGAGGAGGCCGTGGACGCGGCCAAGGAGGTGGCCGAACAGGTAATCATAATTATGGCCAGCAGCAGCAGCAACAACAACAGTTCCAGAATTCACAACAACAACAACACGCAGGTGGAAGAGGCTAATTTAGAGGCAGGGGGAGCCAAAGAGGTCGTGGAAATTGGCAAAGGCAACATAATGATACACGTGGATGCTTTTATTGTGGTAAGTCTGGACATGTGCAGGCAGATTGTTATAAGAAGGAGGCTGACATGCAAAATGAGAAATTGTAGCAAAATAGCTATGTATCCTCGAACAGAAACAATGAGGATAATGAAAGGTTGTTTGTTATGCAGCATGTCGTTAATGCCATGTCTGAAAATGTTGAAGCAGCACATAAAGATGATGTATGGTACGTTGATTCAGGTGCCTCGAACCACATGACAAGTCATGGGGAGTGGTTCAAGGAGATGAAAAACCTTGAAAGAGCAGGTTTTGTGGAAACAGGGGATAACACTGCTCATCCAATTGCCCATGTTGGAGATGTGCCATTGTCTATGCAGGATGGCAAAGTGAAGTACCTTGCAGATGTACTTCATGTTCCGAACATAAGAAAGAATATGGTTTCAGTTGGCGAGATGATTGAGCAGGGTTTGTAGGTTCGGTTTAACCCTGATGGTTGTTATGTTGAAGACTTTAAAGATAAGTGCAGGTTGATTACAAAAGGCAATAGAGTGGGTAGAATGTTTACATTGAATGTAAACATGCCTGAAGTGAGTGCTGCAATGTTTGCAAATGGTTCAGGAATTGTTGCAGACATAGACATTTGGCATAAAAGAATTGGACATGTGAATGTGCAGAGAATGAAGTCTATGCAGACAAAAGGAATTGTGACAGGGCTGCCAAAGTTTAAAGTTGAAGGTATGCAGAAAATATGTGAAGCATGCCAATTTGGAAAGCAAACAAAGCATGTATTTCCAAGTGACAGAAATGTGAGCAGAAATGCACTAGATGTTGTGCATTCGGATGTATGGGATCCTACGAAGACCATGTCTATGGGAGACTGCAGGTATTATGTGACATTTATTGATGATCACACAAGGAAAGTGTGGGTATACTTCATGAAGGAGAAGAGTGAGGTGTTCACTCATTTTTAGAATTTCAGAGTTATGGTTGAAAAGCAAACAAGGAAACATGTAAAGTGCTTAAGATCAGATGGAGGGGGAGAGTACTTCTCCAATGAGGTCTCTGAATTTTTGCAGAAGAATAGTATTCAGAGACAGTTTACATGCAGATACACTCCGTAGCAAAATGGAGTTGCTGAGCGGAAAAACAGGCACATTGCTGAGATTGCGAGAGTATTGATGGGAGAGAAGAATATGCCGCATAGCTATTGGGCTAAGGCTGTTTCTACAGCAGTTTACATCATGAACAGGACTCAAACTGCAGCCATACATGATGTAACTCCAGAGGAGAGGTTTACTGGCAGAAAACCTGATTTGTCTCATCTGAAAGTCTTTGGATGCATTGCATATGTGCATGTGCCAGATGAGTTGAGAACTAAGCTGGATCCAAAAGCTGAAAAATGTGTGTTTATTGGGTATTCCCTTGAGCAAAAGAGATACAGGTGTTATAACCCTGTTACACGTGAGTTGAGGGTAAGCAGGGATGTTTTTTTTTGATGAGATGAGCAGCTGGTATGCTGCTGAAAAAGAAGCTGTTGGGGTTGATGTGAGTGGCAATGTGGTTGCACAGAATGCAAGTCAGCAATCACAGTTTTTGAGTGGACCAGGAGAGTCCTCATCTAGTGGTTTAGTTGATAGACCATGGAGTGGCAGGCTGCGTCATAATACCAGTCCTGTAAATGTGATTAGTACATCACATAAAGGCAAAGAGAAAGTGGTTGAGCATCTTAGTATGCTTGACATTTCTGCAGGGCATTCTCATGTTGATGGAGAGTCTAGTGGCTCAGTGATGAGCCTTGATGAGGATCTTGGGATATGAGAACACCTGGTGTAAAGAAGGCTATGGAAGCCATGAATGCAAAGTTGCGAAGATCTGGGAGAGTGAAGAATCCTGTGGAGAGGTTTACCTATGATGGTTATGTGGCACATCACTATGCATACATGGCAAAAGTTGTGCAGGTTGTAGAGCCCACATGCATTGATGAGATTGTTGGAAATGTGTGTTGGGAGAAAGCTATGGATGAGGAGATGGATGCACTATATGGAAATGAGACTTGGGATTTAGTGCAATTGCCTGAAGGCAAGAAAGCCATTGGATGCAAGTGGGTGTACAAAGTAAAACATAACAGTGATGGAAGCATAAGCATGTACAAGGCTAGATTGGTAGCCAAAGGATATGCGCAGACATATGGCATTGATTATGAGGAAACTTTCAGCCCAGTTGCCAAGATGGCAACAGTGAGAGTTGTGATAGCAGTGGCTGCGTCAAAGCAATGGTCTTTACATCAGATGGATATAAAGAATGCATTCTTGCATGGGGATTTGCAGGAAGAGGTGTATATGTTGCAGCCACCTGGTTATGAGGATGTGAGTCACCCCGAGCATGTTTGCAGGTTGAAGAAAGCCTTGTATGGCTTAAAACAAGCACCAAGAGCATGGTCTGACAAGATTTCTGAATATCTTGTCACTATTGGCTTTCATGTAGCCAATGCAGATTTCTCGCTGTATGTGAGACACAGTGATAGAGGGGTTGTGCTTGTTGTCATCTATGTAGATGACCTGATCTTTACGGGGGACCATGATACAGAGATCTTTGATGTAAAGATCTTGCTTAGACAGAAGTTTGAGATGAAGGATCTGGGGGAGCTCAGATACTTCTTGGGCATATTGAGGTGATTAGGTCACCACATGGTATTGGATTACTGCAGAGACAGTATGGCTTGGACATGTTGTCCAAGTATGGTATGACAGGCTGTAAGCTTATCTCAGTGCCATTGGATCAGAATGGCAAGTTGAGTGCAAATTCAGGAGAGATTTTAGAGGATCCTACTATGTATAGGCGCATAGTAGGAAGCTTGATCTACATGACGATCACCAGGCCAGATTTGAGCTATGCTGTTGGGTTGGTGAGTCAGTTTATGCAGGTTCCTCGGAAGCCGCATTTGGATGCATTGAGACGCACACTGAGGTATGTGAGGTCTACTTTGCATTGTGGACTATTTTATGAAACCAGAGATATGTGTACATGGGTACAGAGATGCTGATTGGGCTGGTAGTATCTGAGATAGAAGATCTACTAGTGGCTTCATGTTTTCTTTGGGGAGTGCTGCTGTGACTTGGAGCAGCAAGAAGCAGCCTACGGTTGCTCTATCCAGTACAGAGGCCGAGTACAGAGGTGCTGCTATGGTAGCATGAGATAGCTTGGTTGAGAAAGCTACTTACAGATTTGGGTCTATCAGTGGATAGACAAGTTGTCATTTTCTGTGACAACATTAGCAGTATACAGTTGGCCAAGAACCTAGTTTTTCATGCTCGTACGAAGCATATAGAGGTCCACTACCATTTTGTCAGAGAGAAGGTTTTGGTAGGAGACGTTGACCTTGTTTATGTCAGCACACAGGATCAGGTCGCTGACATCTTCACCAAAGCATTGGGTACAGAGAAGCTCCGCAGATTCAGGGCTTTGCTTGGTGTACATGAGATGGAGTTGAGCTCGAGGGGGAGTGTTGAGATATCGAGCTCATCTAGTGAGGCGGTGCCACGGTGGACACTGATGATCCGCCTGGGGGATAGGCCCCACACTTACACCACTGGCATGGTTGGTGAGATCATGGGTGATATGCGGCCAGTGGGATGACAGGCTGTGTGACAGCCATTCTTGAGACTGGCATAGTTATAGCGCCAGCTCATTTAGTTGGGTTCACACTATAGAGAACCCTAGTATGTATTTGGTTGAGTACCTTTTCATATTGTGTGTACTCTTAACTTTGTATATGGTGTGTTGAGTGTTGTGTGAAGAAGAAGAAGATTTTCAGCCTCTCACCTTGTGTGTTCTCTTTTAGGGTTTTGTGAGTGTGTGTGCTTGCAAGAGCTCAAGCTCTCTTCTCCCCTGCATCTTTTCAGTGTTGACACTACATTAAACAAAGCATCATTGTATGCGCAACCAATTTCTATTAACAATAGCCAATACTTCACTCTCACTTTCTCTCATTATAGCTATGGCTGGCCTCCACTTGCATCCTCCATAGCTTCTGCTCTACTAATCCTAAAGATACTACATTTGGTATCAGAGCTTGGTCACCTTCCTGCCGCCAACCAGAGCCGTTGCGGCCGTTGGCTTTTTCGGGCGGCGCTAGTGCTGGGTGCACCACCTTTGTCTAGCCCCTCGGCGAAGCTACCATCGCCGCTGGCTTTTTTCGGACAGTACAAGTATGCAGTGAACCACCAACACCGGCGATGCTACCACTCTGCTTCACCATTGCTTGCGTCGCCATCGCTACTTTGCTCCATACGCCTCTAGACCACTTCGCTTGCTCTGCTACCTGGGTAGAGAACCCATTATTGACTCAGCACAAATGGAAATGATTTGTCTAAAAAGCCCAATCAATATCTTTCTCAAAAAGAGATAGATTAGCCACTGTAGTGTAGACTTTTTCAAGTACTCTTGTAGCAGTTTCCAGCTACTCTGGTGCATCTTTAGGATCTTCTTCTTCTTTTGCCACTAGGTTGGCGTGATTCTGCTCCTGTTCTCTTGCAATTTGCTTGTAGCATCTTTCTTTGGTGTGTCTCATCTTCTTGTGTAGAATGTGCACTTGACTACTTTTCCCTTGGGTTTACGTTTCATTTTGGAAAAGTAACCCCTCTCTATGTCAAGACTGAGAGAAGTGTGCTCTCAAAGTTTACGATCCTCATCGATGAGGATAGCCACCATGTCATCATATGGCATCTCTCTAGACACCCGAGTGAGGTTATCACCTCGTTGTACTTTTCCATCTCTTCCAAGGTGGAAAAGAGTACTGCTTTCTTGTCATCTTCATCAATGTTGGCTCTTAAAGCAGCTAGTTGTTGGAGAAGGGAACCTATGGTGCTGAGATGCTCTTGCAATGTGTTCTTAAATTTTTAAACCCTAATACTTTTGCTTTAGAAACACCGTTGAATTGTTAATCTTGTTCCCGAACAGATTTTCAAGATTGTTCCATACCTATTTGGTAGTCTTGTCAAAGTCGACATGATGAATGAGGTTGTCGATAAGCACTCTAGGTGTTATAGTTGCACCTTCAGGCTTTTCTCTTATGTGCCGTTGACAACACTCCATACTCCAGCTCGCATCTGAATTTTGTCTAAATTTTTGCTAGAGAACTTCTCGGATGTGGTTGGTTGATCTAGGAAGGTCCATGGCTATGGATGGTGAGACTCAGTGAGAGACACCGTACTAAGGAGTGGCGGCAACAGTAGCAGCACAGCGAACTAGGGGTGAGTGGGGTAGAACAGGCAGTCCCCCAAAATTTGATTGTATCTCGTGTGTCTCTTTTTCTTTTATATGTGTCTAATACTCTGTTAGCTCCTACCTATCCCTGCCTGGAGAAAGAAAAAAGGGAGGGGGGGGGGTGTGCTTTGAGTAGACTGATGTAAGTTAAAGTCATGTGTGGTCAAGCTCTATTTGCAGGCTTGACTGTTGTCACGTGCATCCTGCACTTGGATGCCACGTAGACATATCTGTACAGAAGGTGCAGGACCTGTGATGGTGAACTGGTCCCATGTGAGCCCCAGTCCGGGACAAGTTAGCCAGGGATCCATCTCAGTTGTCCAAGGTTAGGTGTGCATTGTCCTGCACAGGAGTCTAAGGTCAGGTGTGCATTGTCCTGCACAAGAAACAGTGCCAGTCTGCGCTGTGAGTCTCCCTTTGGAATGATGTCAGTGATTCTGTGTATCTGGTATGGTGCCGGATGCCAAGTCACTGAGTAGTTGGTTAGGGTTTGCTTTTAGAACAAGGGGCCAGCCCATAGGGCTACCCCGGGTCTTTGTGTGGGCATGGGGATAGTGTGAAACCACCCCCATGAGGGCCAGGAAGGCCTTGGCTGAACCCACCAGCCATGGAGGGGCTGTAGGACAGCACTAGGGGCAGGCTAAAGGCAAACATGCAGGAGATGGAGCCTTTGTATGGCTATAGGGCAGGTATGGGGCAGCCATACAGGCTGCCCAGCCCTCAAATTGTTTGCAAAAGCATTGTCCAGCCCATCCAGAATCAAGCGCATGATGCCCAGCCATTTAGGGAAAAATGCACAGCAATTTATGTGATTTTTTCAGCATTAAATGTTGAAATACTCGGTCGTGGGACATTTAATGCTGGCGGCTTGGAATTCAGCTGGCCGACTGCTCTAGCTGGAGTAGTATAAATAGGAGAGTCCATAATCCCATTAGTTCATCTCATTTCTCACCAAGAGCTCAAGCATAAAAGGGGCTAGACAAGCTAAGAAGGTGCTAAGCAAAGGGGTGAAGGATTGCAGGTCAAGGGCAGGGATTTTCTCAGCCAAGAAAGGTCAAGGATTTCTGTATTTTCTTTCAGATTCACATCATTCTAATAAAGCAAATACACCATCCATGGTGGGGGTCCTAGAGAGGGTATTTGGGACCCAATACTGTGTCCTCTCTCTCTCTCTCTCACAGAGAGCAGAGGAACTGAGAGCCAGGAGGAGACCTAGACAGACTAGACATAGAGCACCCCGACTCCGTCACCGAGAGATAGCAGCTATCCGAATGAGACACCAGATGGAGACACAAGAGAGGCTAGCTCGCTTTCATTCAGACTCAGGGTACATGTTCACGCCATTCACAGCCTCAGCATCGGCGATGTATGATGTCTTATATCCCTCTTATGGCCCTGGATGGAGTTAGCCATAGATCTGCATAGCATGCTTGTACTACCCCTTCAGCATATAGAGATGCATCTTGCCTTAGCACTCCATCCACATCCCCACCCCCCCTTATATTGTTTGTATATGGGCTCCACCGATCCATGATGATTCACAGCTGTATCCAGACACATGCACACTTTTTCTTTTCTTTCTTTTCTTCCGATGACCGGAAGAACACAGTTGTATTATTATTTTTGTCTCATAGGCCGACTTTGGCCTCTCCCGAGTGGCTATTGGTCAGCTCAGAGTTTCATCACACCGATTGGAGATTGAGACTGGCAGAGCAGCACGGATCCCCCGAGAGGAGAGGGTATGCAGATTGTGCAGAGAGGAGGTGGAGAGTGAGGAGCATTATGTATGCAGATGCAGAGCATATACAGCCATCAGAGAGAGATATCCCATTTTATTCAGAGAGCCACATTCCCTACGCCAGATCTTTGAGACAGCAGACCAGCGCATACTGGGGAGATACATTCTAGACATACAGCGCCACAGAGAGACATTATTACAGGCTCAGACAGCTCCAGAGGGGGGGCGACAGACACAGATTACTACATTTTTTCAGAGATCCATACCCCTCCCAGCCCCTACACGGCAGGGAATTACTCTCCAGAGAGCAGAGACACTTAGAGCCCGCAGGAGACAGAGGACACCTGGCTTTCGGACACCACGCCTATACCAGAGAGAGATGACAGAGATCAGAGCTCAGTTTCACAGAGAGGGTGCGGAGCGACTGGCTCGCTTCAGAGCACACCCAGGCATGTTCTTCAGGGAGCTGTGGACACCCCCTTCACTGATGTATACCATTTTATACCCCCAGTATGGTACAGGATGGAGCTAGCTAGGTTGCATATCATGATTGTATACTCCATGCATATAGCTTTGCATTCTCCTAGTAATAGAGCTCCATCCCCTGCACACCCAGATTCAGCTTTTTTATTCAATACTTTTTCATTTTGTTGGGATGACAGAGGATACCCCATACAGGTACTCCGATTTGTCTCATAGGCCGAGTTCGGTCTTTTGGAAGACGTTAATAAAATCTTTCTTTCTTTCTTTCTTTCTCTCTCTCTCTCTTTTCTGCACATCTTCATTCAGTTTGTGCGTTAATTCCGTCTCGCGAAAAGAGTGCTGATTTCTGAGCATTGAAGTTACCAATCTTCTCCGAAGCTTCCGCATGTTACAGTGGTATCAGAGCCTACTTCAAGTGCAAAGATTCAACAAAGAGTGCTGATTTCTGAGCATTTCTGAGCATTGAAGTTACCAATCTTCTCCGAAGCTTCCGCATGTTACAGTGGTATCAGAGCCTACTTCAAGTGCAAAGATTCAACAAAGAAACCATAATTTTTTCTCGCTCGTTTGGTTGGTTTTCAGACGCCGGTGGACTACTCTTTTCGGAGTGACTCCTGTCCCTCGAAGGACGGTTGGTTTTTAGCCTCCGGAAGCCTCCGGACGTCCCCCACACAGATAGTGGATGGTCAGATTGCGTTCCGGAAAGGAAGTGCATTTTTCTGCTATGGTGAGCTTCGATGACGAGAGAGACCAAGAACCATGGGACTAGAGTGCACCAGGCAGTCCAGCTAGGACACCAGGCTTGAGTGTTACAGATATGTTCCAGCAGATGATGCGAGAAATCGCAGACTAGACAACCAAGTTGGACGAGGAGAAGGCGCAGATCTTGGCTCTGGAAGAGCGTACCCGTTCTCCAGCGTCGTGTTTTCCATCTCCTCCTCCCTCTCCTTCCGTATCTTAGATTCCAGATCCTCGACACAGGGATCCTTTTGCGGGGTCACGACCGCAGCTGAGCTCTTTGCTTGAGTTGTAGATGGGTGCATTGGAGATCCAACAACGTGAAGACGAAGCCATGCGACGTGTGGAGCACGAGCGTTACCTAGCAGCTTTGGACGCCAGATTGACACCGGCAACACCCTTGAATCATTTTCTTGAGAAAATGAACTTCAGTAAGTATAATGGTAAACTCATCCCACAACTCTCTATTCATGGTTGCATGAGTTTGAAGCTTACTTTGCCGCAGTTAGAAATACAGATACTAACAGAGTGATCTTAGCCAGTTGGTACTTGGAAGGTGAGGCCATTCCTTGGTGGACTCAGTGGCCTCATGCCCACACCAGAGTAGGTATGGCAGCTTATGTGTGGGACGAGTTTGTCCGCGACCTTAAGCAGCGGTTTCTACCGCCCCACTACCTTGAGCGACTCGAAGACGAGTTCAGGGGAGCACGTCAGAACGCGCAACGAGTCCTTCAATTTGCCAATAGAATTTCGACTTTATGTCTACAATTAGGCTTATCTGATTCGGACAAGAAAGGGCAGTTTTTGTATGGCCTTGACACGCAAATCCAATGGGAGGTGCGTATGTTTAGGCCAGCCACCTTTGAAGACGCCCTCTCGCTTACGCAGAGTGCAGAAATGAAACATAATGGTGGCAAGCCTAAGACTTCCCAGCCGGCTTCTCCCAGGGCTACCGCCTCGGGGGACAAAGGCCAGAACCAGACGGGGTCTTCCCCAGGACAGAGCCCGAGAGCCTCTGGCTCCAAGAACTCGTCTAAGCTTACTCCAAACCAGAAAGCAGAGGCAGGCAAGACAGGTGGCAAGTTGAGTGTTGAGGAGCTTTCTTAGTACAAGGAGGAGGGTAGATGTTTCTTTTGTCATACAAAAGGACATACTTCTCGGGATTGTCCTAAGAAGCCTCCAAAGCCCGCCGCCGCTGCCTCCACAGCTTCCATGGTGAGCTTAGCTCCCACACAAACCCCAGTGGCTACCCCTAGTTCTTCAAACCCCGGTGCTTTAGTTGGAGCAATTATTAGCCGGGAGCTCGAAGATAAGTAGAAGGGCGCCCATGACCAGGAGTATGAGCGCAACGAATTGCTCAAGTCCTTTGGCTACATAGGTGGCCAGAGAGTCGTTGTCTTGTTTGACAACGGCAGCACGGAGGATGTGGTCACGGAACAGGCCGCTAGGCGTGCCCGTTTCGACCTGACTTCGGTGGACAAACAGGTTGAGGGTTTTAGCACAGGCATGACAACGAGCGTCAAGTATGAAGCTCTAGGTGCTAAGTTAGTTATTCAGGGCATAGAATTTGTGCGTGATTTTATGGTTGCCCCTCTTGTAGGAAGAGACATAATTTTGGGTATTCAGTGGTTTCACAAGTTTCTTCCTGATGTTAAGTGGGACAAGCACACGTTCCAGATCAATCGGAATGTGTCAAGCGCCCTGGTGACCATTAAGTGTGAGCCAAGAATTCCGAACTTTCCGCTCATAAGCCACTTACAGACTAAGCGAGCAGTCAGGAAAGGCGCACAGTGTGCGATGATTTACATCCAGACAGCCCAGACGGTGGCCAGTGCTTCCGAGAAGTACTCGGCTCTCCATGAAAAGTTCCATAAGATTTTTCTTCGGGACAGCCTCCCTCCCCAGCTCCCCCCGTCTAGACCGGAGGACCACAAGATTGACCTCCTCCCAGGCTCAGAACCCTCGAGCAAGTTTCCGTATCGCCTTTCCAAGGCAATGGAATCGGAGTTGGACCGCCAACTCCAAGAATTGTTGCAATCTGGCTTCATTCGCCCCAGTGTGTCGCCATTTGCAGCAGCGATCTTATTTGTCAAGAAGAAAGATGGGTCTTCCCGTTTGTGTGTCGATTATCGTGCACTCAACAAGCTGACTATCAAGAGCAGATTCCCGATGCCTTGAATTGATTATATTCTCGAGAGGCTGAATGGAGCAAAGGTGTTCTTGAAACTTGACTTAAAGAGTGGGTACCACCAGGTGCGGATTGTGGATGGGGACATCCCCAAGACAGCCTTCCGTACGGAACGGGCCCACTATGAATTTGTGGTCATGCCATTTGGCTTGACGAACGCCCCAGTTACATTTAATCGCATTATGATGCGGATTGGAAAGTGTGTGTTCATATTTCTGGACGACATATTGGTATTTTTAGCTACGGTTGAGCAACATGACATGGATGTGGAGAAAGTTCTTAAGTTGCTGGAAAGCAACGAGCTCTACGTCAATGAGAAGAAGTCGGAATTTTATCTGTTCCAGGTGCATTACTTGGGATACATAATTAGTGCTGAAGGCATTCGACTGGATCCGGCTAAAGTGGCCGAGATTGTTAATTGGGAAGTACCTTTGACAGCCTATGACATCAGATCATTTGTGGGTATATGCCAGGCATACTCCACCCACATCGACAAGTTTTCTGACCTCTCGGCAGATCTCACCGATCTGCTAAAGGGAGTGAAGACAAGAAGGCAAAAGATTCGAATGACTCCACGAGCATTGGAGGCATTCAAGAACCTCAAGGTGGCTTTATCAGAAGCGCCTTGTTTAGCACTTGCCTCGTGGGACGAACCATTTCAGGTGATCACCGATGCAAGCAACATCACAATTGGTGGCGTATTGCAACAGAATGGTCATTGAGTAGCTTACATGGTGGCTTTATCAGAAGCGCCTTGTTTAGCACTTGCCTCGTGGGACGAACCATTTTAGGTGATCATCGATGCAAGCAACATCGCAATTGGTGGTGTATTGCAACAAAATGGTCATTCAATAGCTTACATGTCTCGTAAGTTTACCTGCAGAGAGAAACTACTCAATCTATGATCGTGAACTCCTAGCAGTTATACAGGCCTTGAAACATTGGAAACATTTTCTGTATGGCTGTGACTTTGAGGTTCGCACTGACCATCAAGCATTACGCTGGATTCAGACAATGTTAAGTGCACAGTGGAGTGATGGACAACACTGCTGGATTCAGACAATGCCAAGTGCACAGTGGCCGATGCTTTGAGCAACTGGATTCAGACAACACTACTGGATTCAGACAATGCCAAGTGCACAATGGCCGATTCAGACAATGCCAAGTGCACAGTGATCGACAACACCGCTTGAGTCAGATATTCAAGCAATTCGGTGGTATGATTGAGTACCTTCCAGGAAAGGCCAATCCAGTGGCCGATGCTTTGAGCAGGAAGGGACAAGTGACTACGATTCAAACCACTAGACTTGATCTTGTTGGTATAGGACTAGATGACATGAAGCACACGTACGTGGATTCCGAGGAATTCGGTACACAGTGGGAACAGGCATTGGATGCCACAGGACCATGCCACTTTCTGATATGTGATGGTTGGCTTTTCTACAAAGGCCGACTATGTGTCATGAAGTCGTTCAGGACAGCTCTTCTCCATGATGCCCATGGCGCCATTACAGGTGGTCATAGGGACATGAATTCGACGCTGGGGAAATTGGAACAACAATATTATTGGCCAAAGATGAGGCGAGATGTGTTTACATATGTACAACGCTGTGATATTTGTCAAAAGGTGAAAGCTCCTCGTGGAAAGAAGATAGGGTTGTTACTGCCCTTGCCAATTCTTGAGGGTCCTTTCTAAGACATTTCGATGGACTTTGTCATGAATCTACCTCCTAGTCCGAGTAAGCGTAATATGCAGTGCTTAACTATTGTTGATAGATTTAGCAAATTTGTTATGCTTATTTCTTGCAAGGCCAATGTGACTGTCGAGGATGTTGCCCAGTTGTTCATTCGGCATTGGTACTCCATTGGCGGGATTCCTAGGACCATAGTGTCAGACCGAGATGCCAAGTTTACCAGTCATTTTTGGAGGGCATTGTTTGATAACTTTGGTACTAAGTTGAATTTTTCCAATGCATTCCACCCACAGACGGACGGCCAGATAGAGATATACAACCAGTTGGCCTCTGATGTGCTGAAGTGTTATGTCCACGATCAGCAAGGTAAGTGGGAATCATATTTGCCTTTAGTTCAAGCTGTTTTAAATGATTCTTTTTCTTCAGCTATTGGCAGGACTCCATATGAGGTAGCATTTGGAAGACCTTTCCAGTCATTGTTGACCAGGACCTTGTCTTCAGTACTTGAAGCGAACAGAGTGACGGAGTCTTACCAGGAGATTTTAGAGTCAGTAAAAGACAGATTGGCTAAAGCGCAAGAGACCTACACTCGACAGGCCAATAAAGACCGAAGGGATATGAAGTTTTCGGAAGGGGATTGGGTTTATCTTTGGATTATGAAGCAAAGATTGAAACAGGTGGGCAAGCGATGCCCAAAGTTGTCTTTCAGGGGCTTTGGACCTTTTTCCATCAGGAAAAAGATTAATGAGGTGTCTATGCAGTTAAAGCTACCTCCGAGTTGGACTATGCACGATGTGTTTCACGTCAGTTGGTTAAAGCCATATGCAGGTCCTATCCCTCCAGATATTGTTGATGAAGCAGAAGTTATGGTTCCAGAACAGATCCTTCTGCACCGTTTCAAGCATGGCTCAGGCCGAAGACTAAGACAGTTCCTCACGAAGTTTCAGGACCGAGGGACCCATGAAGCGGTATGGCTCGACAAAGAGTTTTTCGAAGACTATCCGGCGTTATTGACGGATTATTTGGAGGCTATGCAGCTTCCGTCAAGTTAAGCAGAAGGGTATGTCACGTGCATCCCGCACTTGGATGCCACGCAGACATATATGTACAGAAGGTGCAGGACCTGGGATGGTGAACTAGTCCCATGTGAGCCCAGTCCGGGACGAGTCAGCCAGAGATCCATCTCAGTTGTCCGAGGTCAGGTGTGCATTGTCCTGCACAGGAGTCTAAGGTCAGCTGTGCACTGTGAAACAGTGCCAGTCCGCGCTGTGAGTCTCCCTCTGGAATGATGTCAGTGATTCTGTGTATCTGGTATGGTGTCGGATGCCAGATCACTGAGTAGTTAGTTAGGGTTTGCTTTTAGAACAAGGGGCCAGCCCATAGGGCTACCCCGGGTATTTGTGTGGGCATGGGGATAGTGTGAAACCACCCCCATGAGGGCCAGGAAGGCCTTGGCTCCAGCCATGGAGGGGCTGTAGGACAGCCCTAGGGGCAGGCTAAAGGTAGACATGCAGGAGATGCAGTCTTTGTATGGCTGTAGGGCAGGTATGGGGCAGCCCATACAGGCTGCCCAGCTCTCAAATTGTTTGCAAAAGCATTGTCCAGCCCATCCAGAATCAGGCGCATGATGCCCAGCCATTTAGGGAAAAATGCGCAGCAATTTATGTGATTTTTTCAGCATTAAATGCTGAAATACTCAGTCGTGGTGGGACGTTTAATGCTTGCCGCCTGGAATTCACGTGCTGAAGGGAAAAAGGCACATTACAGAGACGGCCATGTATACATAGAGGGCAAGATGGTGGCATAGCGCCATATGGCCTATGGGACACAAGAAATTATCAAGAAGCACAAGGAGATATATGCAGCAGTTTGGAACTGCAATGGGGCTCTATGGACACATCCAGGCAGACTAGAGGAGGTTATGGAGAACCGGGACATCATGTTTCTAACAGAGACACATGAAAGCCCAGAGAGAGGCCTACCACGGGTAGCAGGGTACCAGTGGGAATCAGTGTATAGACAAGGGATGCGACAGGGCACTTCCAGAGGCTCAGGTGGGATCGCTATACTATTCAGACGAGCACTACACGAGCGTATGAGGGTGGTGTCGAGAGACCCAGAGGCTTGCTACATGTGGATTAGCCTACAGCTCTCAGAGGTGAGAACAGTTTACTTGGCAATATGCTACTTCCCGCCGAAGGGGTCGAGATTCAACACAGGTCACATGGAGGACCAGATTGGAGGAGGAGAGGAGAGAGGGGCCCTTCCTAGTGAGTCTTCATACGCCACTCTATCCGCAGATATCCTACACTATTCGACCATGGGGGAGGTTCTCCTGATGGGGGACTTCAATGCACGCACACAGAATCGACAGTGTGAATCATTCGACTTCACAGATCCCCTCATCCTACAGGCACTAGACGATGTAGATGCAGGGACCATGAGGATGTCAGAGGACAGTGGGCCAGACAGTACAGGTTATGGGCAACACCTTCTGGACCTGGGAGCTAGACACCATCTCGTTATTTATAACGGGATGTCACAATGGCCAGAATCGGGAAGACTCACATGTTTCCCATCATCAGGAGGCAGCAGCACTGTGGACTACATATTGGGCTCGCGGGAGAGCACAGACCTTTGATAGACTCTTTCACTATCCCTACATGCCCCATTGGTGCGGACCATACTTATTTGGCTTTTTCTCTTAGAAGCTCTCTTGATCTGCCACCCCCGACCACTCAGGCATCTCGTACCATCTTCCACTTTACCCGGGAGCTTGCAGACGTTTATGATTCAAAAGTACATGATGGCCTCTTTGGTATGGACCCTACAGCACCCATCGATGTACTGACGGCCCAGCTTTCACACATACTGCACACAGCAGCTAGCCACAGCTTTCCACACCATCTCCAGACAGGGAAGCCACCTAGATCCGGGGACATGCCCCAGAATAGATGGTATGATAATGAGTGCAGAGAGCTTCATCGACATCTCTGAGCCCAGATAGCGAAAGGGGAAATAACACAGCAGCAGACCAGTAGACAGATGCGGTCTCTTACACGCCGTAAGCGACGCACATATGAGGATGCTCAATACTGGGACATCTACCTACCACATGCTCATGAGCAAAGATGCAGCCACTGCTTGGCGACGACTCAGAGAGCCACGCCCCCCCACCCCGATTACTGATCCTCAACGCTGGCAGAGTTATGCAGAAGGGCTTTATGATGTTCCGCACCAGCCACTCATCCCTCGCCCCACCGAGACTCCACCGACCTCATCGGTTTTCTTTACTACCGATATGGTATCTCGAGCTATACATAGATTCCAACATGGGAGAGCTGAGGATCACACCGGCTTACAGGGTGAGCATTTCATTTATGCAACTGACACACTCTCTCCTTTTATTGCTTACCTCTTTAACAGGGCTCTGGTAGAAGGTTTCCCAGCTGAGTGGACGATGCACACTATTGTACCGATCCACAAAGCTGGGGACATGTTGGACCCCGGTAATTACAGGACTATCATGATTGGTCATACCTTGGCCAAACTCTATGGGGCTATCCTGGAGGCAGAATTGAGCACGCACGCTGAGAGGGAGGGGCTTCGTGCCCCTGGTCAGGCAGGTTTTCGGCGAGCCTTCTCTACTATTGATCACATTTTCACCCTGAGATGCCTGATTGACCAAACTCGGGCACGGAGACAGAGACTCTATTGCTGTTTTGTGGACTTCCGCAAAGCCTTCGACACAGTCCCGAGAGAGCGCCTCTTCCACCACTTACAGACACTGGGCATACCCCCCGACATGATGTGGGGGATTTACAGATTATATGAGCAAGTGTTTGGACGAGTTAGATTCCCAGGGGGACTATCAGATATGATTGCCAGCGCCATTGGTGTGAAGCAGGGCTGCCCTCTCTCCTCGACACTCTTTGGCTTATACATCGACGAGGTAGCAGACTACATCATACACGGAGGAGGCTCTGGGATTGACATCTCAGGTATGACTGTACACATTCTATTATATGCTGATGATATCATTCTTGTGTCGGATACTCGAACAGGGCTAGAAAGGCATCTACAGGCTCTGGATACTTTCTGTGCGGAGCGAGGACTCACAGTGAACCTTGGGAAAACCAAGGTTATGGTCTTTCATACATCAGCAGCAGTCAGATGCCAGACTATCCTTACACTAGCCCGGGGACAGGTAGAGGTGGTGGGCTCATATGTATACCTTGGGGTCACATTTACCAGCTCATCAGGGAGATTCTCTATGGCACAGGCAGCCAGAGACAGAGTGACACGATGGTACGCAGCACTAGCAATTTTGGAACGCCAGTGTCACCAGGCACACTTCCAGGAGCCCCGTACTAAGGGGTGGCTATTTGATACACTAGTTACTTCAGCATTGATGTATGCAGCAACAGTATGGGCACCAGGTTTGGCTACATCCTCATGGACACAGATAGAGCGCCCTCAGATTTTGATGCTCTCACAGATGATCCGCAGCAAACCTTCAGTACCACATGATATCCTTCGAGCGGAGTTTGCTGTACCACCTATGTTAGTAGAGGCCATGTTCCAGACTATATCTTTTATACACAGGATGCGGGAGCTCCCATTAAATCGGGTATCTCGGGCTGCTTTTGAGGCATCCAGACAGCTTGCTGAGGAGGGACATACCTGGTCATGGTACTCCCAGGTGGTACAGTGGATATCATCACACAGGATTGATATTGATAGATTACCACCCTTACAGTATGACCTAGCTGCACCACACAGACGCCTCTCTCAGATAGAGAGGAACAGAGTCATGAGACATGACATTTGGCAGGGCCACATACAGGAGACTTGGCTATCTCCCAGTCAGCCACTCCCGACGACGATGCTCTACTACAGAGACCACTTCTTGAGCACCTGCTTCATCGAGTGACCACGATACTTGGAGGTCCACTTATCACATGGAGCCAGAGTAGCCATTGGGCCACTAAGGGTCCACAGTTGCATAGAAACGCGTTTCATACAGGTTCGAAACGTACGAAACGTTTCGAAACGTTTCGTCCTGTATGAAACGCGTTTCATACATCATGCATATTTTAAAAACCTTAAAAACGTTTCCTTTCATACATCATGCATATTTTGCATCCCCTTTGGAGGAATGAGGAGCAATACCTCAATGAGGAGCTAGAGTCAGGATGGGTCGAGTACATTATCAAGTTGGTGGGAGTGGGAGGTGATATACAGCTTATGAGAAAGCTCGAGGATGAGCTTCTCATTTACCGCAACGGTAGCCATATGTTTGGGAGAGCTACTGCATTGCTCAGGGAGACACAGTTGGAGCCAGTGTCTTGGTGGGAGAAATACGGTATTGGGACACCCAACTTGGTAAGGTTTCTTGATTCTTGAATCTTGTATCTTTGTCTCCTGAGTCCTACTCTTTCAAAATCTACATTCAAATGCTACTCTCTTTTTGACTCTAACTTAACATTCTTTTTTGTACAATGTAGAGACGGATTGCATTGAGAGTTCTCTCCCAGGATTGCAGTTCAGGGCCTTGTGAGAGAAACTGGAGTACATAGACTCTTTTTCACACGAAAAAGAGAAATAGACTCTCCTCAGCACAATTGGAGAGGCTTGTCTTTTGTCATTGCAATCTCCAATTGCTAGAACAAAAGGGTCATCCCATTGAGCCTCGCCAAGTGAATCCAGATAAGATTGATATCATGAAGTGCAAGGAGATTCCCGACATTCCTCAGGAGGAGAGAGACATCTATTCTATGCTCTATGAGGAGATCATGGCTCCGGCTCGCACTACACGATCTTCTCGAGAGGCTAGTACTACTGGTGCACCTGGACCTCTAGAGGATGAGGCATTTGAGGACTCGGCTACCGGCAGTGACCTTGAGAGTGAGGCTGCAGAGGCAGAAGATGCAGATGAGGATGAGCATGAGGATGCAGATAGTAGCTAGCAGCTGCCAGTATCATTTTATTTATTTTGATCTTGGATTTTGAGTCATGACTCATCACCCACGTGGTGATCCTTTTGATTTCTGTTTAGTCATCAGTGATCACCCACGTGATTTGTGATATCATCATATCTTACATGTATTTTGTTTTTATTGAAATGAATTCAATGTGGTCTCTTATAAGTTATGTCAATAGTTTTTTCTTTTGTATATTTCAAGTAAAAAATATACATGTTTTTTCTATTTTGTATGAAACCTTTTTGTACCCGTTTCTTACCTTTTATGAAACATTTCAAAACGTATGAAACCCGTTTCATACCTGCCGTTTCTGAAACGCCTGGCAACTATGTAAGGGTCTCATCACACCAAGTAGAGATCGAGACTGGGAGAGCAGCACGCATCCCTCGAGCAGAGCGCATTTGCAGATTATGCCAGACGGGGGTAGAGACAGAGGAGCATTTTGCTTGTCAGTGTGGTGCTTTGCAGGAGATTAGGGCATGCTATCCTGAGGTTTTTAGAGGGACCACATCACTTAGACAGATCTGGGAGAGATCGGACCAGAAACAGCTAGGCAGACTACTACTAGCACTACAGAGACACTGGGAGGTCTTACTTCAGACACCCGCACATCATAGCGGAGGAAGACAGTCCCAGTTGATTGACTTCTTCTAGAGATTGGCACTAGTAGCCCAGCCACATACATTGGGAGTGACATCTCAGCGAGCGAAGGAGATTCGAGCTAGGCGACGACCCAGACTAGCCAGCTATCAGACACCACGGCTACACCACAGAGAGATCGCGGCCATCCGGTCTCGACACCAGCAGGAGGTCGAGGAGCAGCTGGCACATTTTCGCTCTGATCCAAGACGCATATTCCAGACATTTACGGCATCCTCAGATCCGATGTATGACATATTGTACCCAGACTATGGGACTGGATGGAGTTAGGAGTAGATAACATATCATACTTGTATCACCCCTTCAGCGTATAGAGATGCATTAGTAGCCCTAGTACTCCATCCACACCCTCTCGTTTGTACACCACCATTGAGTCCCCTATGGTCGTGTTGTCATACTTGTACATTTTATTCTCACTCCACATTTTCCTCTTGATGACTGGAGGAACATCATTGTACTACTTGTTTGTCTCATAGGCCAATTTTGGCCTTTTGCAGACTACAACAGAGGATCAGGACCATACTAGCACGGCATGGGAGACGTCCAGTCAGAGACTCACCATGGAGGACATTGAGGATATCCGCAATCGACCGATGAGAGACATCTTTGGATAGTGATGTGTATGATGCTTACCTTTGTTGCTGGAGTTTTCCTCCCAGATGTTATCCATTAGGAGCTCCTAGATTGACATAATATTACTCAAAGCATCATTGTAGGTGCAATCATTCACTTCACTCTCACTTTCTCTCATTATAGCTATGGCTGCCCTCCACTTGCATCCTCCATAGCTTCTGCTCTATAGGTGGCTTTTTATCAAAAAAACATCTAACGTTTTTTTCCCTTAAAAACTGGGCACCCTTTCTAGAACCCCCCAAATGTGGCCAAAAAGATATCTTTTAGAAGGTTTCCCTAAAAAAAACAGCATGCTTTCTGTTTTAATCTTTTTAGGCAAAAACCCGCAAAAATAACTAGGGTCGCTTTTGGTTGCCTAGCTGTGTGAAAACAGCATTTTGTCGAGCCCCAAAAAGGGAATTTTTTGGACATTTTTTGGTTTTATTTAATATTTTTGTGTCTTTTCTGCTGGCCGACCAGCAGTCCCCCACAGTATATATAGCTTTGCCTCATCATTCACCACTGTGTACCACATCATTGCACAGGTCCCCCACTGGCAGGCATATTGATCCCCATACTAGTTTATGCATATGACATCGTCCTCCTCTCAGACTCAGCCGAAGGGCTTCAGAGACAGTTGGATGCCTTACATGACTTTTGCACTCAACGGGACCTCTCTGTTAACCTTGGTAAAACAAAGGTAATGGTCTTCAATACCTCTCGCCCCTTCACATCCACATTGAGCCTCACGTATAGAGGGGCTCCTGTGGAGATTGTCTCATCCTATGTCTACCTTGGTGTCACTTTCAGTGGCCCACGCTTTACCATGCTTCCCGTAGCACATGCGAGAGTGACGCGGGGATATGCAGCCTTGAGGTTACTTGAGTGGTAGTGCTTCCAGGCACATTTCCAAGAGCCCAGGACGAAGGGCTGGCTTTTTGACACCCTCGTCACACCAGCCTTGATGTATGGAGCAGCTTTCTGGGGGCCAGATTTATCCCATGAGGATTGGCAGTGAGTTGAGAGGCCCTAGGTCATGATGTTCTCTCGTATGATCCGCAGAAAACCATCAGTCCCACACCAGATTATCCAGGCAGAGTTTGCTGCGGCCCTGATGGTAGTGGAGGCACTATTCCAGACAGTCACATACCTCCATCGCATCAGTCACATGGATCCCCACAGGTACCCGAGGCTTGTCCTGGAGTCCTCCAGACAGCTAGCACTTGAGGGGCACTCTGGAGTATGGTATGCTCTAGTTTCCACTTGGTTCTCAGTATATGGGCTCTGCATGGACCGCCTACCCCCCCTTCAGTAGAGTTTGGACTCCCCTTTTCTCCGGCTGTCTCACGAGGATACCAACCGGGTTATTGGATAAATCTTCTCAGCCTCTACACACATTGCACATGGATCACACCTCCGGAGCTCCCCACAAAGATGCACTTCTATAGAGATCACTTCCTCACACTCATTGAAGATGGATTCATCCAGCAGCCGGGCTACTGAGAGTGTTCACATGTCCCATGCCATGCAGATTGTGATTGGCCATTTACGGGTTTCATCCCACCGCCTCAGAGTGGAGACAGGTAGAGCTGAGCGCATTTTTAGAGTCGGGAAGCTCATACGGACACCCAGAGAGGAGAGGATCTGCCGACCATGCCACACAGAGGTTGAGACGAAGGAGCATTACATATGCCGCTGCCCAGTATACTATGAGATCCGCGGGAGGTTTCACTGTCTATTTCGTGAGGGATTCGGTCCACTCTCCAGGATCATTGACTTCGAGGACCAACGTTGCTTGGGCCTCTTCCTGCTTGAGCTCCGCAGACACAAGGACACCTTGACAGAGCCTTGGCCCCAGCCACCCTGCCCCCTCCCTCACCAGCCAACCATCACCAGTTTCTTCCGGACCCAGGAGGTGGAGGACACCGACATAGTGGATCTTGTGGACCCTCGACGAGCTGCTCTGGACCTACCTCGCCCGAGAGGAGTTACCTCGGACCGAGCCTCTGCACTCCAGCGTGCCCGACGCCCTCGACCTCTGTCGGCCACGATCACCTCATCAGCTCGAGATCCAGGACATGCTCCACCGCCATTGAGCTACCTTTCCACGTGACATAGTTGAGGGAGACCTCTCGGCCATACTCATGAGCCGCATGCTTGACATTTTGGAGAGTGGTATACCATCTACTCGGAGCTGCTGTTGCTCCCATGTTTTTATGTTCTTAGTATTCCATGATGAGTTTCCATGGACAGTTTTGTATCACCCCAGTGAGATAGCTATGTTTATGTTTTCTTTCTGTTTTATTTTCCATTCCATGGTGAGATATGCCATGGACTTTATTGTATCACTTTGGTCTCATAGGCCCATTGGGTCTTTAGTAGACGCTTAATATATCTTTCTTTCTTTCTCTCTCTCTCTCTCTCTCTCTCTCTCACGAGCTTGGTACGAAGATGGCTTTCTATAGAGATCATCTTCTCCAGCTCACGGAGGATGGGTTTGTGATTAGACCCAGCTACATGGATACTCATCTTTCTCATGGGGTACGGTGTGCTATTGGTCAGATGCGCACATCCTCACACCAGCTAGAGATTGAGACTGGCAGATTCAGAGGAGTACCAGCTGAGGCCAGGATTTGTCAGCTGTGCCAGATGGAGCCAGAGACAGAGTTACATTACATATGTCACTGTCCAGTATATTATGAGATACGAGGCCGTTTTCACTGCCTGTTCAGAGAGGGCTTTGGACCACTTTCTAGAGTCATGAGATACCAGGATCAGAGATGCCTCGGATTGTACTTGCTCGAGCTGCGTAGACATAGAGAGGGTCTCCTGAGAGGGAGGGGATCAGAGAGGGAGAGACACCTACAGAGGCAGATTACAGACTTCTTTCGACCAGAGATTGAGCAGTCAGGTCAGCAGGCATTGCAGCTAGCCCTAGAGTACAGCTACACCAGAGGTACACTGATTGATCGGGCTATAGAGCTGGGGCGGTCCAGGCGCCCCAAGATGAGAGGCCCATCTCGACACCGGCGAAGACTACAACAGAGGATCAGGACCATACTAGCACGGCATGGGAGACGTCCAGTCAGAATACTCACCATGGAGGACATTGAGGATATCCGCCATCGACCGATGAGAGACATCTTTGGATAGTGATGTGTATGATGCTTACCTTTGTTGCTGGAGTTTTCCTCCCAGATGTTATCCATTAGGAGCTCCTGGTACCGTATTTTTCCTCATAGTTGTTTCAGTTTCAGTTAGTTGTTTAGTTGTTTTTAGCTTTCCTTACACAGACATTGTATCAGATCCACCAATTGTTGTAACCTTTTTGGTCTCATAGGTCATTTTGGCCTTTTGAAGACGTTAATATATCATTTCATTTCATTTTCATTTCTCTCTCTCTCTCTCTCTCTCTTTGCTGGCGCCCTACTCACCGCTGCTTGCCCCGTTCTGGCTATGCCCTGCCTGCCACCGCCACCTGCCCTATCATGGTTGCGCCTTGTTTTTCCTTGGTCTCGTGCATCGCGAATTGGCACCCTACCTGCCGCTGCTTGCCTTGTTTTGGTTGCGCCCTGCCCACCTCCGCCTGCTCTCTCCTAGCTGCGCTCTATTTGATGTCTCTGTATTGTGTTCAGATTGTCCGCGTCCCTTTTCCCACCCACCCTTGCTCAGGCCCCCAAGGCAGCAACTAGGGGGATATAGCCACAATGAATCTACAGGAGTTGGAGGCATACATTAAGACAGTGGAGGACAACACTAAGAATTTATTGGGCGAATAAAAGAAGGTGCTGGATAGGGTCCTGAACCAACATGAAAAACAGTTGGAAGGCCTCCACAAGGAGATACAGGGAAAGAACAACAAGATTGAAGAATTGGCAGCACAGGTGAACCACCAGGAAGAGGTGATTCAGATGTTGAAAGAGACCCACCTGCAACAAGGAATGCCAGAGGCTGCCTCAATGACAGGGGAACTCCGGGCAGAAATGGAAGCCCTAAAGGCTACGGTCAAGGACTATACAGTGGAGGAAGGGGAACTAAATATTCAGGAGGGTCTAAGGATTGACTTGGAGCAGTTGAAAGCCGCGAGTGATAAGCTGCGGGAAGAATGGTAGACCACTAAGAAAGACTGGGTGGAGGTGGTGAAGAAGCACAAACCCCCACAGAGCATCATACATGAGACTCTCGAGGAGGAGAAATGTAGGAAGGATAAGGTCCTCCATGTGTGAGTGCGGGGGCTATACAGGTGGGGGCTTCCCCCCAGGGAGGATGCCATGACGCTTTGCCAAATGCTAGGAGTCGACGGGATCGCCCCCCCCCCCCTTTGCAGATACATGGAGGGCTGGCAAGGATATGACACGAGAGTGGCCCCTCATCATTAGATTCCCTGATGCCACCAACAGACATGCCTTCTTAGGCAGGCAGGGCCCTCAAGGGCACACAGGTGTACATGGGAGATGATCTCACTCCAGCACAGGTGGCACACCGGCGTGAGGCGATGGTGACAGTTCATGAGGCCCGCAGAGTAGACAAGTGGGTTATCTACAGATATGGTAGGGTCATTATCACTGATCGTCGTCCCAAATAGGGACGCGTGGTCTATTAGACCAAACACCTGAGGTTAGCATTATGGAACTGCAATGGCATGCTGTGGTTGAATCCAAGAGGCTTGAGCGAGATTCTCACAGGCAGGGATGTCATTTTTTATATAGAGACTCATCGGAGCCCTGAGGGGCTTACCATACATAGTCGGGTATGAGTGGGAGTCGGCTTTCCGAGGCGAGACCCGCACATAAGGAGGAGTACGTCGCTCTGGAGGGGTAGTTGTCCTTTTTAGATCCCATCTCCGATAGATTCTCAGCATCGTCCGAAAGGACGAGGATGCACGTATCTTTGGGTGCGGCTACAGCTTCGCAGTGACAGAGTCATCCACATTGCTGTGTGTTATTTTGCACCACGCCACTTCCCTTACGCCGCACAGCATGGCCAATCACCATACTTACCATTATATGGGGATGTCATGGAGTTCTCACAGGTGGGGGAAGTCCTCCTGCTCGAGGATTTCAATGCCAGGACGGGAAGTCAGCAACAAGTCCCACTACTCGATCTAGATGACGGTTGACCCTATCAGACTAGAGGAGCTGGACATTAGTGATACAGGGCTGCAACGATCATCACAGGACTGTGAGGAGGTCACAGTGTATGGGAGATATTTCTTAGAGCTGGGAGCTGCACCTGGTCTCGTTATCTATAATGGGATGTCCCGATGGCCCTCCTCCGGCGCCCTCACCTCCTTCCCTCACTCTGGAGGTACTAGCACCATGGACTACCTTATGGGATCTCCGGCTTTGGCATACCTCCTCCCTGACTTCTCCATCCTGCCACACCCTTTTGAAGCTGACCATGCCTACCTCTCTTTCACTCTTACCTGCACACCACCCGTCCCTCCACCACCACCCCCCATCTCACATTACACTCGGGTCCTTTTTGATCATGAGCTTGACCTTGTTTACTCCAACCACATCTACCGCCAACTCCAAGATGTGGAACCTACTGTCCCCCTATCCACCCTCAATTCATAGCTCACCACCATACTCCACACATCTACCACTGCTTCTTTCATCTGCACGCGGCGGTCTACCGCCAAGCCACCTTGTGGTTCGATGCCCTAGAACTGTTGGTATGATGACGAACCGGGCCACACGCTCGTGTCTTAAGCATGAGTTACAGATTGGGCAAATCACGAACGCCAAGCACAACGGATTTCTCAATGGTTCACCCAACGCAAGAAACGAGAGTTCTATGCTCGGAAAGAGAATGAGTTATACCGACTTTTCTTAGGGCCGAAGTGCAAAAAGGCCTATAGGAAACTCTGAGCACATCGCCCTCCCACACCTATCACCTGCCCGGACACATGGCACTCCTATGCACGCTCCCATCATATCCCCCATTAGCTACCCCTACCCCCACCACTAGATCCCTGTCCCACCACCTCCACCTTCTTCAGAAAGGTCATGGTCCTCAAGGCCATTGGTAGACTACGCAATGGGCGAGCCTAGGATCATGAAAGACTCACTGTCGAGTACATCTCGCATGCCGATGATACCCTGGCGCCCCTACTAGCCTACATGTTCAATAGAGCCCTTTGTGAAGGATTTCCACCCTCTTGGTCCACCAACACTATCACCCCCATCCTCAAAGCCGGAGATCCACTTGATCCTAATAATTATAGGATGATCATGATTGGCCACACATTGGCCAAACTCTATGGATCAGTGCTAGAGGCGGAGGTTAGTTCATTTGTAGAGAGCCAGGGATGCAGAGCCTTAGGACAGGCTGGCTTTCGGAGGAGCTATTCTACCCTTGACCACATCTTCACCCTCCGTGCCATCACCGAGGAGGGTAGAGCACGACATCAGAGGATTTATTGCTGCTTTGTGGATTTCCGCAAAGCTTTTGATACTGTACCTCGAGCCCGCCTCCTACACCGTCTACAGGAGACTGGAGTCCCATTTGACATGGTTTGGAGCATCATCGCCCTCTTTGAGTCCGTCACCGGACGAGTGAGAGCCCCAAGAGGTACATCACAGGAGATTTCCAGCACTATTGGGGTGAAACAGGGCTGCCCTCTATCACCCACTCTTTTCGGCCTCTACATTGATGAGATCTTGAGCTTCATTGATGGATTAGGTGGGGTTGTTCCCACACTGGCAGGCATATTGATCCCCATACTAGTTTATGCAGATGACATCGTCGTCCTCTCAGACTCAGCCGAGGGGCTTCAGAGACAGTTGGATGCCTTACATGACTTTTGCACTCAACGGGACCTCTCTGTTAACCTTGGTAAGACCAAGGTAATGGTCTTCAATACCTCTCGCCCCTTCACATCCACATTGAGCTTCACATATAGAGGGGATCTTGTGGAGATTGTCTCATCCTATGTCTACCTGGTGTCACTTTCAGTGGCCCACGCTTTACCATGCTTCCCGCAACACATACCAGAGTGACGCGGGGATATGTAGCCTTGAGCTTACTTGAGCGGCAATGCTTCCAGGTGTAGGCATATGCTCACTTATGGTAGTGCTATGTGTGAACAGGGCTTAACCAAGGGCACTTTTTTCCATGTGGTTTTTCCCCTTGGATATCAAGTGTGAAAGGACACTCTACATATACTATTTTGTACTTCTATTGTCACGACCTTGTGTTTTTCTCTGGACAGCATGCAGGTGTGCACGGGGACATGGTGGACAGATTTTGATTTAAAAAGGTTTTATAACCTTTGGTGGTCAAAAATTAATGTTATAAAGGTTTTAAGCCTTGGGAGGCCTCTAGGCAATTTATAGAGGCTACTCCACTTTTGGAGGCCCACGACTCTCTTCTCTCTCTCTCTTGCTTTTGGGGAGGAGGCGTGCATATTGGCTGCGTGGAGAAGAAGAGAACCACACATGCGTGGAGAGTACCCCTCTAGAACTGCTGGTCGTACAGAACAGGCGGCTGGGTACTGTACGGAACAGGCGGTTGGATGTACAGGCAGAGCTGACGACCAGGGTACGGGTGCTGCAGGTTCTGACGCCTACTGTGCAGGATTGGCTGGCGGCTGGTACAGGCAGTAACTGCAGGCCTGTACAGACAGCAGGTACAGTCAAGTACAGAGGCTGTACAACAGCTGATTCAGGTGGCAGCTGCACACTATTT
The DNA here is from genome assembly GCF_041138505.1 of Cibotium barometz. NCBI lineage: Eukaryota > Viridiplantae > Streptophyta > Polypodiopsida > Cyatheales > Cibotiaceae > Cibotium > Cibotium barometz. The sequence continues at coordinate 1,445,730 of NC_141061.1, forward strand.
GGTACGGTTGGCTGCAGGTGTTGACCTGTACGGATAGGTGGTGCAGGTGCATCGTACAGGTGGCTGCACGTTGATTACTGTGCGGGCAGCGCATCGTATAGGCGGCAGTGCATCTCACAGGCAGCCAGGTGTGTGCTTTTTGGAGGACGCTGTGTCTTTACAGAAAGGAGGGGCTGGTTTTTCATGAACATAGACATCATGTCGATGGCGTTCAACTGATGGAACTTTCAGCTTCTCTTTGCTTTGGTTCGGGACTGTTTTGGAAAGGGTTTATGGACTGTTTCGTGGCAGTGCATGTGGCTATGAACATGGGCAATGCTCGGGACTGTTTTGAGATCAGTTTGAGGACAGTTTATGGGCTGTCTTTGTTAGCTATGTACTTGGGTTTTTAGCTGCAAGTACAAGTCACTTGATTATGTTTCTTGGCAGGGGAGTGAAGCAAGCTCGCATGGCTGCGTGCTCATGGAGCAGATTGTTTTCTTCCTGCTAGAAAGGAACAGAGGGACCTACAGATATGGGCATCTTTATGTTTCCTAATGTTTCATGAGGGAACAGGTAACTTGATGTATGCCGTTGTTGGCCCTGTTGTTGAATGGTGCTATGAATGGTTCTGTATGGAAACAGGACAGAAGTTTCAAAGGGAAACAGGCCTAAGGGTTTCATGTGGAAACAGGTCGTAGGTTTCTCGAGGAAACATGTTTTTGGGTTTCTCCAGGAGATAGGTCACATGCAGGCAGAAGGTACAGGAATGGACACATGTTTGGTACAGCCTTGCTACTGATTGGACAGGGGATACCGCTCAGCCCTCGGGCGGCACCTTCATCTCCAGCCGGCGGCGATAGTGCGCCAAGAACCACCGCCGCCCAGCAGCGCCTATCCGCCCACCTCCGTCGCTGCTCCATTCCGGCCGCCCCACCGTCGCTTCTCCGCTCTGGACACCGTCGCTGCTCCGCACGTGCCCAGCTGTCGACTCCAGCCCGTTCCGGCCTCCTGGCGACTTGCCTGCGACCTCCGTGCTCGCCCTGCGCCTACCGCCTCCGCCTGGCCCGTTTGCTCTGCGCGCCGCCTCCGCTAGGCCGCTGTGTACGTAGACCCCGTGTGCTCCTCCTTGTCAACTGTGCAGCTCCGACAACTCCCTCCAACGGCCATCTTCACCTCTGCACGCTTGCGCCTTGCTGTTGGCCCGTCAACATATGCGCCTGTGTGCTCCCCGCCTAACACCTGCTTTACACATGCTGCCCTTGCCTAAAGGTATTTCTTTGTACACATTTTTATTCAAATACAAATACAAATTTTGCAGCCATTTCTGGGCAGGTCAGATTCAAACAAAATTCTGGGGATTTGCCAGAAGTTGTCCTGTGCCAGAAAAATTGCAGGTGGTGCCATTCACTTTGTTTGGTTTGGAATTTGGGGGTTTTCAACATTGAGGTCAAAATCAGCAAATTGAGCCTCTTTCAGTTGCAAAAAATTGGGGCTTTTGTGAAAATTGGCCAATTAAATGCACATTGAATCTATTGGAGTGCATAAAAATTGGGGATTTTCAGATTGGAGCACGTAATTGGGCATTACAGCTGTGATTTGTCGCGTATGTATACACATTGTGTGTAATTGGACAATTTGGTGCAGGTTTACACTTGCTTTGGTTTGCAGGCATACATTTGCACAGGACATTTGGTTGCCTGGCAGTGCACATTGGTGCTTGGTTTGCTTGCAGGTATATTTTGTTGACATGGCACAGAATGCTACAGATGTATTTGGTGTGCTCACCCAAGAGGACAAGTTGGATGGATCTAACTACTCCCTCTGGAGTTTCATGATCCGTAATTTGCTGGTAGCCAAAGGGCTTTTTGGGCCTCGTGTGTGGTGATGACACACGCCCACTTACCATACAGCCAGCCACGCCTCAAAGGGGAGGTGCTCAAAGAGCTCCTAATGTAGAACCTGCTCCCACACAAGAGCAGAAGAGATGGGACTCTAGAGATGCACAGGCCATGTCATTGATACCCTTTCAGTGAACAGGACTATTATTCCGCACATTCGTTCTTGCAAGACATCGAAGCTTGCATGGGACACATTGGAAGCAATGTATCAGGTACGCAACGAGGCAAGAGTTGCGTACTTGAAGAGGCAATTGGATCTTCTTTCTATGGATGAGGGTGACTCCATGGCAGATCATCTCACCAAAGTGAAAGATTTGCAGGAACAATTGCTCAACATTGATGAGGTTATCCCAGACAGACAGATGGTCACCAACACTCTTCATTCTTTACCACCTTCGTACTTGGGCTTTCACACCTCTCTCAACCTCTCAATGAGAGGAGGTGGTGATCCCGTCACTTTTGAAGAGCTGGTGGGTTTACTCTTGCAGGAAGAGCAAACAAGAGCAAACTTATCGAGCAACCGTGGTGGAGACAAGGCATTTACAGCCAAGGATAAGGGTAAAGCAAAGAGCTTTAAGCATGGGGGACAACAGTCTAGCAAGGCTGGTTATGGACAGCCCTCTTCTGGTGGTGAAAAGTCTGACAAAGGGGATGCAAACAAGCCCAAAAAGAAGGGTAAATGTCACTACTGCCATAAGCCTGGACACTACATTAGTGAATGTAGGAAGCGGATTGCAAAAGAGAAAAGGAAAGAAGCAGGCAATGCATTAGCATACTCTTCTGATGACAAAGCACAGTAATCAGCTAATGTAATCCAAGAAGAGCACACTTTTTTGGTCACATGCACTAGTGGCACACCAAGTGCTTCAGACACTGATATGTCTTGCATTGCATCTGACAGACAGAATGCATCATGGTATTTTGATAGTGGTGCTTCGAGCCACATCACTTCATGCAAAGATGTATTTCAGCACTTGGTTTATGCTTCAAATGGCCGCACTGTATCATGTGCAGATCATACCACATATCCAGTAAAGGGAATTGGCAATGTCATACTTATTGCAGCCAATGGTGCCAATATATGTATAAAAAATGTATTGTATGTTCCAGGGATAAAGAAAAATCTGCTCTCCGTCTCAGCCATAAACGACCAAGGTTTAAAGGTTGAATTTGAAGATGGAAAGTGTTTGGTAAAAGACCCATCAAAGGGTTATGAAATAGTCACTTCTGGAACACGATACAAAGGCTTGTATAAGCTGGACAGCTGTGACAAGCGTACTTATGATGCAAATACAGTGGCTGTCCACACTCTTGCTATGCATGATGCAGAGCTATGGCATGCTCGTTTTGGGCATGTAAATTTTCAGAGTTTGATGCTTTTGCAGAAGCATCATATGGTTGATAATATGCCGCCTCTTGAGTCTCCACCAAGACATGTATGTGAGGGGTGTATTTTGGGAAAGATGCAACGAAAACCATTCCCCAAAGATGGAGCTGTTAGAGCTGAAAGTAAATTACAGCTCATACATAGTGATGTATGTGGTCCAATGCGGACACCATCCATAGGAGGGCATCTTTACTTCGTCACATTCATTGATGACTACTCTAGGTTTGCTTGGGCTTACCCCTTGAAAGCGAAAGCAGATGTGTTTACATGCTTTCGACACTTTGTAGCAATGGCTGAAAATATGTGTGGATGTAAAGTCCAAACACTCCGCTCAGATAGAGGTGGAGAATACATGTCAAATGCATTCAAGGATTATATGCTTCAAAAGGGCATCAAACACCAATGTACTATGCCTTATACACCGCAGCAGAGTGGTGTAGCTGAAAGGAAAAATAGATCTCTCATGGAGATGGCAAGATGCATGGTGAAAGCACAAAAGTTGCCTCACAAATTTTGGATGGAAGCTATAATGTGTACGACTCATGTGTTGAACATGTGTCCAACAAAAGCTTTGAAAACCATAACACCATTTGAGGCTTGGTATAGCCGAAAGCCAACAATGGATTACATGCGTACATTTGGGTGTTTGGCATATGCACATGTGCCAGAACAACTCCGAACAAAGCTAGATGACAAAGCAATGAAATGCATTTTTGTGGACTACAGCAATGAGAGCAAAGGATACCGTCTTTATAATCCAACTACACGAAGGATTTTTGTCAGTAGAGATGTGGTATTTGCTGAAAATTCAGAACAGCCCATGTACAGCTTGTATAAAAGTAATGATACAGGCATACAAGCAGGGTTGGGTCAGGTACGCGTACTCTTGCATTTGAGGCGTTCTAAACGTACGTACGTTTTTGTACGTACGGAACGTTAAGGGCGTTTGCTTTTTTTTTTTTCCACGCGGCGGTCTCTTTAATGCTGCGCGTCGGTGGTCGTTTATTTGGGGCGGGGCTGGGCTGGCCGCCGCTGGGCTCATTAGCCTTATTATTTATAAGGCATGGCCCAAAACTAAAAGTAGAAAAAAACAAAAAAAAAACGGGTTCGGCGGGCTGCAGAAAACGGGCGCTATTAAAAAACGAAAAAAGTAAACGGGAGAGAGAAAAAAAAAACGGGAAGAAAAATGAAAAAAAAAACAACGCGGCCAGCAGCGCGGCGCACACACACACACTCAGCAAGGCTGCAAGCAATCTCTCTCTCTCTCTCTCTCTCTCTCTCTCACACACACACACACACACACACACACAAACATGTCACACACACACTGTACACACACACGACTGAAGGTTGAATAATCTCTCTCTCTCTCTCTCTCTCTCTCTCTCTCTCTCACACACACACACACACACACACACACACACACAAACATGTGACACACACACACACACGACTGAAGGTTGAATAATCTCTCTCTCTCTCTCTCTGTCTCTCTCTCTCTCTCTCTGTGCCATGGGCAAGAAACGACATGCCTATTGGAAGCTTCACACACTCCAAGATGATGAGAAGAGCAACCAATGGAGATGCCGGTATTGTGGAGGTGACTTCAAAAGTTCAGTTACTCGCCTCATCTCTCATGTATCGGGTCTCGGTGGCAATGGCATTTCAGCTTGCAAATCTGTGCCACGCGACATAGCAAATAAGGTGATAGCCGAGCAAAATTTGAAGGCTTCACAGGGTGCAGCCATGGCAGCTGAAGACGAGGATTTGTTGGATCCTCTTCCTCCTCGAGCTGCATTTGTTAATCGAACGGCTGCTACAGGATCCTCTAGTGCAATGGGGCAGCCTAGTAGAAAGAGGGCAAGAGTAGAGGAGAGCATTATGGAGGAAGGTGCAGGTTCCGACATGCATTGTGATAGTTCTTCTAAACAGCAGACCACTCTCCCATCTCGCATCTTTAGCACCGCATGGGTAAAGGAGCGGCAAAGGGTTGCCGAGATAGAGATTGCACGCACACTTATACAATGCAATATCTCCTTCAATGTGCTTCGCACGGACCAATGGAAGAAGATGGTTCAAGCAATAGCCGCTGTGGGTTCGTGCGAGGATTGGCACGGGGTCGAATACAAACAAATGAGGACACGCATGCTAGATGAGGAGAAAGCCAGGATAGATGTGGCGCTGCAACCAATACGGGACAGCTGGAGAAAGTTTGGATGCACCATCTTGTCTGATGGATGGGCCGACATCCGAAGGCGCCACATGATAAACATTCTTGTATCATCATGTTTTGGCACCTATTTCTTGCGTGCGGTGGATGCTGGTAAGGCAGGTGAGAGTGTTACAGCTGAATTTATATATCAGCACATTAGGCAAGCCATCATAGAGGTGGGTCCAGAAAATGTTGTACAGGTGGTCACTGACAATGCCTCCAACTGTAGGAGGATGGGACAGTTGGTAGAAGGTGAGTTCCCAAGCATTGTGTGGACTCCATGTGCTGCACATTGCTTGGATTTATTAATGGAGGATGTGGGGAAGCTTACTTGGGTGCAGCCAGTGTTGGCGGATGCCAATCGCATCACCACCTTTTTCAGAAAAAAACACAAAGCATTGGCGCTCTTTCGCAGCAAGAGCCCCGGGCTTGATATGGTACGGCCTTCCAAGACTCGATTCGCTTATGCATACATGGTCTTGGAGCGTTTGCAGAGGCTCCATGATCCTCTACAAGCCACTGTGGTTGATCCAACGTGGAAAGATCCACGACATTGCAATTCAGAGCCTACAAAGTATGTCCAACGTAAGATCTTGGACGAGAATTTTTGGGAGGAGACAGCAAAGATTGTCAAGTTGCTGAAGCCGCTCTTCTTTCTCTTGCGCATGACAGACATGGAGGGATCTACCATGGGTCTCCTCTACCACATGTTTAGGAGGATGCGGCTAGAGATTAGCCGGTCCACAGTGGTGTCTCAAGACAGGTAAGCCATTGTCAAGTGCACGTCACATGTTTATCGCACCAATCATTTTAAATTGCTCTTATTATAACTTTGGTCTTGACTCTTTTTTCCTCTCTAGAATTAGAGAACTGAATCAGATTATAGAGACGCGTTGGGAGTACATGTCTCGCCCAATTCATGGCATGGCTGCACTGCTTCATCCTCTTTATCGAAAGGATGAGACCATAAGCAATCCAGAGCTTCTTACCATGCGCGACATGTACTTGGAGGCAACCTATCCTCAGGAGCAGCAGTCAGAGGTAAACAACTCCATGGTATCCTACATGCATAGTTTGGGTGCCGCTTTTAGCAGAACCTCATGCAACAAGGAAGACGAGGCAAAGGCCCCGATTAACTGGTGGTTGATTTATGGTTATCAATCATTCCAACTCCAACAAGTGGCATTGCGGGTCCTCTCTCAAGTGAGTGACAATAACTCCCTAAATGGAATTTGGAAAACGATGTGTGATAATAAATAGGTTTTGATTACTTTAAGACTTTTATTACTTGTAGGATTGTTCAGCTGGTGCGTGTGAGCGTAATTGGAGTGCCTACTCTCTTATTCATACAAAGATCCGCAATAAACTCAAGACCAGCCAGTTGGAACGCTTGGTTTATTGCCGAGCCAATCTTCGATTGGTTCAAAATCTTAAGAAACTTGAGCATCCTATGCAGGTGACTGATTGTGTCATAGAGTCTAGACATTAGTATATACAAGTAACAATATTATGATGCATGCAGCTGCCAGCATTTTTGGCATGCCATGGTCACAGACAATTCGCATTGAACATGTTTATTGTTGTTGACAGGTTGATCCTCTATCTCTGGAGCACGTTGCTACCGCAGAAGAGGCGCAGACCGCATTGAGAAACGAGCAGGAGGAGATAATTCGCCTGTTGCACAGAGAGCTGGAGAGTATAGACCGCAGGGTGACTCGGGCTTCTTCCAGGGCGTATGACATTGAGCCCAGTGGTGATGCGCATGTTGTGCAGTCGAGCGGGCGAGGTAGACGAGGCGCTCGGCGCGGGACTCGTCGAGGACGAGGACGACGCACATCTACCACATCACATGCGGAGACATCGACAGTAGCTACAGAGGAGATGCTAGATGATCATGAGAGAGTACCCTATGTAGAGCCTGAGTATGATTCTGATGGGAATGTCCTTACCGATGGAGACGTCCCATCTGATTCAGCTTCATCATCAGGTGTTGATGATGATGAGTAGCCTTTGCAGGACCTAGGTTGACCGGGGCACTTTTTACTCTCTTTAGGAGAGGTTTTTTCCCCCGTGTCCTTTGTATCGGTTTCTTTACTTGTAGCGCTTTGCGCATGCTCAGAGTTTCTGTAATCATGATTTTACCTTATGTTCATTTGTATCCTTCTTGAATCTCTACTCTTTCAATGTTCAATGTTTAAAGTTTAAACCATTCAAAGTTTATGTTTCATGAATGACATTCAATGATATGTACTAGTGGATCTAATTTATATACATATTATATTGACGCACTTTACGTACTTTTGCTCGAAGACCGTACTGTACTGCGTACCGTACCCGTACCGTACGTATGGACCTACCTTGCATACAAGACATGTTTGATGGACTTTTACCCATTGCAATTAGGGGGGATTCAGATCAGCCAGCCCCTACACAAGAAAATCCTCATGTAGAACATGTGGAACAGCCAGCCATTCAGCCCCCTTCTATGGAAGAAGTGGAAGATCTTGTCAGGGAAGAGCAAACAGCCATAGACACAACTAAGTCAGTGCCAAGATGGTTCCTGAAAACTTTGCAAGAAAGCAAACTTGCAGCTTCACTCATAGGTAGAACAAGGGCTAGTTCCAGCCATGCTTTGAATATACATCGTGGGGAGTCTGGATTAGCAATGGGTGGTCTCTTTGATTCAGAAGAGCCTTCTTCTTATGAAGAAGCACATGAGAATGAGCATTGGTTGCAAGCTATGCAAACTGAAATTTCTTCTATCATGAAGAACAATACATGGGATCTTGTGGAATTGCCTAAAGGCAAGCATGTCATTGGAACAAAGTGGGTGTACAAAGTCAAAAGAAAGTCTGATGGTACTATTGACAGGTACAAAGCAAGACTTGTGGCTAAAGGCTACTCCCAGAAAAAGGGAACAGATTATGAAGAGACTTTTGCTCCTCGAGAATGACCACAATAAGATCAGTGATTGCATTGGCTGCACATAAAGGATGGAAAGTGCATCAATTGGACATCAAAACTGCATTCTTAAATGGGGATTACAGGAGGAAGTATATGTAAATCAGTCCATTGGTTTTGTAGTTCCTGGTGAGGAACATAAAGTATGCAGGTTACACAAAGCATTGTATGGGTTAAAGCAAGCTCCAAGAGCTTGGTATGATAGGATACATGCTCATCTAACCAGCCAAGGTTATGTGAATAGTCCAGCTGAAGCACCTTGTATGTGAAGAAAACCGATGCGGATATTCTCATAGTCATCTTGTATGTAGATGACATGCTCATTACAGGTACTAGCAAAGCACAAATTTCAGATTTGAAAGCTGATTTGAAAGCTGAATTTGATATGCTAGATTTGGGGCCTTTACACTACTATCTCGGCATACAGTTTATGCATACAGATGATGGCGTTGTTATGCAGCAAACTAAGTACATAAAAAGTTTGCTAAAAAGGTTTCACATGGATGAATGTAAGCCCATTTCTACTCCAGTAGAACCAAGTGTACGGCTTACTATGCATGATATTGGAGAGCCTTTTGAGGCCGGCATTTACAGCCAGGCAGTGGGATGTCTCATTTACTTGTGTAACACGAGGCCAGACATATCTTTTGGGGTGTCTTTGTTGAGCAAATTCATGCACAGCCCAGGCACAAAGCATTGGCAAGCAGTCAAACGCATTTTTCGTTATCTTAAGGGTACCTTGGATCTTGGCTTGTTGTAATCCAGGGGGGGCAGCTTGCAGCTTTATGCATACAGTGATTCAGATTGGGGTGGTGATTATGATACCAGGCAATCCACCAGTGGGAAATGTTTTTTTCTTGGCAGTTCATGCATATCTTGGTTGAGTAAAAAGCAACCCATTGTTGCCACATCTACTTGTGAGGCTGAGTACAGGGCAGTCTTCACAGCTACAGTAGATTGTGTATGGTTGAGGAGACTATTGGCTGATCTTCGTGAGTGTCAGTAGACACCCACCACCATTCTCACTGATAGCCAGAGTGCTATGGCCGTGGCACGAAATCCAGTATTTCATGCACGTACCAAGCACATTGAGAATCATTATCACTATATCAGAGAGAGGCTACATGCAGGAGGGGAGATCAGTTTATCTTACTGCCCTACACAGGATAATGTTGCAGATATATTCACAAAGGCTTTACCTCAAGAAAAGTTTGAAGCTTTCCGCAAAGCTTTGGGCTTACTCTCATACAGAGAGTGATCTGCTACCTTGTACAGCTTCACACTTCCACTACAGGGGGGATTTGTAGGCATATGCTCACTTATGGTAGTGCTATGTGTGAACAGGGCTTAACCAAGGGCACTTTTTCCCATGTGGTTTTTCCCCTTGGATATCAAATGTGAAAGGACACTCTACATATAATATTTTGTACTTCTATATTATATGGATGTGGCACACATGCAAGAGTTGACTTGCATTTTGTGGATACCAGACTTTTGGCTCTCTCTCTCTCTCTCTCTCTCTCTCTCTCTCTCTCATTTCTGTGTGTTAGCTTCTCTACCCTGCACCTAACCCTGATGTGCAGGTTTGTGTGTGTGAGTGTGTGAGTCCGACACCAACACCAGGCACATTTCCAAGAGCCCAGGACGAAGGGCTTGCTTTTTGACACCCTCGTCACACCAGCCTTGATGTTTGGAGCAGCTTTCTGGGGGCCAGATTTATCCGATGAGGATTGGCAGTGAGTTGACAGCCCCAGGTCATGATGTTCTCCCGAATGATCCGCAGAAAACCATCAGTCCCACACCAGATTATCTAGGCAGAGTTTGCTGCAGCCCTGATGGTAGTGGAGGCACTATTCCAGACAGTCACATACCTCCATCGCATCAGTCACATGGATCCCCACAGGTACCCGAGGCTTGTCCTGGAGTCCTCCAGACAGCTAGCACTTGAGGGGCACTCTGGAGTATGGCATGCACTAGTTTCCACTTGGTTCTCAGTATATGGGCTTCGCATGGACCGCCTACCCCCCCCTTCAGTATAGTTTGGACTCCCCTTTTCTCCGGCTGTCTCACGAGGATATCAACCGGGTTATCCGGTTAGATCTTCTCAGCCTCTACACCCATTGCACATGGATCACACCTCCAGAGCTCCCCACGAAGATGCACTTCTATAGAGATCACTTTCTCGCACTCACTGAGGATGGAATCATCCAGCAGTTGGGCTACTTGAGTGTCCACATGTCCCATGCCATGCAGATTGCGATTGGCCTGATACGGGTTTCATCCCACCGCCTCAAAGTGGAGACAGGTAGAGTTGAGCGCATATTCAGAGCCAGGAAGCTCATATGGAGACCCAGAGAGGAGAGGATCTGCCGATTATGCCACACACAGAGGTTGAGACGGAGGAGCATTACATATGCCGCTGCCCAATATACTATGAGATCCGCGGGAGGTTTCACTGTCTATTTTGTGAGGGAATTGTTCCACACTCCAGGATCATTGACTTCCAGGACCAACGTTGCCTAGGGCTTTTCCTGCTTGAGCTCCGCAGACACAGGGACACCTTCTTGAGAGAGCTTCGGCCCTAGCCACCCCGCCCCCTCCCTCGCCAGCCAACCATCACCAGTTTCTTCCGGACCCAAGAGGTGGAGGACACCGACAGTGGATCTTGTGGACCCCCCATGAGCTGCTTTGGACCTACCTTGCCCGAGAGGAGTTACCTCGGAACGAGCCTCTGCACTTCAGCGTGTCCAATGCCCTCGGCCCCCCCGTCGGCCTCGATCACCTCATTAGCTCGAGATCCAGGACATGCTCCACCGCCATCGAGCTACCTTTCCACGTGACATAGTTGAGGGAGACCTCTCGGCCATACTCATTAGCCCCATGCTTGATATTTTGGAGAGTGGTATACCATCTACTCGGAGCTGATGTTGCTCTCATGTTTCTATATTCTTAGTATTCCATGATGAGTTTCGATGGATAGTTTTGTATCACCCCAGTGAGATAGCTATGTTTATGTTTTCTTTCTGTTATTTTTTCCATTCCATGATGAGATATGCCATGGACATTATTGTCTCACTTTGGTCTCATAGGCCCATTGGGTCGTTAGTAGACGCTTAATATATCTTTCTCTCTCTCTGCTGTGCCGGCAGCCTGACTATTTTGTCGTGCCAACAGCCCCACGTATACTGCTGCGCACAGGCTGTTCACAGCCACCAGCTCCATACTTAGGCCGCAACTACCCTTGCCCACATGTTTCTTCAACATGACAGGGGTACCATAACCCTAAAAAAACAGCCCTCAGAAAGTCGAAATCAGAGTGAACAAGAGTTCGTCAAATTTCTGGAATCTGCACATCCCCTTTGTTAGCAGTCATCTCCCGTCCATACCATATTACTCAGTAGGAAGTGAGGGCCTCTCTTGTGGGTGTGCCCGCCCGGATAGGAGTTCTCTCCATTTTTCTCTTGGGGGACTATTTTCTTTTGGCTAGCTTGCTCTGTCACTGGTCGACTTCATCTGTTGTTGGCCGACCTGATCATGTGCCGGCCGACTGCCATTTTATGCTGGCCGACTGGATGTTATCCAGTCGTGGGCCCTTTCTGGGGTTGTCGGCCGAGTTGCTAATGGCCAATAGGCTACCCCAGGAACTATATATTGCACGCCTTGCTTCCCACACCATATTGTACCGGATCTCTTGTATATAGTAGAGTTTATACAGCTTTCTCTCTCCTGCAGTTCTGCATTTCTGTTCTCACAGGTGTTTGTCTCATTTGCGTTGCCCATTCCGACATGGTATCAGAGCCCCAGGTGTCTTGAAGCTTGGAGACAGTGAGAGCTTGAGGGTTTGCCGTTTTTAGGTCTTGATTGGAGAATTTCTGGGCTGTTTGGGACGTGGAGAAGCTGGTAGAAGGCGGCCATCATTGTTGGACAGCCACCTTGCATAGTAGTTGCAACCTCCTCTTCATTTTTTTCCCATCCACCCTCCCTTCACAAGATTTTGTGAACCCCCGCGATGGCAGATTTGCTCGAGATGTCTAAGAAGCCCACCCTCCCGACATTCCTAGTGGACCGACAGTTGGATGGGACCAACTATGGCATCTTGAAGGTAATGATGGAGTCTGTCTTGGAGTCTTATGATTTGGTTGATTTCATTGTGGTTGGAGTTCCAAGGCCAGAGTTGGAGGAGGAGGAGCTTTCACTATCCACTAGGAAAGAGTAGGAGGCTCAGGCACAGTTGTGGGATCGTGCCAATGCCCGTGTGCGTTCTTTCATCTTCCTTAATTGCACACCCTAAGTGATCAATCACATCAAACACATGACACTGGCCTAAGGGATTTGGCAGCACTTGGCTTCTTTGTACAACAGGGTATCACCCTTGAAGAGAATTTCCTTGGAAGTGCACATGCGAGTGATGAATCGTGCAAAGTCTTCGACGATGCGAGAGCACATCAACAAACTCTAGGCTCTTGAGTAGGAGATATCTTTAGAGGATATGGCTATCACTTTGCTGTCTCATCTTACCCCTTAGTACTTAGCTTTCTATTCTTCTTTGATCACCAGTGGGAGGCTAGCACCATTACATGGGAGGAGCTTGTGCCGATGGTTTTGGACCAAGAAGAGCGGTTTACAAACCCTCTATAGCGCGGAGGTTTTGAGGCTGCAACAACAACAACAACAAGGGCAAAGGGAAGTCTTCACCGGCTAAGTCTTCTAAGAAGAAGCCCCACTTAGAGCGTGATGCTTTGAAGGCCGAGTGGACCTGTAACCATTGTGGCAAGAAGGGTCACTATTGGAGGAAATGTCCTCAATGGAGCACTGAGAAAGGTGTTGATTTCTCAGCTGCAGTTGCAAAGACTCCAACTTTTGTGCACTTGGAGATTATGAACACCGGAGCTTCATCTTCTTTGAGCAGGGAGGCAGTTGGACTCATCACTAGGGATACTCGGGAGTGGATTCTAGATAGTGGTGCTTCTAGGCACATGACTCCTTCCAGAGAGTTATTACAGGATCTTCAAGACGGCAGACATGTCACGTCTTTATTGGTGACAAATCCACTATCCTGATTCACAGTGAGGGCAGGTTGGAGATTATCCCCGATGGTAGAGGGGGGAAGCATTCCTTTATGTCCCATCCCTTGGCTTTCATCTTTTGTCAGTGCATGAGGTTTTGCCAGCCCAAAAAGGGTATTTTTTGGATATTTTATGGCTTTTATTTTTGTCTTTGCTGCTGGCCGCTGTTAGGCAAAATTTTGTAAAGGTGTTTTAGGCTTGTGTACATATGGGATGCATAGCATGCAAAAAAGCTTTGCCTTGAATGCCCTGGCAGATGTACAGAGTGGATGGCTTGGTAGTAGGCTAGTACAGGCTTGTCCGGAGCGTGGTCTGCTGGAGATGGTATCAGTCATTCGGTCGCTCTGTATGTGTGCGTGTCCCAAAAAAAATAAAGTGGGCACTTGTAGGTTGTATTCGAAGGTGTGCAAGTACATGTGGGCAATTAATTGTTGGGGATGCCAATTTAGTGTGTGCATGAGATGGTTCTGGAAGGGGAAGCATATGGAAGGTGATGGACGCGTACGTGGCAGGAGAGAGGTGGTGCAAGGAAAATTCGATGAAAAGGAAAGATACCGATTCGGGCCAAGGTGGCGGATTTTTCTAGAACAACGGGGTCATCTGCAGAAGAGGAGTCGCTCCAGGGAAGGAGTGTGAGCGACCGTTGGCTGGAACGAAGGACGCCTGTCTCTCCAAAGTGAGAAAAATGCTGTGAGCTGGGGAACACAGAAAAAAGAGTCGTCGTGAAGGGGTGGCGGCAACTACAGGCGAGGAAGGAGAGCGAGCAGTTGGAAGAAGCGTGGGGACAGTAGAAAAGGAGAGAAGCGTGGACAGCAGCTTCGCCAAGCACAACGGAGACCTCAGCTGGTTTTGTTCGTGGGAGTTTTCTAGGGATTTCTCGTAAGGCGACAGAGAGGGAATTTTCGTGTTGAGTTGTTGCCTCAGAATACAGTCTGGCGAGCTCAATAGCCAGTGGTGCCGAGCCGGCCTAGCTCATGTTGGCGTTTTTCCTTGCTGTCGCTGGTGTCTGATGCTGACAACGCCAGAGAGATGGTGTGTAGTTGTGTTTGGGTAGCGCAGCAATGGTGTTTTGCTTTATCAAGCCGCAGAGCTGGCAAAGGTGTATTTTCTTTTGTTTTTTTTTTTGTGCCATGAGTGGCTGGTCGCTCCAGGGGTGTGTGTGTGTTATTTGTATTGGCTGGCGATGCTATAGAAGAGAGTTCTTCATTGAGGTTTCCGCCTCTGGTAAGTGGGGAGGTTTTTAGGTGTTGCTTGTAAGGCTTTGTCGCCGGAGCAGCTGGTGTCTGAGGGCAGCTGTTTTGAGAGGAGGTGAGAAAGGGATCAGTTGTAATGTTGGGGTACAGCTCGTAGTAGCGAGTAGAGAGGTGTTTTTTTGGAAGGTGTCGTGTATGTGAGATGGTTGTGTGAGTAAAAGCTTCTGTGTGTCGGAAGAAGCTTGTATGGAAATGTTGGTTGGGAATTCAAAGATGAATGATACTGGTGATGTATCTGGCTATGGTTGTGTGTTGGTATCTTGTGTGTGTTGATTTGCAAGAGAAGGCGTGATTGACGTGTTTGGTGGTGTAGTCCACGGGTTTACACTCTCACAGTGCACTTTGTGCCAGCCTTCGATTACCTCGTCATGCACACAATGGAAGTATATGTGTTTTTGTCAGGTGTTTATCGTGTCTATGGTGCCCCCGTTTTGCGCTAATGTGTTCCAAGGATTGGGGGAGTGGGAAGCTATAGAGGCCTGTTCCCGTGTTCTTTTTTCCACTCCACATCTTTTTGGTGCCCCCCACTGAGGAGAGCCAAGTGTTTTTCTTTGCCTATAAGGGTGTATGTCCCATAGGAAAGAGACTCGTACCGCTTCTTTTGGCAGGGATTGTTGCAGATTTTCATGATGTGGTCTTATCCAGAATTTCATGGCAGGAAGGGTGAAGATGTATTTGACTTTTTGGAGCAAATGGAGTTGGCATGCATTAGCAACCATGTTACAGATGAAGAGCAGGTTTTGAGGCTAGTAAAGATTTTCTTGAAGGGAGATGCCCGAAGCTGGCTTAAAGATTTTGAAGCACAGGATGCGGCATATGAGCTACATGGTGTTTTGACTTTAGACAGGTTGAAAGAAGGCCTTTTTGGAGCGTTTTCAGCAAGCAGAGGAGCCTAGTGTGCTTTGGCAGGAGTTGAGCATCTTGAAGCAGGTCCATGGATGATTTTGTGCAGGTATTTACATGTCTATGGAGTAGGTGGTGTACGACATTGAAGCAGAAAGTTCCTCCTATATTTTTGAAGAAGAGCTTGTTTATTGATGGTTTGCTACCCCATTTGAAGGTCAGGGTTGAGTTGAAGAATCTCAAGTCATTTGATGATGCAGTTAGGGTTGCTAGGGAAAACGAAGGCAAGATTTTGAAGCAGATGGAGATGGGTATTTATCTGCATAAAGGTGTTGTGTCTACAAGGAATATGCATGTAAATTTGGTTGAGGTGGATAAGAGTTCTATGCAAAGTTTGATTAGACAGGAGCCTCAAAGGCCTATACAGGTGCAAAGGGGGATGTTCTATGTGCCTTCTGATTTTTTTCCAAAGTCTTTAAAGCATGTGAAGGTGGATGAAAAGCAGGTGAAGGAGCAAAGTGAAGATATGTGTTTACTGCATGATGTGGATGTAGCTAAGATTTTCCCTATTGATGTTGCGATTGAAACTAAGGATGTGCATGTTGAAAAGCAGGGTGAGGAATCTAGGTGACTTTTGCAGATGAGGAGTTGCCAGTGGATTCTTCTTTGGATTGGGACGTCATGGCTGTGCATGATAGTGATTTGGAATGCTCTATTGAAGATCATTTGCATTCGGATCTGGATGATATGCATGCACATGGAAGCAAAGAGGATGGTGTCTTGGGATTGGCTGATGATAAGAAGGAAGAGGAGTTGGATATAGAATGCTTTGAGGATGATTCTTTGCCAGATTCTACAAGGGAGGAGGATGGGGTAGAGACTTGTGATGAAGTGAAGATGGTTTGCAATGTGGATGTGGAGAGCATGGAGGAAGATCCTATTGTTATGGATTTTCTTGGATAGCTTAATGGTGGTATGGTACTTGCAATGAATGATGTGGATGTTTTTCCATTTGATGCATTATGTGCTGGGGAGTCTTTGGACGATGATACTAGGGGGATTGGCAACACTCAAGAAGATATGCATGTAGATTGGGCTGATGAAGAGCGTTGTGATGTGAGTATTGTGCTTGAGGATGATATGTGGGCAGTTGCTAGCCTCGATGAACAGGAGCCAGAGATAGACATGGATGCAAATATGGTTGAGAATGTAACTAAGACTTCTTTACATATTGCGGAAATGCTAAAGACAAAGTCCATGGATGACAAGGATTCTGAACCAGTTGAGTTGTATGGTTGTGAAGAGAGGCCTATTTTACAAGAGTTGGAAGTTCTTGTGGACACTGCTAATGGAAAAGATGTGGATTTTAGTGTGCATAAAGGTCAAAATGTTGGAACTTGGCCTTCACTGGTATTGATGAATTGGATGCTAGATGTTGCAATGCCACAGGTTTTGAAGACAAGGAGGTTTGTTGTGGGTGAAGTGTTCTCTTATGGTTTATTTAAAGAGCGAAGGCTTGAGGGTGATGCTGCGTGGTCAGAGTCTGTGAATGCTTATCAAATGATGGACGAAAATGATTTTGTGGCACATATGGTTGACGTTTGGTATGTAGTGATACAGCCATTGTTTTTCACAGATATTGGAAAATGGGATGGTGAATTACAGCAGTTTCCTTTTGATCCTGGTGGATAACTATTGGACTTTATCTTTTTGCTGCTGCTGAGCATAAATGCTCTAGCAGACAGGGGGGTTGGCAAAATATGTTAGGCAAAATTTTGTAAAGGTGTTTTGGGCTTGTGTACATATGGGATGCATAGCATGCAAAAAAGCTTTGCCTTGAATGCCCTGGCAGATGTACAGAGTGGATGGCTTGGTAGTAGGCTAGTACAGGCTTGTCCGGAGCGTGGTCTGCTGGAGATGGTATCAGTCATTCGGTCGCTCTGTATGTGTGCGTGTCCCAAAAAAAATAAAGTGGGCACTTGTAGGTTGTATTCGAAGGTGTGCAAGTACATGTGGGCAATTAATTGTTGGGGATGCCAATTTAGTGTGTGCATGAGATGGTTCTGGAAGGGGAAGCATATGGAAGGTGATGGACGCGTACGTGGCAGGAGAGAGGTGGCGCAAGGGAAATTCGATGAAAAGGAAAGATACCGATTCGGGCCAGGGTGGCGGATTTTTCCAGAACAATGGGGTCATCTGCAGAAGAGGAGTCGCTCCAGGGAAGGAGTGTGAGCGACCGTGGGCTGGAATGAAGGACGCCTGTCTCTCCAAAGTGAGAAATATGCTGTGAGCTGGGGAACACAGAAAAAGAGTCGTCGTGAAGGGGTGGCGGCAACTACAGGCCAGGAAGGAGAGCGAGCAGCTGGAAGAAGCGTGGGGACAGTAGAAAAGGAGAGAAGCGTGGACAGCAGCTTCGCCAAGCACAACGGAGACCTCAACTGGTTTTGTTCGTGGGAGTTTTCTAGGGATTTCTCGTAAGGCGACAGAGAGAGGGAGTTTTCGTGTTGAGTTGTTGCCTCAGAATACAGTCTGGCGAGCTCAATAGCCAGTGGTGCAGAGCCGGCCTAGCTCATGTTGGTATTTTTCCTTGCTGTCGCTGGTGTCTGATGCTGACAACGCCAGAGAGAGGGTGTGTAGCTGTGTTTGGGTAGCGCAGCAGTGGTGTTTTGCTTTATCAAGCCGCAGAGCTGGCAGAGGTGTATTTTCTTTTGTTTTTTTTTCTGTGTCATGAGTGGCTGGTCGCTCCAAGGGTGTGTGTGTGTTATTTGTATTGGCTGGCGATGCTATAGAAGAGAGTTTTTCATTGAGGTTTCCGCCTCTGGTAAGTGGGGAGGTTTTTAGGTGTTGCTTGTAAGGCTTTGTCGCCGGAGCAGGTGGTGTTTGAGGGCAGCTGGAGGGCTGAGGTGATGATGTTTTGAGAGGAGGTGAGAAAGGGATCAGTTGTAATGTTGGGGTACAGCTTGTAGTAGCGAGCAGAGAGGTGTTTTTTTGGAAGGTGTCGTGTATGTGAGATGGTTGTGTGAGTAAAAGCTTCTGTGTGTCGGAAGAAGCTTGTATGGAAATGTTGGTTGGGAATTCAAAGATGAATGATACTGGTGATGTATCTGGCTATGGTTGTGTGTTGGTATCTTGTGTGTGTTGATTTGCAGGAGAAGGCGTGATTGACGTGTTTGGTGGTGTAGTCCACGGGTTTACACTCTCACTGTGCACTTTGTGCGAGCCTTCGACTACCTCGTCATGCACACAATGGAAGTATGTGTGTTTTTGTCAGGTGTTTATCCTGTCTATGGTGCCCCCGTTTTGCGCTAGTGTGTTCCAAGGATTGGGGGAGTGGGAAGCTATAGAGGCCTGTTCCCGTGTTCTTTTTTCCACTCCACAGCCGCCACTTTACCCTGACCGACCAGCAGCCCTTCATGCATATAAAAGAAACTCAACGTAATTCACTTCTCTCGAACACCATCTCGAGTTTTACTGCTGCTGGTACAGGCTGCCTTAGTCAGCTAATATCAGCGTTTACTGCTGCTGGTACAGGCCGCCTACATCAGGCTCACGTCAGCGTTTACATCTGCTGGTACAAGCCGCCTACATCAGGCTCATGTCAGTGTTTACATCTTTTTTACATCAGCATACCTCAGCGCACTTCATCTGCGTTCTATCATCGGCAGGCCTTCAGTGCTTACATCAGCACATCTGCGTTTTATTTACAGCATATGGGACAGCGGCCCTCTCTGCTACAGTAGGTATTTTTCAGCAGGTTTACTTCTTCTTCATCACCGGGATAGCAGCCCTTTCTGCTCCTTGACCTCGACATCGGGATGGCAGCCCTCTCTGCTCACTTCTTCAGGACGGCAGCCTACCATCTGCCTTGGATCGTGGCCTTCTCCACCCCCTGCATTATCACCGGACAACAGCCCTCTCTGCTCCTTCGGAGTCTCACACTGAGCTCCTGTACTGGATTTTATCATATATATACACTCATTGCATGTTGTGTGATTTGCTCTGATCTCTCATATATTTGGTCCTTTCGTCGTCCTTTTGCCCTCACATGATATTAGAGCTATTGTGAGCAAAAGGATTGAAGACCTTGAGAGAGCACAACATGGATCGTCTACCCTCGATTCCAGAGGACCAGCCTTTTTTACCAGATGTTGATTCTCCTTATTCAAATATAGATCACACGGAGGATGGGACTCCTTATTCACTGGAGAGCCCCGTTCGAGGTCTTTCATTGGGAGACGACCAACCCATTTTTACCTACTCACCCTCTACACCCTTGGCATCTTGTCTTTCTTCTCCGAGCTTATTAGGCGTCACTTCCAGAGGAGGATACATGCCTATATCGGTGTGCCAGTACTGGACCTTGGTACTCAGCCTCATCTAGAGAGCCCTGCTACTCATTCCAGCAAACAGCCTGGACTTCAGTATGGGGTTTTTTCTCAGGAACGATAGGTACCTCCTCGGTCGTTCGGAGATCCATCATCATTAACCCTACCGCTGACCGCGTCAGGTTCTTATGTGCCTTTTAGTACTTATGTTCCTAATTCTACTTGGGTATCTGCTTCTGTAGCACATGTTTAACATATGGTACCATCAGCTACCCTCCATCCCTGGAATTATGTGAACCCAAATAGAGGAGGGTCTAGGAGTACAATTCACTCTCAGACTTCTGGTGTTAAAGGAGGTGATATTGTTTTCTCTTCTGGTTCACCTTCTGTTCTTGCTCCTAATCAACTTCAAGCACAAAATCCTCCCACCCAACCCATGTCTTTTCCTGCTAGTGTTGGCGTGTAGTCATCATTGACTGCACCCCCATTGGGTCCTGTGTATGGGTTCTACCCATCACAAGTATCTATCAACACTATGCCCTCTAGCATTGCGGTGCCACCTAGCATTCCGGTATCAGGTGGTTTACCAACCCATCTCTGGCACTGATGCTGTTCTTGCTTATGTGCCCACTCAAGGTTTCGTGCCTTCGCCAGGTATTCCACCTATGCCGAGTGCCCAACCTTATATTCCCTCTTATGGAGTACCTTCGCTATGCCTGGTACTAGTGGATTTTTTGCAGTTCCTTCTCACCCTTTACACTCCGGATATGGGTACCAACCATCTTGGACTCCCCCACCTCTTTCCTTTCACGTCTCTATGTCCAGAAATGCTTTCACCAAAAAGACTCGTTTCAATGGGTCTAATTACACCACTCGGGCTAATCTTATGGAACATGTTTTCACTTCCCCAGTAAGGGACTTGAACCAAAACCCCACCCCTCTCTAGCACCTCTTGACATCATCCGCTATTGGGAGGCTAGGAATGCCATTGCCATAGTGGAGCTCATGCAAGGCCTTCTCCCGGAGCTTATTCACAACTCCAACGGTTCCCTTGTCTCTGATCGATGGGCACACCTTGCAGAGAGAGATGCAGCACGTGATTGTACGCGTCGCATTGATCTCGAATATCAAATCCAACTTTTCTCTATAAAAGAGAGTGATGACGTGACCGTGAAAGTTGCTGAATACCGACGTCTTAATGTGGAGTATGCCACCACTGGCTCTGCCAAGTCTCAAGAAGACGAGGTGATCACTTTACTGAACAAGTTGCCTTCTAGTTTCTTTACTTTTGTCACCCAGACCATTAGTCTAGAACCTATGCCTAACCATATGAGTGTGAGTGCCAACCCTTGCGCTTCGCTCGGTTGCATGCCCAGTTTCATCCCAAGAAATCTTCCTCCTCTACTCAAAAGGGGGCCCTTGTGTCCAATACTAACTCTACTCAAAAAGGGCAGCAAGGAAAGGGGAACAACAACTCAGGTAATCAAGGCAAACCTCAAGGCAACAATACTGATCCAAAAAACCCTGCCTCAACACCCACTCCCTACTGGCTGAATATTCCCAAACAGAATAGATTCTGCACTCATTGCCAAATACCTGGTCATGTTGATGATGAGTGTGGCATTAAAGCCAAGGAAAACAGAGGTAACAACCCCACTAACTCGAATCGCCAAAACAACCAAGGTGGCAGTAATGCTCCTAATTGGCGGTCAAGAGGGGGTAATAATCTCGCACCTACTTTGCAGGGTTCCCCTAGAGGACCCCGCAACAAGGCAATGATGTGAATTGGCAACAAGGCAGTGCTATGAATTGGCCTAGATTATCTCTGTGGCGACCCACTGGTCGAGTCTCTCTCTCTCTCTCTCTCTCTCTCCCCCCCCCCTCACACACACACACACACACACACACACACACCCAGTCAGTTTCTTTTACCACCTTGGAAGAGATGTTTGATTGGTCATCTCTTACACCACATCCTGACCCCTCGGCCAATGTCGCTTACGTCACATTTAAGGTTGATTACTCTTCCAGAAGGACGACGAAACAACCACGTAGATGAGGCAGCCTACACGTGGAAGCATCTGCCCTCGTTCAAATTTGTCAGTTACGTGATGATCGTTCTGTGCCTATCATCAAAGCCCACCTCACACTTCCTTGTGGCCATCCGGTCACTTGGGTTGTTGACAGTGGAGCTACACACCATATGGCACAAAATGCTGACATTTTTATCTCTCAGTGACCTGCTAAGATGTGGCAACAACACATTGATGCCCATCAAATCTGTTGGATGTGGCAACAACACACCAATGCCCATCAAATCTGTTGGCACCGTTTTATTTGACACCAACACAAGCCCCAATCAGGCAACATTGGACAATGTCTATCTTGTTCCTAACGTGGGCCTCAATTTACTTTCTATATCCAGCTAACTCAACTCGATCGTGGAGTTCACTTCAACAAGCGAGTTGTAGAGGTAATTGATGAGACTACCGATCGTGTTGTTGCCCGCGGCCAGGCACAAAAGGATGGCTTGTACCGGATGTCTACCTTTTCATCTGATCCATCTCTGAGGGTTCTGAGTTTCATCGGGTTTGTGGCTATGTGACTAGAGCTTCTTCAGACATTGAACGACTATGGCACTTTTGCTATGGTCACCTGCCCTATGACACACTCTATGAGTTATCTTGAGACCGGTTAGTTGAAGTCAAGACATTGTCTTTGATGAGTGGGATTTACTTCGCCTTCTGTTGTCCATACCAACCGAACAAGAATCTCCGACTGTGTCACATGAACCAATAAGTCAACTATAACTTCGCCTCTTGAGGAGCCTTCCTCCTCCCGACAGCCACCCAAGGACACTTTACCCAACAACAAACCATGCGTGATTTTGGTATGCTTTCCCATGATACCCCTTTGGATAGTCCTCGTCAATCCACCGGGCTCACTCCTCGTGCCTCATTTGCCTCTGTTTTCTCCGCAGACTATGTGGCGCATGATGAGCCAACATCGTGGAAAGATGCTATCCAACAGCCAGCTTGGAAACAGACTATGGAACAAGAACTCCAAAGCATTGATCGAAATGGCACGTGGTCCCTTGTGGATTGCCCTCGTCATAGAAAGGTCATTGGGAGCAAATGGATATTTCGCACCAAATTTAAAGCCGACACTACCTTGGACAAATACAAAGCCCGGCTTGTGGTGCAAGGTTTTCACCAAAAAGAAAGCATTGACTTTGACGAGACCTTTGCACCCACTGCTCGAATGACGACAATCCGTCTCTTACTCAATCTGCCCGCACACTACACATGGCTAGTCTATCAGATGGATGTCAGGAGTGCCTTCCTCAATGGCATTCTTGAGGAAGAGGTATATGTTGAGCAACCTCCGGGTTTCCCACTCCATGGGTGCGAGGACAAAGTCTTCCGCTTGCATAAAGCTCTTTATGGGCTTAAGCAAGCCCCTCGAGCGTGGTATCATCGCATCAACAAATTTTTTTGCAGCCAAGGTTTTCAACCATCTCACTGTGATTCCAATATATCTATATCCACATAGATCAAGGGATGGTTTGCTACCTAGTTCTGTATGTCGATGACCTCATCATTTCTGGTTCACATCAAGCCAAAGTGGCTGATATCATGGCACAATTGAGACGAACCTTTGAGATGACTGATCTCGGGCTTCTCTCATATTTCCTTGGCGTGGATGTGGTCCAACATCTTGATGGTATTTTTGTGTCCCAACAAAAGTATTGTCTACAACTCATTACTTCTTACTTTCCTGATGGTGCTATCCTTGTGGCTACCCCATTGGATCCCACCATCAAACTATCAAAGGAAGAGCGAGCCTACCGCCAAGTGGTTGGGAAACTTATATGGCTCACAAATTCTCGACCTGACATTTCCTATACATGAGGTTTGCAAGATTGGCATGCGGGTGGAGTTTGATGAGCATTTTGTTGCTCTCCAGGGACAAAGCAACATGCCAGGTTGTTTGGGAAGGCGGAGTGGAGAATGGGATTTACAAACTTTGAGCGCTCTCTTCTCTGGTAGGTATTGAGCTAGGTGATTTGTGGCAGTTTCGTCATGGCCACTTGAATGTGGATACGTTGCGGTGGGATTTCCGGGACCAGATGGGTGATGGCTTGCGAGATGTTGGAAGCAGACAGGGACATTCCAGTTCTTGCCGCCGCGCCCCCACATAGCATGAGTATACCGTAGGTGGTATTAGAGCCTAATCTTGCTTCAACTGTGTGCCCGCCCGTATTAGGTTTTTTCTCATTTTTCCCAACTCTCCATATTTTTTTCCCATTTTTTCCTATTTTTCCATGGCTTGGGTGGCTGCCCTGTGATGGCAGGAGGACCCAATTGCTGGCCGACTGCATCAGTATGCATGTGTACACACTCTGGGAGCTGGCCGACTGGTTTGCACAAGTCGTGGACTTCTCAGATGCAGGCCGACACCCTTTCTGCTGGCCGATTGTTCACATATGCTGGTCGTGGGTTTTCTTGTCCTGTCGGCTGTCCTTGATGCAGGCCGACTGCATGTTTGGGGCCATATAAAATGGCCCCATTGCCTCCATGCCATTGTATCTTGTTTTTCGAGATTTTCCTTGTGTATATAGAGCAGAGTTACACGCCTCTCTCTCTCTCTCTCTCTCTCTCTCTCTCCATTGCTGTATTTTTCTGCACTTGCTCTTGTGTTCTCAGATTTTGTCTTCATCTCCGTTGCATATTCTGACAGGTTCCAGAGTGCGAACAAGGTACATGTAGACACTCTGCAGTTGGGCACCATTGCAAGTCCTTGGGCACCATCTTGTGAACAATATGTGCGTCAACACTTAAAATGTAATAGCCGCAATGCACAAAACAATTGAAAGATACATCATTGCAGGAACAAGAAACAGTCAGCATTCCCATTTCCGTTTCCGATTCCTAATCTCACCTCAGTACTTTCCTACGATTTTCCCAAGTAAGTTTTGATTTTCCCCAATTTTCCTTGTTCTCTCTATTAGATTATGATCTGTCCCAAGTTTCTCCTCTATTTCACTCAGCTTTTTTCATGATTTCTATTTACACATACTATATAATGTTAAAAGACACGACGCTTTTGTTTCCTGGTTTCAAGCTGTTTTGGCTGCGCAGACATCATCCATTTTCGTTGCATGCAACTATGATTTTTGATCGATCAACTGCACAATTGTACTAGTCCAAATGGCTTTGAAAATCGCGCTATATTTGAGTGAATTATGAGGTTGGGAAAGTTCTTTAGTTTTGGATCCTTTTCTCACTGCAAAAAGGGGGTTAGGATTATTAAAGGTATATGGGGGGTCGATAGAGACACACGTCCCCACACATGCACACACAGAGTAGGTTAAGCATTTGTTGTATTTTGAGTGAGTTTGTGCTGGTTTTCCATGTCATTTGTGTTCTTTTTGAAACTAAGTACAGTTAGCCTTGGCAGCTTTAACCCCTCAAATATGAGCAAGAGGGATGGCCATTGGAACCTTGCATTGTGGTAGGGGGTTAGGATTATTGAGGGCATACAAGGGGCGATAGACACACACATGGCCCCGCGCATGCACACACAGAGTAGGGTAAGCATTTGTTGCATTTTGAGTGAGTTTGTGCTAGTCTTCCACTGCCATTTGTGTTCTTTTTTGAAACTAAGTACAGTTAGCCTTGGTGGCTTTAATGCCTCAAATCTGACCAAGAGGCATGGGCATTGGAACCATGCGGTGTTGCTTTGTGAGTGAATCTTGCTTTCATGCTTTCTTTTAGTTAGTCAAAAGGCTGAGTATCTGATCTACTGATTAATCTAAAACCCTTGTGCTAGGATAATTGGCATCTAGTTATGTACATAAATGTTAAAAGTTCTTATCGGTTGGTCTTGTCCCTTTCGGTGTTTTGGAATGGCATACTCTTTCACTAGAGACCTGAAATGCAAACAAAAGGTCTTATTTGAAGCTCTTTATAAGCTCTGCTTTTAGGCACAAGCC
This sequence comes from Cibotium barometz, assembly GCF_041138505.1. NCBI lineage: Eukaryota > Viridiplantae > Streptophyta > Polypodiopsida > Cyatheales > Cibotiaceae > Cibotium > Cibotium barometz. The sequence continues at coordinate 1,471,652 of NC_141061.1, forward strand.
GTGCATTGCATATATTCTAATTGCTAAGAAAATTGATTGTAGGCATTTCTTTTTCGTTACACATGGTGTCCTTAATTTTGAACTTTTTGAGTAAGTTGGTTTAGTTGGGCCCAATGTTTCATAAGTAGTCTTGTGGTAGGAGATAGAAGTTTTGGCTTGCTATGCTGTAAGTCTTTCTCACATGTACATATTACTTGTTCTTGAACAGTGGGCGCAAGAAAGCTTGTGTAGTCTACTGTTTTATGCAAATGATTGGTGCTCTAGCCAAGCAATCTACAGATCGTGCAATAGTGTGGAGTGCTAGCATTTGTCAGGGACTTGCCACATCATTGCTCTCATCAGCATTTGAGAGTTGGTTGGTAGCCGAGCATGAGAAGGTAAGTTGTCTTCTCTCAATCTATTCAATTTTCACTTGATTCAAGGATGTAAATATATGCTTTCTTGCTGCCATACCAGATCAGTATGCCTACTTACAATGTAGTCGTTATCTTGAGACTAATTTGGTCGTTATCTTGAGACTAATTTGGTACTGTTTGGATGAGCTAGCTGGTTGTCACTGGTAGGCCACCTTACATGTGGGCCTTTTAAATCGTTAGCCTCTCCTCCTCCAGTAGGGTGAAGGTTCTTCTAGGGTGATGAAGAATTTCAATGGCAAGGCAAAGGGAATGTTGTGCAATAAGGAGAAGAAGCAATGTTTAAGAAGAAGAAGATGATACAGGAGAAGTTATAGACTAAGGGATGGCATGAAAGAGTTTATGAAAGGGCGTGCAGAGGCAGATTGGTTTGTGAGAAGATTACTACAGAGACAAAGATTCTTGGAGATACAAAGAAAGATGGTGACAGAGTGCAGCAAAGACACCAAACCTACAGCTGAGATAATGGATACCATAACCGGGATCATGACCACCATCACATACACAATATTGCATAACTGTTGCTACTTTGTTTGAAAAAGATGGTATCCTGTTTTGTTTTTGAAGCCACGTTTGGCACAATGCGCTATTGTATTGGTCCAAACTCCCATCTTCCAAGCTTGTACTCCAGAAAATCTAAAAGCAAGGGGTCATGCTGGTGGCATCCACAAAAGGCAGAGGATTCATAGAACTACTTGACAATCATATGTTGCGAATTTCCACCTCCCATCAGCTTCCCTTCTTCCTATGCTGCCACCATCTACATCCTCAAGGCTGAGAACCCATTAGATCCTAGCAACTACAAGAGTATGATGATTGGCCAAGCTCTATGGATTTCATAGTTACCGCGGAACGGCGTTCCGCCTTCCTGGAACGCCGGAATGCCGGAACGAAGCCCAAGGCGTGCCCGGAACGTGGAAACGGGAGCCGGAACGGAGCGCTTGCCGGGGAACGTGGCGGAACGCGTGTCGGAACGCCGGAACGCTAGGGCGGAACGCACGTTCCGGGCGTTCCGGAAAAGTGTACTTTCGCTAAGTCGCCGGCGGCCGTTTTTTTCCAGCGTACGGCTCTTTTTTGCTTCTGCGCCTGCTTCGTTGGCTGCGCCTGCTGCTTGAGTGCTCTCCCTACCACTCCACCCTTCCTCTTCGCTGCCCCCTTGGCTGCCCCACACTCTCCATTCCACCTACTACCCCACCCTTCCTCTTGGCTGCCCCACACTCTCCCTACCTTGAGCCTTGGCTGCCCCACAGTGCACACTCTCCCTACCTCCTCTTGGCCCCTCCTCTAGGCTCTTGGGCCTTGGCAAGTTGGCCCCTTCTTTTGCTCGGGTGGCACTCGTGACTCGAGTCTTGAGCACCCAGCAGGTAAGATTTAAAATTTACGCAATGAACATTGGATTTTGGAGATTCTAGTTTGCTGCGTTTTTTTCCACTTTGTGGACACTTTACTTATGTCTCATGCAAGGGCATTTTGCATGTTTTTTTAATTTTCAGCCATTTATCAATTTCAATGGCACCTCCTCGTGGCATAGATGCAGAAAACAGATCCCCTTGGTGGAATAAGGTGGATCTTGTGTCCAGATATGATAGTGCAAGAGGAGGAGGGTCACGCAAGTGGAAGTGCCACTTTTGTGGATCCATTAAGACTGGAGGCACGGATCGTGTGCAAGCCCATTTGTTGGGGGTTAGAGGCAAAGGCATTTCTGTTTAACCTACAGTGTCAGGAGCAGATATCATACGATTGCAGGCACTTGCAGATAGACTTGATGCAGCAGGGAGTCGGCCCTCTGTTCTTGATCCTCGAGGTACATCATCATCAGCTACACCTGCAGGCGTGGCATCTTCAGCGAGTGCATCTACCCCATTATTTGGGGCTGCTCCACAGCCATCCGCACATGGAACAAATGCTTCCCAGACCCAGGCTTCACGAGGTCCAGTGCAGGCTAGTCTTGTGGCATCATGGCACCCTGGGAGGAGGGCACAAGTAGATGCATCAGTGGCACGGTTTTTTTATGCTGCAGATGTTCCTTTGGTAAAGGCCCGCAACCCATACTTTGCAGATATGGTGAAGGAGATTGCTTCTTTCGGACCTGGCTATGCTCCACCTTCATCCGAGGCATTGCGGACTACACTTCTAGCCACAGAGAGGACGGCCATAGAGGATGCCTTGGGACCCATTCAGGATGTATGGCGTAGATGTGGCGTCACTATCATGGGTGATGGTTGGAGTGACACCAGGAGCCGCTCCATTCAGGGTATCCTTGCCTACTCCAGAGGATGTAGCTTTTTTATTAAAGCTATTGACAATTCAGAGGCGAGCAAAACTGCAGAGAGATTGGCAAATATTTGGAGTGAAGCCATTGAGTACGTGGGTCCCAATAATGTCATCCAGTTTGTTTCTGATGGAGAGAACTCAAACAGGGCAGCAGGGAGGATCATTGAGGATAGGTACCCACATATTTGCTTCACTCCTTGCATGTCACATGGGCTCAACAATCTCCTCAAAGATATTGGTAAGATGCAGTGGGTGGAGCCTTCTATTGAAATGGGCAATCACATTGTTTCATTTATCACTCGCCACCACTACATTTTGGCTGTATTTCGACAGAGATCCCCAAAGGATCTCTTAAAGTATTCAGATACACGCTTTGCATATAATTTCCTTATGCTAAAGCGTCTTTTTGAAGTGAAGAATCATTTGAGGCAGCTTGTAGTGTGTGAGGAGTGGGATGCATGGCGAGAGCGTACCTCAGTGGCAGGTATTCGATGCAGGTCCATTGTTCTTGATGACACTTTTTGGGACACTGTTGAGGTATTGTTGCAGGTTGTGCAGCCAATCATTCTTATGTTGAGGCTTCTTGATGGAGATGAGCCTTGCATTGGCAAGGTGTATGAGGGGATGGACAGGATGATTGAGAGAATCCTATCTCTACAGACTTTGGATGGGGGTAGGAGACAGGAGCTATCTCGTCTTGCGAGACAGGCAGGTGGACAGAGTATCACTCTGCATTAGAGGTTGCTGCATTTGTGGTGGATCCAGAATTTCAAGGCAAAGGACAAGAGACAGATGCAGAGGTTGTGCAGGGTTGGGAGGATATCTTGAGGAAGCTTGTACCCAGTGCAGATGATAGGAGGAGGGTTCGTGAAGACCTTTCCTTCTATCGACAAAAGAGAGGCCTCTTCGCTTTGCAGGATGCACAGAATGATAGGTTCAAGATATCTAGTGCACGGTGGTGGGAGGATTATGGGGCAGATACACCATTGCTGCAAAGATTGGCCATTCGAGTGCTTAGCCAAGGTGCTAGCTCCTCGCCATGTGAGCGCTTATGGAGCAGTTTTGGGAACATTGCAAGCAAGAAGAGGAACAGGCTTGGTGTCCAGAAGGCAAATGACCTTGTATTTGTTAATGCAAACTTGCGTTTGCTTAACAAGTTCAGGGCTGAGTGTACTCTAGAGCCATTTATTGGATTTTGCCTTGATCTTGATGACAATGATGGTGAGGATCAGCCAGAGCGAGAGGATGATGTGGAGCAGCATGAGGATGAGCAGATTGAGGGACAGCCTGGACAGGAGGATGAGATCCCACTTGCTGATGACTAGTCTTTGACTCACCAGTTACCTTGGCCCTTGAGGCTAGTTTTGTGCTTGTCATGCGATGTACTTTCTTTTTCAGTTTCTATATATCCACATGCGATGTACTTTCTTTTCAGTTTCTATTTGAAGTCTGGACTCTTCAAATTTTTAATGTTTAAGACTTTAAAGTTTAATCTTGGATATTTTAAATGTTTTTAGTCCTAAATGCCGACATGTCATATGACGTGGCGTTCCGTGACATTCCCGATCCGCTCCCGTTCCCGCTCCCGCTCCTGTTCCAGTATCCGACGTTCCCGGAACGTTCCCATTCCGTGGTAACTATGGTAGAGATAGGATTCTCTCAATCATCCTGTCCATCCCCTGATACACCTTGCCAATGCAAGGCTCATCTTCATCAAAAAGCCTCAACATAAGAATGATTGGCCGGACAACCTGCAACAATACCTCAACAGTGTCCCAAAAAGTGTCAACAAGAACAATGGACTTGCATCGAATACCTGCCACTGAGGTACGCTCTCGCCATGCATCCCACTCCTCACAAACTACAAGCTACCTCAAATGATTCTTCACTTCAAAAAGACGCTTTAGCATAAGGAAATTATATGCAAAGCGTGTATCTGAATACTTTAAGAGATCCTTTGGGGATCTCTGTCGAAATACAGCCAAAATGTAGTGGTGGCGAGTGATAAATGAAACAATGTGATTGCCCATTTCAATAGAAGGCTCCACCCACTGCATCTTACCAATATCTTTGAGGAGATTGTTGAGCCCATGTGACATGCAAGGAGTGAAGCAAATATGTGGGTACCTATCCTCAATGATCCTCCCTGCTGCCCTGTTTGAGTTCTCTCCATCAGAAACAAACTGGATGACATTATTGGGACCCACGTACTCAATGGCTTCACTCCAAATATTTGCCAATCTCTCTGCAGTTTTGCTCGCCTCTGAATTGTTAATAGCTTTAATAAAAAAGCTACATCCTCTGGAGTAGGCAAGGATACCCTGAATGGAGCGGCTCTTGGTGTCACTCCAACCATCACCCATGATAGTGACGCCACATCTACGCCATACATCCTAAATGGGTCCCAAGGCATCCTCTATGGCCGTCCTCTCTGTGGCTAGAAGTGTAGTGCGCAATGCCTCGGATGAAGGTGGAGCATAGCCAGGTCCGAAAGAAGCAATCTCCTTCACCATATCTGCAAAGTATGGGTTGCGGGCCTTTACCAAAGGAACATCTGCAGCATAAAAAAACCGTGCCACTGATGCATCTACTTGTGCCCTCCTCCCAGGGTGCCATGATGCCACAAGACTAGCCTGCATTGGACCTCGTGAAGCCTGGGTCTGGGAAGCATTTGTTCCATGTGCGGATGGCTGTGGAGCAGCCCCAAATAATGGGGTAGATGCACTCGCTGAAGATGCCACGCCTGCAGGTGTAGCTGATGATGATGTACCTCGAGGATCAAGAACAGAGGGCCGACTCCCTGCTGCATCAAGTCTATCTGCAAGTGCCTGCAATCGTATGATATCTGCTCCTGACACTGTAGGTTAAACAGAAATGCCTTTGCCTCTAACCCCCAACAAATGGGCTCGCACACGATCCGTGCCTCCAGTCTTAATGGATCCACAAAAGTGGCACTTCCACTTGCGTGATCCTCCTCCTCTTGCACTATCATATCTGGACACAAGATCCACCTCATTCCACCAAGGGGATCTGTTTTCTGCATCTATGCCACGAGGAGGTGCCATTGAAATTGATAAATGGCTGAAAATTAAAAAAACATGCAAAATGCCCTTGCATGAGACATAAGTAAAGTGTCCACAAAGTGGAAAAAAACGCAGCAAACTAGAATCTCCAAAATCCAATGTTCATTGCGTAAATTGTAAATCTTACCTGCTGAGTGCTCAAGACTCGAGTCACGAGTGCCACCCGAGCAAAAGAAGGGGCCAACTTGCCAAGGCCCAAGAGCCTAGAGGAGGGGCCAAGAGGAGGTAGGGAGAGTGTGCACTGTGGGGCAGCCAAGGCTCAAGGTAGGGAGAGTGTGGGGCAGCCAAGAGGAAGGGTGGGGTAGTAGATGGAATGGAGAGTGTGGGGCAGCCAAGGGGGCAGCGAAGAGGAAGGGTGGAGTGGTAGGGAGAGCACTCAAGCAGCAGGCGCAGCCAACGAAGCAGGCGCAGAAGCGAAAAAGAGCGGTACGTTGGAAAAAAACGGCCGCCGGCGACTTAGCGAAAGTACACTTTTCCGGAACGCCCGGAACGTGCGTTCCGCCCTAGCGTTCCGACACGCGTTCCGCCACGTTCCCCGGCAAGCGCTCCGTTCCGGCTCCCGTTTCCACGTTCCGGGCACGCCTTGGGCTTCGTTCCGACGTTCCAGGAAGGCGGAACGTCGTTCCGCGGTAACTATGATCTCTACAGACTTTGGATGGGGGTAGGAGACAGGAGCTATCTCGTCTTGCGAGACAGGCAGGTGGACAGAGTATCACTCTGCATTAGAGGCTGCTGCATTTGTGGTGGATCCAGAATTTCAAGGCAAAGGACAAGAGACAGATGCAGAGGTTGTGCAGGGTTGGGAGGATATCTTGAGGAAGCTTGTACCCAGTGCAGATGATAGGAGGAGGGTTCGTGAAGACCTTTCCTTCTATCGACAAAAGAGAGACCTCTTCGCTTTGCAGGATGCACAGAATGATAGGTTCAAGATATCCAGTGCACGGTGGTGGGAGGATTATGGGGCAGATACACCATTGCTGCAAAGATTGGCCATTCGAGTGCTTAGCCAGGGTGCTAGCTCCTCGCCATGTGAGCGCTTATGGAGCAGTTTTGGGAACATTGCAAGCAAGAAGAGGAATAGGCTTGGTGTCCAGAAGGCAAATGACCTTGTATTTGTTAATGCAAACTTGCGTTTGCTTAACAAGTTTAGGGCTGAGTGTACTCCAGAGCCATTTATTGGATTTTGCCTTGATCTTGATGACAATGATGGTGAGGATCAGCCAGAGGGAGAGGATGATGTGGAGCAGCATGAGGATGAGCAGATTGAGGGACAGCCTGGACAGGAGGATGAGATCCCACTTGCTGATGACTAGTCTTTGACTCACCAGTTACCTTGGCCCTATTGAAGGCACTCAAGGGTTAGGGTTAGGGTTTACACAGGTTCAAGCAAGCAAGCGTGGAAACCAAGATAGAGGAGTGAACACGACTTCCAGTATGCTTCAATGAATGAAAAGTGAAGTACAATAGCCACATGATAGTGACCCTAAAAGATAAGTGTTCACATGTCCGGCCATAAATGTGCCGGGTGGACCAAAACACTTATAAACTGCATATAAGTGAAACTAACCTAAACTGGGGGAAAAAACCTCCACTAACTGAAGTAAAAAGTGTCCCAGTAATCTACTGATGATCACTAGCACTCCTCTGGGTGCATACACAGCATAAAACCCAACAAACCCCCCTGGAGTGATATGTGATCACTGTACATCATCCACCAAAAGGAAACAAATTCAAAGCATTGCGGAATGCTTCAAATTTCGGACGTGGTAATGCCTTGGTGAAGATGTCTGCCACATTCTGATCTGTAGGACAGTAGATCAGACTGATATCTCCTGCCTGGAGTCTCTCTCGAACAAAATGATAGTGGATCTCAATGTGTTTCGTGCGAGCATGAAACACAGGATTCCTGGCCACAGCAATGGCACTCTGACTATCAGTATAGATAGGTGTAGACTCCTCCACTGAAATATCCATATCAGTCATGAGACGACGCAGCCAAACACACTCAACAGTAGTAGTGTAGGCTGCTCTGTACTCTGCCTCACAAGACAAAGTGGCCACTGTGGTCTGTTTCTTGCTTAGCCAAGAAATGCATGAAGCGCCAAGGAAGAAACAATTTCCACTAGTGGAATGTCTGGTATCAAAGTCACCAGCCCAATCTGAATCACTGTAAGCATGTAACTGCATGTCACCCCCCTCAGGATAAAGCAAACCAAGAGACGAGGTACCCTGCAAATAACGGAATACACGCTTCACAGCTTGCCAATGTGACAACCGTGGGCTCTGCATGAATCTGCTTAACTGAGAGACTGCATACTGAATATCTGGCCTTGTATTACACAAGTAAATGAGGCACCCAACAGCCTGAGCATATGTAGGGGCATCAAAGGAAACACTGTCATCTTGTAGTGACAGTTTCATCCCAGGCTCCATAGGAGTACTAATAGGCTTGCAATCCTGAAATTTAAACTTCTCCAGAAGTTTAGCAACATAACGTGATTGCAACAACCCAATGCCTCTGTTATCCTGCACAAACTGTATGCCCAAATAGTAATGTACAAGGCCCAAGTCAGACATGTCAAATGTCTGTTGCAGTATCTCCTTAAAAGCTGCAATTTTGTCATCATTTGATCCCATGAGCAAGAGATCATCCACATAAAGACTGATGACCAGCAGATCTGTCTCTTCTTTCTTCACATACAAAGTGGCCTCTGATGGACTGTTCACAAATCCCTGAGTGAGTAGAAAAGCATCTATTTTTGCATACCAAGCTCGTGGAGCTTGTTTCAAACCATACAAGGCCTTTTTCAGCCTGCATACTTTCCCCTCATGACCATGTTCTGCAAATCCCATGGGCTGAAACACATAAACTTCCTCCTCGAGGTCCCCATGTAGGAATGCAGTCTTTATGTCCAACTGGTGAACAACCCAACCACGATGTGCAGCCAATGCAATGACACACCTAAGACATACGGGATGTAGGAGCAAATGTCTCCTCATAATCAATGCCCTTCTTCTCTGCATAGCCCTTTGCAACTAGACGGGCTTTGTACCTGTCAATGGATCCATCTGCATGTCTTTTCAACTTGTAGACCCATTTAGTACCAATGGCTTTCTTGCCTTTGGGCAGATCAACCAAATCCCATGTTTGATTCTTTTTAATAGAATCAATCTCATCCTGCATGGCTTTGTTCCAATGCACATTATCTCGTGCATCCACAAATGAATCAGGCTCATCATCATCCTGTAAACTGGCTGCCATAACCAGATTCAAATCCATGATGTGTGCATGCTCATTGGTCCTTGTTTCCCTACGAGTACGACCAGCAAGAGGACCCTCTAAGTGGCTGTCCTGTAATGTCCTCAAATACCATCTAGGTATATGTCTGACCTGTGGTGCCTGCTGTCCCATATTTGGTTCAGCTTCTGGCTGATTTGGCTGCTGAATTTCTGCACCACCTACATCATTTGCTGGCTGTCCAGTACCCTCATGAGTTGGATCACCAACTGTGGAATGAAACTCCATGGGTAGTAGACCTTCAAACACATCATTTTCAGCCTGATTTGCCTCATAACCAGCCATGGATATCTCTGATTTTTCATCAAAAATCACATCCCGACTGATGAATATCTTCCTGGATAGTGGGTCATATAACCTGTAGCCCTTGCTCTCACGGCTATACCCAACAAAAATGCATTTTGTGGCTTTATCATCCAGCTTCCTCCTCAACTCTTTGGGTATGTGTGCATATGCAAGACACCCAAAGATACGAAAATGCGATACAGAAGGCTTGCGGCCATGCCAAGCCTCAAAAGGAGTAATAGAAACCAATGCCTTTGTGGGACATCGATTCAAAATATGACAAGCACACATTACTGCTTCCACCCAAAAGATACGTGGTAGTCTTTTTGCCTTTAGCATACATCTGGCCATCTCCATGAGTGACCGATTCTTTCTTTCTGCAACCCCATTCTGCTGTGGAGTGTAAGGAGTAGTATACTGATGTTTTATACCTCTACTCCCAAGAAAGGAATTCAGCACATGTGACATATATTCCCCCCCTCGGTCAGAACGGAGAGTTTTCACCTTGCATCCTGACTCTGTCTCAGCAAGTGCTACAAAGGCCAAAAATGCATCATATACCTGTGATTTCTGTGTCAAAGGATAGACCCAGCATATACGAGAGAAGTCATCAATAAATGTTGCAAAATAAAAGCAACCACCTAATGACTTTGTCTGCATGGGACCACAAAGATCACTGTGTATAAGTTGCAACTTTGTAGTTGCTCTTAGAGCCTGATCACGTGGGAAGGAAAACCTGTGCATTTTTCCCAAAATACATCCTTCACAAATGTGATCTGGAGGCTTCTCCATGAGAGGTAGATCTGTAAACATATTATGTCGCTGCATAAGCATAAGACTACCAAAATTTACATGCCCCATGCGAGCATGCCATAACTCCGCATCAACCATAGCTGGAGTAAGAGTGAATGCATGATAAGCAGACTGATCCACTGGCTGAAATGCATCCAACTCATAAAGTCCATGACATAATGTACCAGTAAGCATCAAGGTCAAGGCATTTGCTTTGTCTCTGACCATGCATTTATCATCATCAAAGTAGACCTGCATTCCACAATGTGCTAAAGAAGAAATGGACAACAAATTCTTCTTTATCCCTGGTACATATAAGGCATCTGTAAGGCGGAGAATGGAGCCATCAATGGCTGTAAGCTGAATCTCCCCAATGCCACAAACTGGATATGAAGCATTGTTGGCACACTGAACAGTTTTGCCAACAGGGGCAGGGCCAACATGACTAAACAAATCCCTGCGAGATGTGATATGCTTTGAGGCACCACTATCAAAATACCAAGTACATGCATGCTCTGTCAAACTGAGTGCCTGTGAAGACCAAGAGGCATCATAGCTGCATGTATAAAAACAGTAATCCCTGTCCTCAACAAAAGAAGCAGTCTCTGGAGGAGCTTTAGGAGTATCATTAACTGACATCCCAGCTTCCTTTGCCTTCTCTTTGGCAATCCTCTTCCTACATTCCGTGATGTAGTGACCTGGCTTCTTACAGTAATGACATTTGCCCTTCTTCTTGGGCTGTCCATCACCTTTCTTGGTATCCTGTGAAGAACCACCATCACCTGAGTTTTGATTTGCACTCTTTGGCTGAGTTTTTCCTTTCCCCTTTTGACCTGTAGTAAATGCTTGTTCAGCATTTGTGTTCATATTCATATTCTTCCTCATTTGCTCCTCTTGTAGTAAGAGAGCAACAAGTTCCTGATACTTGAGGGGTTCAACAGCATTCCTCATGCTGAGGTTCAAAGAGGTATGGAAAGCCAAGTAAGATCTTGGCAAAGAGTGCAAGATGGTGGACACAAGCTGTGTCTCAGGAATAATCTCATCCACATTGATGAGTTGCTCTCTCAAATCCTGCAGCTTGTTTAAGTGGCTAGACATATCATCTCCTTCATTCATTTTCTGATTTTCAAGCTCTCTTTTCAAAAATGAGATTCTAGCCTCATTACGAGCAGCATACATCTGCTCCAGAGTCACCCATGCATTCTGTGAAGAGCCAGCTGAACGAATATGAGGTATAATGGACCTCTGTACTGACAATGCAATGAGTGACAAAGCTTGTGCATCCCTGGCATCCCATGTCTTTTGAGCATTTGTTCTCTGAACAGGCAATGGCTGTCCTGGATCCTGTACCTGTTGTCCTCGTCCACGAGCACCCCTTGGGGAGGAGTCTCTAGAGCCAATGGACCTGGACGTGGTTCATCACCACTAACAAAATCCCAAAGACCTTTTGCCACAAGCACATTTTTCAGCATAAAACTCCACAAGGAGTAGTTCGTGCCATCCAATTTGTCTTCCTTAGACAAATATGTGAATACATCACTTTGCTGTTGATTTGCCATTATGCTTTACGCACAATGTTGTACCTGTTTACCAAAAAACCCAATAGCAAAAAACCTGATAACAACTGTACTCCACTGAATACAGTTCACCCAAATCTGCCTGCACTCTCAATCCTCTGAATGTGCAGCTCAATGCACCAATGACTGAGTAGAGCAGCAAATGGCGTACACAATGCCAAAATGCCCCAAAAATGCCCAAATTTGCTGCACCCAAACTGTGCAAAAAACCTGTATATTTCCTTGCTAGAAAATCTGCCTGTTGTGCCTGTATATTTTCACAGAGAAAATAAAAATGCCCAAAAAATCAAAACTTGTAATGCTTACCAGCTGAGATTTCAACAGGTACAAGTTGACTGTAGTGTGCAGATACGTAGACTGTTGTACTGTGCAGGTAAAGATGACTGTACGGAGCAGACTGCAGGTATGATGACTGTACGGCGGATGTACTCAGCTGGTACTGTACGGAGCACTGTACGGAGCAGTGCGAACAGGTACACAACAGGTACTCGTTGTAGGTAGTTGCAGGTACTCGTAGCAAGTACAGTCAACTGTATGCAGGTACAGTACGAAAGCAGTCCTCTGTAAGCAAGCAGGTACAGTACGGGTACTGAGGCGACTGTGATACAGATATGCGTTGCAGGTACTGAGCTTGGTACGTTGACTGTGCTGAGCACAGTACGGAGCAGGGCGACGCCTTTTGCAGCACACGACTGAGTCAGCGTTGACAAGTACAGTCGACGCTGACTGTACGGAGCAGGTAGTACGGGTGCTGACAGCAACGATAGGTACGGCAGCTGCTTCAGGCAACGATTTGCAGGCGGCGCACAGTTGTACGGGCTGCAACCAAAAAAAAAACGTACGGGAGTTGTACGATCAGCAGCAAGAGAAGCCTGGCAGTGTTAAGCAGTACGGGCAGGTCAAGGGCAGGCCAACTTGGCTCTGATACCAATTGAAGGCACTCAAGGGTTAGGGTTAGGGTTTACACAGGTTCAAGCAAGCAAGCGTGGAAACCAAGATAGAGGAGTGAACACGACTTCCAGTATGCTTCAATGAATGAAAAGTGAAGTACAATAGCCACATGATAGTGACCCTAAAAGATAAGTGTTCACATGTCCGGCCATAAATGTGCCGGGTGGACCAAAACACTTATAAACTGCGTATAAGTGAAACTAACCTAAACTGGGGGAAAAAACCTCCACTAACTGAAGTAAAAAGTGCCCCAGTAATCTACTGATGATCACTAGCACTCCTCTGGGTGCATACACAGCATAAAACCCAACACCTTGAGGCTAGTTTTGTACTTGTCATGCGATGTACTTTCTTTTTCAGTTTCTATATATCCACATGCGATGTACTTTCTTTTCAGTTTCTATTTGGAGTCTGGACTCTTCAAATTTTTAATGTTTAAGACTTTAAAGTTTAATCTTGGATATTTTAAATGTTTTGTCATTTTAGTCCTAAATGCCGACATGTCATATGACGTGGCGTTCCGCGACGTTCCCGATCCGCTCCCGTTCTCGTTCCCGCTCCTGTTCCAGCATCCGATGTTCCCGGAACGTTCCTGTTCCGTGGTAACTATGGATCTCGGCCTCAGTGGCCCAAGCGACAGTGCCCCACGTAACAATACGGGTGGGAGTCCGATCCATACTGAAAGAGCGTAGGATCCTCTGTTAGACCTGCTAGGCCTTTGGGCGATCCCAAAGATAGTGACGTTGAGACTCCTTGGGGATGGCCACACCTTTGACATAACACTGGTCTGCCCCCAATGGCCAACCAAGTGCCAACTTCTAGGCTCCCATATGCCAACTGCCACATGAAAAGAGTAATCTTCCGCGGCTGAAAGCTGTCCCATAGCAACTTCCAAAAATCTCCGAGAAAAAGCGGCGGGAGGCCCCAACACTGCCAACGTGCTGTTGCTGCGTGTTAATGTAACTTGGTTGAACACAATGCTAATCAATATACTTAAATACACTAAGATTTGATGGACACTTGCGCAAATACAAGAAGTAAATTGCTGAATTGACAAGAGACACACAATGAGCCGGATCGGCCGACTCCTCCCTCAAATAAAGTATATTGATCTTAGGAGAATCAAGTACATAGTGTCATGGGCATTTCTGACCAGATTTCCACAATGCTAATCAATACACTTAAATACACTAAGATTTGATGGACACTTGCTCAAATATAAGAAGTAACTTGGTTGAACACAATGCTAATCAATACACTTAAATACACTAAGATTTGATGGACACTTGCTCAAATACAAGAAGTAAATTGCTAAATTGACAAGAGACACACAATGAGCCGGAACGGCCGACTCCTCCCTCAAATAAAGTATATTGATCTTGGGAGAATCAAGTGTATAGTGTCATGGGCATTTCTGACTAGATTTCCATACCAATGCATATGAATACAGTATTGCAAACAAGTGGTTGTCGATGTAGACTTGCAATCCACACTACCCTCTCAAGTGCCCATGTTCCCTACCATCTGCTCTCTATTGTTCCACCAACACACTTGCAATCCACACTACCCTCTCAAGTGCCCATGTTCCCTACCATCTGCTCTCTATTGTTCCACCAACACATGGTAGTAACAATGTGCAAGAGAGCACGTAAGACAAGAGAACACTACACAGGGTATGTGATCTTGTAATCCGGTTCCTCCCTCCTGCTACTTGCTTCCATATTTAAGCATTAAAGCTTACCAATTACAAGTAGAGTCGATGACAGCGGAAGTCTTCGCGATGGAAGTTCTTGGAGTGATGAGATCTTCAATTTGTTGCATTTCTTCGCGACAAAAGTCTTCAAGAGGATGAAGGGAACCTTGGGAAAGCTTCCCCTATGGTTCAACTTGAGAAAGGAGGGCTGGAATTAGGGTTTTCAACAAAAAGACCAAAAATTACAGCAATAAAGAGAGCTATTTTGTTGAATTTCAGTCATTGGGAGTGTGTAGGAGAGTGATTAGCATCCGGAAACACTCTTGGAAGCTTGAGAAACACCTTAGCAAGCTTGGAAATGGAGTGGGGAAGGAGAAAGTGCAGAAAATGTAGCCCAACAACCCTTATGAAGGAGGCGCTCATCTCTAGAGAGAGGAGGAGTGAGGTGGTGAGTTGTCTAGTGTAGGTGGCAGGCAGGTGCTTTGTGGAGAAAGCTAGAGTGGACACATGGCTGGTTACTCCCTTTGTACAAAGGGGATAAGGTGTGGGCGGTGGACATTGGGTTATGTCCACCTCGGGACATCAGTGTGGGTGAACACCGGGTTGGTCATAATTTATAAGTGAGTTTTGGTCGCCCAAAACGTAATGAAGTGTGTACACACTCACTTATAAATTAGTGCTAACTCCTAAGGCTAGGTTTATGACCAATACTTACCACCTATCACATTCCACATAACCATGTCAGCAAACAGTTTCACACGCATGGTTCGTGGACGGGCGTCCCCTTATCCAAAACTACACATTGGTCAAGCAAGCATGAAAACAGCATGCAATTTCAATTGCAAGCAAGCACATAAAGATGCTATGCAATGCAGCATTGGTATGGACAATTCCCGTTCATGAGACTATACCAAAATAGACGTGCTCCAAGCAAGTACACGAGGTACGAGACCCAATGGAGCACCAATCCACCAAGCATTTCCGGGCATGTACACGGAGGCACAAGTTCCAACGGAAAGCCAAGTCCACAGTATCACATGAGTGGCATCAATCCTCGGCATAAACAACTGCCATGGACATCAATCCAATGTAGATACATGATAAGAAAGCACGGGTGGACCAATTGGGTGGCCAAATGGTGACAGTTAAGCTCTCACGTCACCCTAAAATATCCCACGTAGAGTGTTGCATCATGGTACCCAATGTAGTAAAGCTGAGCCGATAGGAGAAAGTCATGTGGTGGTGGGAAATGATGGCTCTGATCCTACTGTGGTGATGCATTGGGCTTTGGCACGCTTTGCAAAGTGGCTCTGTCTAGTGTCACTTCTCTCGGTCGGGCTCTTGCATCAACGTGGAGGTCGGGTGTAGTGGGTGGATCTGCTCTTGGAGCTCTAGTCTGGAAGAAGTCAGTGAGAGCTCTCTGTGTTGGTCCTCGGGTGGGTGAAGGCTGCAATAAGGATTTCGTGTGTCTACGGAGCTCCAGAAAGAAGAGTCCCCCGGCATCTCTGGTTTGGGAAATCCATGATCTTGGAAAGTGGTCCAAATCGTCTTGGAAGAGGCAGTGGAACCTCCCCCTGATCTCATAGTAGACCGAGCATCGGCATATATAGTGGGCCTCTATCTCAGCGTATGTATGACAAAGCTGGCATATCGTGTCCTCTGGTATAGCTGCCCCCGGCCCATATTAGGTTGTCTCCACTCTGAACTGATGGGATGAGGTGCGGATCTGTCCAATCACACATCGCACTCCAAATGACAGATGTGTGTCCATGTAGCGCGGGTGTATGATGAAACTGTCGTGTGTCACGCAAAGAAGATGATCTTTGTAGAAGGCCATCTTCGTCCCTAGGGACTGAACGGGTGAACGCCAGGTCCTCTGAGTATCCAGTTTCACAATGTCCTTCTTGATGACCTTGTTCAGCTCTGTGCGGTTGAGAGCAAAGGAGGGGGCCTCTATGTTGTATTGAAATGGGGGAGTGCCCCCATCTGCATGCCATGTATACCGAACCAAGTGCTCACCTGTGCATACAAGCAATGTGTATCTCCGTCTAGTGCCAGCTGTCTCGAGATCTCTAGGGTGAGCCGGGGGTATCTATCTAGTGGGAGCTCCCATAATCTGTGCCAGTACGTCAATGTCTACTTTTCTGGCTCCTTGGTTCCAATCCTTGAACTCTTTCACATCTGCAGCAGTCGGATTGATCTCCGGTATCTCCGGTGCCTCTTCATGCTCACCTTCTATGTAGTCCCAGTAATCCTTTCCCATCAGGAAATTTGTCAACCTGAACCTCCAAGCATGGAAGTTGTTCTTGTCAAGCTTCTCAACAACAATCTGGTTTATGTCATCATTTGACATCTTGCCAGACACACAAATTTACCAGAAACAACACTCTGGTTTGTTCTGCACAAACTGCTGTATTTTCTGCAGCGATACTGTACTACACTTAAATGTCACAACCAGTGATCTCAATGTTCATACATACACCCAATGGCAACTGTTTGACCTCATTGCAGCACACACAATGTCTGCACAACCAATCTGTCTTCCTGCAGTTCTTAAAACAAAGTTCTGCATAGAATCGATGGCTTACCCGCAGTGCTCGAACTCGCCTGCTTTCAAAAAAAACGGAGGTCTTAATGCGCCCGAAACGCGTTTTCGGCCTGAAAAATTTAGACAGAATAGTTGCCTCATAGCTTTACTCCCGCAAAGAAAGCTCCTCAATTAGAGATCGTTTGCCAGTGCCTCTCGTAGAGCTCCCGACAAGGGTGTAGTCTCCAACACAAATAAGGAAGAGTAGATGAAGCTCTTACCCTCGTACCGCTTCGTGTGCTTCTCTTGCTTGCAGCTGATACCATGAAAAGATGTAGTGGAGAAGAGAGCTTGAGCTCTTGCAAGTGCACACACACTCACAAAACCCTAAAAGTGAACACACAAGGTGAGAGGCTGAAAATCTTCTTCTTCTTCACACAACACTCAACACACCATATACAAAGATAAGAGAGTACACACAATATGAAAAGGTACTCAACCAAATATATACTAGGGTTCTCTATAGTGTGAACCCAACTAAATGAGCTGGCGCTATAACTATGCCAGTCTCTAGAATGGCTATCACATAGCGTGTCATCCCACTGGCCGCATATCACCCATGATCTCACCAACCATGCCAGTGGTGTAAGTGTGGGGCCTATCTCCCAGGCGGGTCATCAGTGTCCACTGCCTCACTAGATGAGCTCGACATCTCAACATGCTCTAGGTGCATCCTCCTGAGATCATCATCCAAGAAAATAGGAGCTCCCTCTAAGCCTCGTAGTATGACCCTCTCCCTCATGAAGGTGACCCTCTCCGTCTCTCCTGCAAATCTCTCCTGCAAACTGTAGGATGAGGGCTCACTTGCGTGTTGAGTCTTTCCCGGCTCTCCATGCTTTGGTGAAGGGGAGAGGGTCCTTTTCTCTGTAGCCTAGCTTCATGCATAGAAGCTGTCCATCTTTCTCGTCGGGAGTGGAGTTGGGTGTCTCGGCTATACCTGTGACTCGAATGTTGAGGCGGCGGGGATGCCTCATCTTCTTCTCCTCAATGGTGGTGTGAATGTTTTGATGTTCTTCCCTTTGAGTCTCCTCCCTCACTTCTTTACGAATGTTCTTCTTCACCTCCTCAACCCATCCTAATTGCTTGGCTTCGAGTTTTCCCTCCATGTCCTTTGTGATCTCTTGGAGATCTCTTCTTGGAAGGCCTACCGGACAGGTAGACGGGCTAGCATAGCGCAAGTAGGGCAGCGATGCGGAGGGGCTAGTGGGCGGCAGTAGCGAAACAGCGGGCGGCGAATAGAGAGACGGAAAGAGAGAGATGGCGGGGTGTGTTGGGCACAACAACGAGGTGGAACAGGGGGTGATGGGCAGCGGGCGCACAGTGTGAGCGGAGGGGCTAGCGGGCGGCAGTAGCGAACAGAAATGAGAGAGTCAAAGAGAGAGAAAACCTGAGAGATTGGGACGCTGATCTTGCCATATTGTACATTTCACTTTTCATTGGATCACATGGCTGATATCTTACTATATTGGGCACATAGTAGTTGGGAAACGCGTTTCATTCCCTAAAAGAAACGTTGAAACGTTTCCGAAACGTTTCCTTCTGGGAAACACGTTTCTTTCACACGTTTTTTATAACATTTTTTTTCCCCAAAATCCAACGTCAACATCAGGCGGCGGCGAGTTGTTCGATAACATTTTCTTTGGTTTCCGTGCGCCGCCTTCCCCTCCTCGTCACCAGTGAATACGAGCACTGCCCGGCCTGCCCCAAACCTCCACGTTTTCTTCCTCGGGTCGCGTGTCTACAGCCAGGTGTGTTTTTTTAGTCAATCTTGCTTGCTAATTTCAGCCAATTTGGGGCAAGATGGAGATGCTGCAAAATGGAGGTTTTCTTCACAGAGACCTCATTAAGCCTCCAATGTTTGGCTTAGACTTTGCCCAAGGGTCTTAAGCAGCTATGTAATCCATTACATGGCTGATTTTTGTCAATTGAAGTGTTTTGAAAATTGGGGGTTTCTCTACAAGCACACTCCTTCAACAAAATGCCACGCACAAGAGATGATATGGGGACCCGTGTGATCGAATCGGCCTCCTACAAGGGTGGAGGTGCTTCCAAATGGCAGTGCAAGTATTGTAGTTTGCAGTTCGGTGGCAGCATAGACCGGGTGAAGGCCCATTTCACAGGTTTAGCGGGGAAGGGAGTAAGCTCTTGTCCACTTGTGCCGGATGCTATCAAGGCATCATTACAAGAGTGGAAGAGAGCCAAATTCTTAGGCCAAATGAAGTTACCGACAGAAAAGGAGAGGAATGAAGATGAGGAGGAAGATGTGGATGTGTCAATTACAGGGAGTACAAGTGTATCCAAGAAACAAAAGGTTTCAGAAGGCAACTTTGCACCACGGGCACAAAGGTCTCCCATCCCCATTGCCAAGGCCTTGCAAAGAGGGAGCATCAAAGCCAGTCTACAGATGCAGGCAAAGCAAGAGGCCACCCGAGAGCTGACAAAGTTCTCTACACAATGTGCTTTGTCTTTCAATATTGTGCGCACCGCACGATGGAAAAAGGCCATGAGGGCATAGGATGTGAGTGGGAGGGGTGCGGCCTTGCGCACACGGGAGCTCAAAAGGGAGAGACAAGCTGTGGAGATGGAGGTAGAGCCTCTCAAGGAAACATGGAAAAAACATGGATGCACTCCTCTATGTGATGGATGGTCGGATGTTAGAAAAAGGAATGTTTATAACATCCACGTCTCATCATGCAAGGGCACAATTTTCTTGCGTGCCTTAGATGCATCCATGGCAGGCACAGTGGTGACAGGTGAGTACATTTGGCGACACATTCGAGAGGCTGCCATGGAGTTCGGGCCACAGTATATAGTGCAGGTGATCACTGATAATGGCTCAAACTGTGTCTCCATGGGAAGGATGCTTGAGGAGGAGTTTCTTGCCATTCTTTGGACTCCATGTGCTGCTCATACCTTGGACCTCCTCATCGAGGATGTAGCAAAGATAGGTTGGGTGTCAGACATCTTTGAGACTTCTTGCATGATGGTAAAGTTTGTGACAAAGAGGCCAAAGGTGCTTGCTATGTATCGGGCACACAGTGACTTAGAGCTTCTCAAACCTTCTACCACTAGATTTGCATACACATTCATTGTGGTTGAGAGGCTGGTGAGAGTCCAACATGGACTCCTACGCACAGTGGTTTCCATGGAGTGGATGGCTTGGGATGATCATGATAGTCCCAAGGCCATTGCATTTGTACGTGTTGTCAAGAGAGACACTTGGTGGCAAGAGGCTGAAGCTCTCATAAAGGCCATTCAGCCTATTTATAGTGTTCTTCGCATCACGGACATGGAGGGTAGCACTCTGGGACTCCCTTACGAGTTCATGGATAGAATTGGTGAAGCTTTGAACAGCTGCACTGTCTTATCAGCAGAGAGGTATGCTGCATTATGCATGCACTCTTAGTCTCTTTGATTCTTCAATCTTGTATAATATCATGTTTATGAGTCATGACATTATTCTGTATACATTTCATGGCTGTTTTTTTAGGGTTCAAGACATCCGAGCCGTGTGGAACACACGATGGGATTGGTTTCATAGACCAATCCATGCATCTGCTCACATATTGCATCCTCTTTGGAGAAATGAGGAGCAATACAATAATGAGGAGCTTAGAAAACACATATGAACCATTGTTATTGCAAAGTTTGAACCATATGTGTTAGCTCGCACCCATCTAAGGTATTCTCGGGTGCCTTCAAGGCCTCTTGGACAATTTACATGCATTTAAATCTAGGGTTTAGGGTTAAGGCACATGTTCAGTGGGTGACTTTTTTCTCCCATATCACTTGTGCTCCTATTCTTCCTCTAGTGGTCTGCACTCACCTATTCTTATAAAACTTCTTAAGGTTATTTTATCATACAAGTGCAGCTGGCAAGTAAAACTATAAAAAGAGAGAAAGAAAAGACAACACTCTTATGTCCTGTCATCTTAAGGTAATCTTAACATACATGAATGGAATGGTGAGAACGTAGGAACAGATAGGCCTCACCAGCAGATACAATGAACGCCCTCTTTAGAAGAGAATTAAAAATTGGAGGCAAATGCCTGTGAAGTACACACTCAACACCCTTTGCAACGGTGGGATCAGACCTAGGTTTGTGTCTTTGCAACCAGGAGTTCAGCCATTAGGGCAAGGGCCTGTAGCCGCAATCTTCAATCCTTGACAGGTTTGAACTTACTGGATTTTGTTTATTGAATTGGTATGGTATTTGATTTGTACTTTTGGATTAGTGTTCTGCTTGGTATGAACATTAAGGCTTTAGAGATGTTGCTTGCATCTTGTGCAGTCAGGTTTCCGGCAAGAATGGATAAGTGATACCTTCTGGCTAATAAGTTTCGGGGGTTCAGTGGTTGCAATTGGAAGTGCGGGCCTTGCAAATTTTTTAGTGGCACAACAGTCTCTAGGAATTGCAGCTCCATCACTCGCAGCTGCCGTAGGGGCAGTTTTCTCAGCAATTAGTCTCCTCCTGCTGTGGGAAGAAAACTCCTTGCCCTCACATGCTAAACTTATGGGAACAATCAGAAGTTCCTTCCACATTCTCTACGGTGAGTGGTCAAGCACACTGCAATGCAGACCAAGAACACAATTAGATTGGCATATTTTAAGATTGTTCGTTTGTCAGGTAAAATAGTCCTTTTTATTGTCAATGCTGTCTGCAGATAAAAAGGTGATTGCCCTTGGATGGACCCATGCATGCCTTGACTTTGCAAGTACAGTTTTCTGGTTCCTGTGGACTCCGACTCTTGTGGTAAATGCTCTTGAAAACCTTGCATTATGTTCTGATTCAAGTTGCATGAGCTTTTTGTTGAAACTTCAAATTTTTGATGTAAAGCAGCTATGTTCCATATTGTGTTGGTGAAATGTTTGTAGGCAGATGGTCGTGGACTGCACAATGGTATGCTCTTTCCGTGTCTAATGGCCTCTGAGATGTTAGGCAGTGTCATTTCTGCTACGCTCCTGTGTGGGCCTTGGAATGTACGCCCAGAAGGTTTTCTCCGCTGGGTCTTCCTTTGTGCTGCATTTTCTTTGGTAGTGCCAGCTTATGATTATCAGGTACTTCTCTTCATTCTGATTTCTTGCATGAGTCAGGAAGATGCCTGCCTTTGACTTTTGACTAGACCAATGGCTTATGGATAATCAAGTCAGAGTTTTGAGAGTAAATATGTGACTGTGAAATACTTTTGAGTTTTACCTTGGTTTTTCAGGAGATTGGAGTGCTAGTGTCTGCATTTTGTGTCTTCCACATATGCCATGGAATTGCTTGGCCATTCCTAGCGCGTTTAAGGAGCATGTAAGTTTAATCGTTTTCTCCCTTTTCTTTTGGAATCGCTTGGCCATTCCTAGCATGTTTAAGGAGCATGTAACTTTGAATCTACATCTGTCTTGTTTTCCATATTATTTCATGTTAAGGAGCATCTAACCTTGAATCTACAAAACGTCACTCAAGATACACTCTCCCTCCTTCCTTCCTTCCCTCCCCTCTCTTGCTGAATCACCCTCCTTCAGCTTGAGATTCAGAAGCTCACTAAGGTTGAGAATTTGAACCAGGGATTCCTCCATGCTTTAGATGATGGGACCTGACAACCAAGTTCTTTCTCCGAGTGGTCTTTAGTGCAGGATGAGGTGAGTCTGGAAGTGATTCCCATGTCGATAGTTCCAATGAAATCACCATTGGAAGAAGGGCTAGAAGAGGTATAGTAGTGCCTACAGTTTTGATTGGTGGGAGGGAGTTACCTCCTCTGGTTTGTGAGTCTAATAATCAGTTCTTTGCAAATTGGAGCTGCATGTCCAGGTTACAGTGACAAGTTCTGTACAGGTGGAAGTGGAGAGAAGGTGTTACATGTCCTGTATTGATGGGATTCCTCTTGGGGCGGGTTGTAGTTGGGAGTCTAGAGAGCTTAGGGTGGCCAATGTGTATTAGAAAAGCCTAAGGGGATTGCGTAGAGACATTAATTGAATGATTAAGGTGAAAGCCCCAAAGGGCTTTACACCTTAGAGCATTAATTGGCCACCACATGGCAAGCATTTGGCAAGGGAGCGTGTGGCCTAGCACATGGAAATACCAATTACTATGGTTGGGAGGTGAAGAAGGAAGTAAGCCTTTTGATGAAATTATGATTTTTCTCTCTGATGAAATTATGATCTCTGCGTACTTGCTAATTGTTGTAATTAGGGCAGCATACCTGTTAGAGAAGATAGCAAATACAACAGTGATGAACCCACGATGTGATGCGTAAGCCAATTTTGATGATTTCTCCTAATTTGAAGCTGCTGGCAGCTTGCTTTTCCCAGGCGATGATGTTTTTTATTAAATTATTTCAGCACAAGTTGAAGCTTTTATATTCTCTTAGGCTTCATACCTTAGCTTACATATTTCTTAATAGTTTTAATACTTCAATAAAAAGTCTACTTTTATTATCCTCATTACTCGCGTCAACTTTACAGAAAAAAATGACTCATCTGGGAAGAACCCAACCAGCCCTTTGTTGCTGCATAGAAAAATACAGAACCTCCTGCAGCCAACTTTTCTGCAAAATTAGCATTTCTTCCCACTACCAAGTTTTTTAATTTGAACAAAAAATCAGGAAATACCCTGTTTTTATTTGGCTTGTTGATTTTCAACATTTTATTTCCATTTTCTTTTATGCAATAATGGCTTCTTCAAGTCAGGGAAATAGGCTCTTTGTCTGCATTAGTTAGAGGAAGAAGCATGCAGAAAGAAAGAAAGTTGTATTAACGTCTTCAAAAGGCCAAAATGACCTATGAGACCAAAAGGTTACATCATATCATCCTCGGTACAAAATAGTAATAAAGAAAGATAACAAAAATCCAGAGCTGTAAAATCTGATCTGGGTACATGAGCAGAGAGCCCTCATATCACCCTAATACATCCCTCATGGGCCGTTGTGACATGGTGCTCAAGGTGGTAAAACTGAGCCGGTGCGAGGTCCTGCAATGATGCCCGGATCTTCCTGTGGTGGTGTGGGCGAGGGCGAGGGCCATGGGGTCTAGGGCGTCGAGCTCTGCATAACTCAGTGGCTTTGTCGAGTGTCACACGTCTTGACCGAGCTCTTGCACTAGCCTGTGGTCTGGGTATGGTGGGTGGATTGGCCCTCGGAGTGCTGGTATGGAAGAAGTCGGTGAGAGCTCTCTGTGCTGGTCCTCGAGCAAGTACAATTGATCTGGATCTCACTAAGGACTTCCTGTGTCTGCGGAGCTCTAGAAAAAAAAGTCCCAGGCATCTCTGAGATCTGGGAAGTCCATGATCGTGGAAGGTGGTCTGAACCCAGCTCGGAAGAGCCAGTGGATCCTCCCCCGAATCTCATAGTATACAGGGCATCAGCATACGCAGTGATCCTCTGTCTCGGGCTCTGTGTGACAGAGCTGGCATATCCTGTCCTCTGGTGCGGCCGCCATGGGCCCGTATTTGGCAGTGTACTGGAACAGGGGAAGTGCCTCCATCTGCATACCGTGCATGCCAAACCAAGTGCCCACCTGTGCATACCAGCACTTTGTATCTCCCTCGGGTGTCAGCTGTCTCGAGGACTCCAAGGCTAGCCGGGAGTATCAATCTAGTGGAAGCTCCCATAGCCTGTGCCAATATGTCAGTGTCTGGAGTAGAGCCTCTCACTATCGGTGCAGCCCCCATCTCTGCCTATACAATCTCATGTGGCACTGATGGCTTACTCCTAATCATGTGTGATGGCTTACTCCTAATCATGTGTGAGATCATCGCCACTAGGGGCCTCTCCATCGGCTTCCACCCATCATATACCTCCTCTATATCTATCTCGGCCGGCTCTCTCCTGTGGTATACCGTCTCCTCCTGTGGTATAAGCTGGGACCCCAGATGGGGGCACCATACAGCATTGCAAGTGTAACTAGAGTATGAAATAGCCAAAGCTTCGCCCTCGGCTGCTGAAAGTGTATCTGTGAGCATTGCCTCTCTAGCGAGCCAAGGGCTGCATATCCCCTCATCAATCTAGCTTCAGCCGCCTTCCGCATCAAGAACTGAGGTCTAGCAAAAGTGATCCCAAGGTATACATATGAGGTAACATACTCCACAGGCTCTCACTGTATGTAAACTGTACTGTAGATCTACTTATCCATTGTGAGGAGGTGTTAGAGATCATGACCTTGGTCTTTCCAAGGTTCACAGTGAGGTCCCGGTCCTCGCAAAAGGCCCGTAATGCATGCCTCTGCATCCCCTCTAGTGAATCAGAAATAAGAACAATATCATTTGCATATACAAGAGGATCGTTATCGGGGCTCCTGCTAAATGTGCTCTTGGTCCTCCTTGTTTGTCTATTTAATCCGAGATCTCATCAATGTATAGACCAAATAGAGTAGGAGACAAGGGACAGCCCTGCTTCACCCCGATAGTGCTGTGTATGATCTCTGAGTCACCTCCTAGAGCCCGTGCTCTTTCTGTGATTGACTCATAGAGTGTAATGATCCCCCAAAGCATCTTTGTTGGCACTCCCATATCTTGCAATCTCCGCATCAGTCTGGCCCGTGGGACGAGATCAAAAGCTTTGTGGAAATCCACAAAGCAGCAGTATATCCGATGCCTGTGAGCTCTCATAGTGTAAAGATATGATCTAGTGTGGAATGCCCTCTCCTGAAGCCTGCCTGCCCCGATGCTCTGAGTCTCTGCTCCTCGGACCATCTACGAAGCTCATGCTCCAAAATTGAACCATAAATCTTGCCCAAGGTGTGACCAATCACGATAGTCCTGTAGTTGTTGGGGTCCATGGGGTCACTTGCTTTCAAGATGGGTACAATAGTATTTGATGACCAGTTGGCAGGGAAGCCCTCACATAGAGCCCTGTTAAACATGTGAACCAGTAAAGGGGCTAACGTGCCCCTAGCATGGGAGAACTGCTCGATGAGGAGTCCATCATGATCTTGTGCTCTCCCAGTCAGCATCCTGTCAATAGCATCTCTCACCATGCTCAGGTGAAAGAAGGAAGAGTGTGGGGGACGAGGTTCGGGTGGATGGGGGATAGGTGGCTGCTCGGGGGCATGGTAGAGAGAGGTGGCATAGGTGTGCCAGGTGCCGGGTGAAGTAATCGGAGTCGGCAGGCGATGATCTTGGAAGATCCTCCAGGCCTCCTTACAGTTCCTCCCAAGAAATAGCATGTATAGCTCTTGCCCAAGCCTGGCTAGGTAGGCTCTCTTCTTCCTCCGTGTGAGACGTCGGAAGATTACTTGCGCCTGTTGGTGAGTGGTGGATCCTAGTGCCACCTCCGGTTGTAGAAGGGATCGGGTATCACGACATTCCTCATAGTACCAGCAATTCTATGGGACCCAATGAAGAAGCTTCTTCTGGATGCTCATAAGTACCGGAGCAAATTTTTGTGGAGGAGAAATATCAACCCCAACTATCTAGCAGTGTGTCC
Organism: Cibotium barometz; assembly: GCF_041138505.1. Taxonomy (NCBI): domain Eukaryota; kingdom Viridiplantae; phylum Streptophyta; class Polypodiopsida; order Cyatheales; family Cibotiaceae; genus Cibotium; species Cibotium barometz. The sequence continues at coordinate 1,498,012 of NC_141061.1, forward strand.
TCTACTAATCCAAGTATACCCAAGTTCTACACCCCAAGCAACACTCAATGAGTCACTAATCCAAAAGCCAACAGATTTGTGCCAATTAATGAGTGCCCCATCTGCCAAACAAAACTCTTCCAGCACTAGGAAGGAAGGAACATAAGCATATGTGTGAGGCCTCCAAGAACATGGCTGTGTCATCAGCTAACTCAGAGTCAACCAGCTCCTCTTGACTACGAAGAGGCAACCTCAATCCAGAAATACTAGCAGTGGAGCGGAGGAAGATGCTCATGGCCTCTGCAACTATGATATATAATAATGGGACTAAAGGGCAACCCTGCTGTACTAAGCGAGAGATCTGAAACCGCTCTCCTCTATCACTGCAAGCGAGCACACTACTAGGGGCAACATGATACATGCATGAAACTCCTTTGATCCATCTCTGAGGCTAAGAGTATCCCCAAGGAAGTCCCAACCCACTCTATCATAGGCCTTCTCAAAATCCAAGAGAAGAATGGCTAAGGGTTGATTACTCGCTTTGGCCCATTCCACGGCTTCCCAAAACGAGAAAATGTTATCAAAGATGCTCCTTCCGTGTAAGAATCCATTCTGAGTATCATGAATGACATCCTACAAAATTGGTTGCAATCTAATGGTCACTGCCTTAGCAAGAATCTTGTATGCAATCCCAAGTAAGGTGATAGGTCTCCACTGGCCAATCAATGTCATATCCTTACTCTTAGGGATAAGATAGATAATTCCCTTAGTGAGAGAAGAAGGCATAGAACCTGTGTCCCACATCTCTTGGAGAGCCGGTGTGATCTCAGCCCCAATCTCGTCCCAAAAAGTAATGAAAAAAACAGGGGAGAGGCCATCCTTCCCTGGACACTTACCATGAGGTAAGGCATGAAGAGCATGATTGTACTCCTGCATAGAAAAAGGGGCATCCAGAACGTCACACATCTCCTCAGTAATCAAATGTGGCAATGCATTCCAAACCTTCCTCTGTGACTTGTGTCTCAAGTCAGAGTGAGGCTTAGCACTAAGAAGCTGGTGATAGAAATCAGTGGCAATCTGTCTAATCATAGGAGGATCTGAATGAAGAGTGCCATGTGAATCCTGCAATTGCCTGACACTATCTTTGGCATGAGATGGACCGTGAGTAGCAAAGAAATGTTTGTTGCATCTGGGTCCAAAAGGATTCTTGGGCATGGTAACAATACTCCACACGCTGCACAAGAGAGTGATGAAGCTCTACCCTAATAGTAGATAAATAATCTGCAAACCATTGAGCATGAGGATGTTTCTCGTGCTCTTTCTGTAAGGCTGCCATTCTACGTCTAAAAGCCCTTGCTAAATCCAAGGCCTCTTGCCTCTTAGAAAGGGCACATGTGCGATAAAAGTCGCTAATATCACAGAGAGCAAAGGCCAGGCTTTGCGAGGCCTGTGAGAAATCATGAGATCTCGAAATATCAAGCATGCGACGTGATAGCTCTGCATCTGAGAACAAATGATTAGGGATGCATACATGGGGTGCTGATCCATGGCGACTCGGATCTCTAATGCATAAAACCACTGGGCAATGATCTGATTTATGTTGGGGTAAAGGCATTATGCCCACCCTTTTAGTGTGTACAAGCCCATAAGTTTTATAGGACATAGTACACTTAGTACTTTTAATGTACTAAGTGCACTATGTGTACTAGAGCAAATATACATGTGTGATAGGGGAGTCACACACTCATACTTTGTGAGTTGACTTATCCCCACATCTCTCTCTCTCTCTCTCTCTCTCTCTCTCCCTTCTTCTCTGTGTGTGTCTCCCACATGAAACCCTAACTCTTTCAGCTGAGCTTCTTGAGCTCCCTTCAACTGGTATCAGAGCTGCGGTTGTGTCCGTGTGTGCGCGTGTGTGCGCTTACAGGTGTGCGTGTACAGGTCTTACTGTTGTGCTCTGTGAAGCTTTAGGTTTGGATACGATCGCGCAGCTGCAGCGGGGTCGCCGTTTGCTCCACAGGGTAGGGCCGCAGCGTTCTTCCCCTTCTCTAGCAGCAGCGGCAGCGCAGGCGTTGACACCGCCATCAGCATCCCCAGCACTACCGGCAGCGACGAGGTATTCGACGACATGAGAGGTGGTGGCGGAGGAGGGGCGCCGATGCGTCGTGGCAAACGCCCCGTTTCCGAGGTCAATCGCATCACCATGGTAGAGCGCCTAGAACAGTTCCGAGCCGGGCCCGATCAGAGGTAAAGTTGCGAGGTACTCGCCCAGACCCGGGGTGGTAACCAGGAGCTGATGGTAAGCTTTGCGGTTCGCCTCTGTGTTGTCAAGTCCAATAGATGCAAGTCTCTTGCCACAGGTAGCGTTGGACTCGTCCATCGCCAGGATACCCCGCCCACGAGACGCCACCGAATTCGCGGTCTTGATGAGCTCATCTGCATAGGCTCCCGCGCAGATGGTGAGGGGTGAATATTGCTGAGTTGCTGCAGCAAAAGAAGAGGTCGCAGGCTTCAAAGACAACGATACACAGCTCTTTTGAGAGCTCCTCTGCTACCGCCCACCTGCACGAATACAGCATCCGTACCTGCACAGCAGGATCAGCATCAGCACGACGCCCCCCCCCCCCTTTTCTGCAACAGAAATCAGAAATTTCAGAGGTATTTGCTTCAATTTTGGGATATGCATGTCCATTATCATCAATTGAGCAGGTACAGGTCCTAATGGCTCAGATTTGAGCACAATTGGCAACATTGGGTGACATTGGTCACATTCCGGGTCAATTGGCAGGAAATTGGGTGTCAACATTTGGGGCTTTTGATGTAATTGTGCCATTGGGCATTCATACATGCTGTATGATGTCAGCAATCTCACATTCGGGGCTAAATTGCAGGAAATTGGAGTGCAAATTAAAGGGCTTTTGTGCCAATTGGGTTGATTTGCATGCAGGCATTGGCATTTGATGCTTTGGGCAATGTGTTGATGCCTGTCAAGCACTCAATGTGCCAGTAAATCAAGGGGCTTTTATGCATTGGATGTATATGTGGCCAGGGGGAAGCATTGTGAAGACTCTGGATGCCTTCATGTGCATTAATGTACCATTCATGATCAGAAATTGATCTTGAATCAAAGGGCTTTTCAAGATTTTGTGCTTGTTGAGCTTGGCAAAGCAGCAGGGAAGACTTTTATGCCTTGAACCCTCAGAAATCCACTTGCAGTCAAGGGGCTTTTGCCCAATTTCTGTCCGGGACTGTTGTATGCAGTGGTGGGGACTGTCAAGGTCTGATTTTCACTCATTTGGACAGCCAAGAGAGCATTTATTGCTACTGTACTTGCTGGTACAGATTTGGTACAACTTTGTACAAGTTTTGGCATGGCTGTACATTGATTTGAGTGAGGAAAAGGCTCATTTTCAGCTGCTGTACTTGCCGGTACAGATTTGGTACATCTTTGGTGAGCACTCACTACTGTTGTACAGTATTTTGGAAGGGGAACAGAGCACATCTAAGGTGCTGTCATAAATCTGCAGCAACCAGATTTTGGTGATTTTATCACATTCAGTGGGAGGAGAGTTGCATTCGTGCTTCCGCAGTGGGAGATAAACTTTGGGAGAACAACTGTGAGCATTCTGTGTGCTTTGGTGCAGTGTTTGCACATCTTGCAGGGAGTCAGGCATTGACTGTGTCAAAGGTTGCATATTGCTATGGCAACCACAGGTGAGAGCTCTTCATTGCTTCACATCAAGAAGCTTGAAGGCTCACATAATTATGACATTTGGCAAACCCAATGCTATAATGTGTTGCTCCAGAAGAAGCAGCACAAGCCCATTAAAGAAAGGGGTGTAATGCCCGCTTCTCTTACTGTTGAAGAATGGGAAGATATGGATGAGCTGGCAAGATCCACCATCATGTTGTCTGTGTCAGACTCTTTACTTTTCAGCATACGTGAAGAGAAGACAGCTTGGGGAATGTGGCAAAGATTGCAGGACTTGTATGCCCAGCAAAGTGCCTCAAGCAAAGTGTATTGGTTGAAGAAACTCATAGGTCTTCAAATGAAGGAAGGGGCGTCTATGACAGCCCATCTAAATGAGTTTAATGGTGTTGTCAGCCAGGTCATCAATCAAAAGTTGGCAATGGACGATGAGTTCAAAGCCACCTTTCTCTTACGCACTTTGCCAGAGAGTTGGGACACATTCAGGACAACCACTAGCAATTCAAATGCTATGCTGTCATATGCAGATGTGGAGGGTGCTCTCCTTCAAGAGGAGATGAACAGGAAGAACAACTCTGTTGGAAAGTCCAATGCAATGAATGCACGTGGGAGATCCGAGCAAAGGGGTAAAAGCCAAGAACAGGGAAGGAGCAAGTCCCGCTCCAAAAAGGACTTGGAATGCCATTATTGTGGCAAGAAGAGACATTTCAAAAAGCAATGCTACAAATGGAAGAATGATCAAAAGAAAAAGGGCAAAGGCAAAGACAAAGAGTGACAGTCAGAGTACCATCCAGTTGGCAAAGAACCCTGTCTTTCATGCAAAGACGAAGCATGTGGATGTGAAGTATCACTTCATCAGAGAGGTGATAGAGAACAAGCTGATTCAGCTTGTCAAGATTCATACAGATGACAACCTGGCTGATCTGTTGACAAAGAGTTTGCCTCCAGAGCGGTTTGCTCATTGCAGACACTTGATGGGCATTGGATGAGGCCAGTTTCAGCCTTGATATGGCCTTGTATATTATCATGTACATGCTGATTTTTCTTTTCCTTCATTTAAGGGCACTTTGCCTTTAAGTGGGAGGTTGTTGGGGTAAAGGCATTATGCCCACCCTTTTAGTGTGTACAAGCCCATAAGTTTTATAGGACATAGTACACTTAGTACTTTTAATGTACTAAGTGCACTATGTGTACTAGAGCAAATATATATGTGTGATAGGGGAGTCACACACTCATACTTTGTGAGTTGACTTATCCCCACATATCTCTCTCTCTCTCTCTCTCTCCCTTCTTCTCTGTGTGTGTCTCCCACATGAAACCCTAACTCTTTCAGTTGAGCTTCTTGAGCTCCCTTCAATTTAGAGGTGCCTGCAACAAAAAAATGTGCCCCCCTCTGTCAAGCACCCAATCATCCACATAAAATTGGTCTAACCGTGCATACATACATCCTGCATCCCGTCTCCTGTTAGACCATGAATAAAGAAGAGTGGTGGTCTCCTCGAAATGTCATCCTCATGCCAACAATGGAGAGTATAAACCTCTCCCAAGACGCTCTCTCAAGAGGATGCACCGAGCCCTCATGTCCACCTCTTTTATCCGTTGGCGTCTCAACCATGTTAAAATCCCTATCAATAATCCAATGGTCAGCATGAGGCATCAACATAGTGAGAGATTTCCAAAAGACAATCCTCTCACCTCTATGGTTAGGAGCATAGAGGTTGAGAATGCCAATGTGTGTAGTACCTTGCATAAGAAGGATCCACTGCGCTCTCGAAGGCAAAATGGCACCATGTCCAATGATGTAAGGCAAGACCAAAGCTGAAACAAGGATACAGACAACACCTTTGGTACCAATAGTTGGTGACCAAAAGGTGTGTCCCGAGAGAAGCTTGCCTGATCTCTCACATTGGCTAGCATCCAGTTTATGCTCTTGCAAGAGCAATACATCCATAGGTCCACCTGTAACTGCACAATGAAGCTGAGTTTTGGCAATTTGTTTCCGCCAACGTGGAAAAAAGCCCCCAAGACCCTGGTCTAAAGGAAAATAGCCGGAGTGTGCTCAAGGATCTGAAATATCTACATGGGAGCCTACTTTTGGACCCCATGAACTTATGAAGATGCATGGAAAGATCAAGGGGTAGACTGGTATGTTTGGTAGATGGTAGTGCGACAAGTGCGACACATAACTTCTTGAATTATGCATTGGTCAAGAAGTTGAAGTTGTCCAAAATGTGAAGTGCTCTTAAGTACATAATTATGCATTGGTCAAGAAGTTGAAGTTGTCCAAAATGCGAAGTGCTCTCAAGTATGTGGTGTCTCTAGCAAAGGGCAGTGATAAGAAGGTTTGGGACACTATGATTAATGGTATCAAAGTGGAAGTGCAAGGGTATAAACAACCTTTGGACTTTCAAATTATGAATTTAGATGGGACATATGTAGTCCTAGGTAGGAATGGCTTTTCAAATTGCACCAAACTCTGCGAAGAAGTTATTAAATAACTCAATTTCTTTTGAGTTTGAAGGAAGAACGATCTAACTCCAAGGCGAACATGGTGTGCCTTGCTCACCTCTTATATGTTCGATGGAGCTAGAGCGACTAATGGACATTGGGGACAAGAGGTAATTCTTTGTGACCTTATTTCTTGTGATAATGTACTTTTCTTTTCTTTAGAAAAAAATGAAAGTTATTATGTTAATTTTTTTATTTAATTTAAAGATATTTTTCCTAAAGATTTGCATGATGGCTTGTCACCTAGTAGGAAAGTAGATCATTGTATAGATCTAATGCCTAGTTTGTGCACCTATGCTTAAAAATCTGTATAGACTTAGCAAATTAGAATAAGAGAATTGGAGAGATAGCTGACTGAATATTTAAGAAAGAGTCAAACTAGCCTAGCAAGCTGCAACTCTCCTTGGGCTTCACTAGTTTAACGGGTGAAAAAGAAGGATGATTCTATGTGAGTATGCATAGATTTCGAGCCTTAAATAAGATCACTATTAAGAATAAATACGATTCACTATTAAGTATAAATACCTCGACTTGATGAGCTCTTTGATCAACCTCAAGAAGCTAAGTATTTTTTGAAGATAGATCTTTGATCGAGGTATCACCAAGTACGCGTGAGGTTTGAGAATGTACCTAAAACGACATTTACAACTATTAGAGGGATTTCAAGTTCAAAGTTATGCCGTTTGGGTTGACTAATGCACCAGTCATATTTATGACACTAATGAATAGCATCTTGAGGTCCTACTTAGGAAAATTTGTGGTGTTCATTTTAGATGATATCTTGATCTCTAGAGCAAATCTAGGGAATATTGAACATTTGCGAAAGGTGTTTCGGATGCTTAGGGAGCATTCCCTATTTGCGCTAAGGCGTAAGTGTGACTTCTTTGCAATATATGTAACGTATCTAGGACATATTATATCCCAGGAAGGGATTTGCATGGATCCTTAGAAGATGGAAGTTATTCTAAAGTGGTTACACCCAAAGAGAATGTTGAGGAAATACAAATATTCTTGGGATTATCGAGATTATGTTGCATATTCAATAGAGATTATGCGAAGGTAGTGTGAGAAGTCATAGCAGCGCTGCACGTCCAAGCACACCTAGGCCATTGAGACGACCATGCAACACACCACCAGGAGGCAACCACCACAAGCACGACCACCCACCCCCATTGGGAATGGCAACAAACCCTCCACCAAGCTCCCATCTCCGGGTGTGCTGGCCTCCAAAAAAATACCGGCCAGGGGAGATAACTATGGCAAGATGCTACTTTAGTGTATATTTGGCTCTTTAACTTCACTTGTTTCTGCATATACAGGATATGCTCGAAATGCCTCCAATACCCTTGTGCATTTGAGCCACCCAAAGACAGAAGCGAAAGTTTCCCACGAGGACCACAAGCCGGAGCTTGGGTGCCCGGACAAAAAGTTAACTTGTGGACATTCCCAAGCGTGAAGGGGGACCAAGGGATTAAAGTATTTTAAGGTTTATAACCTTGGGTGTCCCCTAGTCATAAGTGCCCCCTAGGAAAGTTTTAATAAACTTTATGGGCCTTAGGATTTTTATGGGGAGAGGGGGCTACTCTACTTTTAGAGTACACGCCTCCCTCTCTATCACACCCCCCCACTAGCTCAGTACTTTCATAGTTTATTTCATGTTCATTTTGTCCTTTTTTTTCTGGACATCCAGAAGACATTGACAGTTGTACATTGATTTGTCTCATAGGTCGAGTTCGGCCTCTAGTAGATGTTAATACAGCTTTCTTTCTTTCTTTCTTTCTTGCTTTTTGGAAAAAGGAGAAGCGTGAGGCTGACTGCAGGGCGTGGGAGATTTCTGAAAAAGAAACGTATATAGAAGGCTGCAGGGCTGCGCCTCTCCTATGCATGCTTATTGGAAGGGACTGTAGGCGGGCAGCACAGAGTTTAAGGCTGGGAAGAACAGTACAGGCGCTTGCAGTGCTGCGCAATGAAGGCTGTGAGCAAGCTGCGCTTCTTGGCCTGATTGTTGTACAGAAGGTTCAGGCACAGACTGGACTGATTTGAAGAGGGAGTTCATACAGGCTGATTGCTGGCTGTGGTACAGAACAGAGATTCAGGACTCTTTTCTCTCTCTCTCCCTCTCTTTACTTCTTGAAGGGCTGGTTGGCTACTAGCTGCAGAGCAAACAGGCACCTACAGGTTCTCCTCTTTCTCTCTCCTCTGCTTTTGGCAAGAAGATGGTTGTCAGTTGGGAAGTGTGAATTGTGAGAAGGGAACACAAGGCTGGACAGCAAGTTCTCTCACTGTTTGTCTTTCTCCCGGCTACAAGACAAGAGGACAGGACAGTTCGGGGCTTTTCCTCGAGTCTTTTTCTCTCTTGTGGAAAGCGACATAAAGACTGTAAGTCTCTCTTTCTTTGTGAGCAAGTGGGACTGCAGGTGATGTCTTTGGAGTCTCTCTTTTCACTGGCTCAAGATTGCTCTAGAGTGGTTCTCTCTAGCCCTTTGTGAGAGGAAGGGTTTGGCAGTTCAGAGGGTGGAAACAGGACAAGAATATGGGCTGTTTTGGATGAGTTTGTGGACTGGTTTTCATGTCTGAGTTTATGGCTATGTGCATGTTTTAGTTAGATGCATATCAAGGCCTCATGGATGTGCAGATTTAGCAGATTAGAGGAGATAACAGTGTGGTGTTCTTGGGACACAAGGCTGTGAAACCTCTATGCTAAGAGGTCCTGAGGATTGGCAGATTGGACTTGCAGACATACGAGCCATGGATGGCCATGTTGTAATCATTTGAATCATTCCCATTGAAATTGAATAAAGAAATACCGAAAGGGGTGCCGAGCTTTGGGGTCAACAGGTGTCATTCTCTTTCTTGTTTTGGAGCACTATAGCTCCTGTTTATTTGATTAATTGTCTGGACTACAATTGGATTGGGTGACTGCCAGTCTACCGCACTTTGGTTTCTACCAGAGGCCGGTTTCAATGCACCACCACGAGGTGACCCCACAAGCACAACCACCACCACAGTCCCCCCTCGGGCACTGCAACAAATCCTCCACTGGGCTCCCGTCTCCCAATGTGTTGCCCTTCAAAAATACCGGCTAGGGGAGAAAACTATGATAAGGTGCTACTCTAGCCTATATATGGCTCTTCGATTTCTCATGTTTTCGTGTATGGGATAATCCAATACACCTTCCAACAATTTCATGCTCTAATTGCCTCCAACAAGTAGTTTTCCCAATTATGAATTAGATCGAAGGGAAGGGAAAAGACTTCACCTAGGAAGAAGCTCAAAGACACAACTTTGAAAAGCTTAAGTTCCTTATAGCTATGGCTCCTATGCTGAAAGTAGTAGACTCAAAAGAGAATTTTGTGGTCGAAACAGATACAAGTAATACTGTTGTATGAGCGGTCCTTTACAAAAGGGAAAACGAGTTGCTTTTGAAGGCAAGAAGTTGGATTGCTGTCACCAAAATTTTTCAACATATGAGAAGGAGCTTTTTTGGAAAAAAAAAATAGTGAAGATGTATTTTTATTAATAATAAGAAATGAGAAGGAGCTTTATGGTGTAATTCATGCATTGAAGAAGTGGCGTCATTTATATTATGGTGCAAATTATAAAATCCTCATTGATCATGAAAGTATCAAATGTATTTCTAATCAGCCAGACCTCCCATCTCCCGATTTGTTGCCCTTCAAAAATACCGGGCAGGGGGGAAAATTATGACAATGTGCTACTCTAGCCTATATATGGCTCTTTGACTTCTCATGTTTCCGTGTATGGGATAATCCAGTACACCTTCCAATAATTTCATGCTCTAATTGCCTCTAGTAGGTAGTTGTCCCAATTATGAATTAGATCGAAGGGGAAGGAAAAGACTTCACCTAGGAAGAAGCCCAAAAACACAAGTTTGAAAAGCTTAATTTACTTATAGCTATGGCTCCTGTGCTGAAAGTAGACCCAAAGGAGAATTTTGTGGTCAAAACAGATGCAAGTAATACTATTGTACAAGCAGTCCTTTACAAAAGGGAAAATTAGTTGCTTTTGAAGGCAAGAAGTTGGATTGCTCTCACCAAAATTTTTCAGTTTATGAGAAGGAGCTTTATGTTGTAATTCATGCATTGAAGAAGTGGCGTCATTTATATTATGGTGCGAATTATAAACTCCTCATTGATCATGAAAGTATCAAATGTATTTCTAATCAGCCAGACCTTTGTTGGGTCTCGGGAGCAATGGAGCCTGCAAGGTGAACACACAGACACACTCGTATAGAGAACCACGTGAAGCTGGAAAACATACTCACACAAATAATCAATGAAAAGGTGAAGTACTAGTGCTAAGGTCCTGGGGCTAAGAGCCCAATACACAAAAGTGTGTTCACACGGGAAAAAAACCCTTGCCAGCACAAGGTAAAAAATGCTCATGAGTAGGAAGTGTTCACACTTGAACTTCCCAAAGACTAGATGGCTAACAAACCCCCCCTGAAGTGAAAGATGTGAATGTAGATACGGTGTAGGAGACTACCGTGGTAGAGGTTGTTAGGTTTCAAGCTTTGCAAAAAGCTTCAAACTTCTCTCTAGAAAGTGGCTTGGTAAATCTATCTGCCACATTGGCCTGTGTAGGCACATAAGTCAAGTCAATCTCTCCACCATGGAGCCTCTCCTTGACATAATGATAATGTACCTCGATATGCATTGTGCAAGCATGAAATACGAGATTCCGAGTAATTGCCAAAGAACGTTGTTAGTGTAGATGGTGGTAGAAGACGACTGTCTAATACCAAGATCGACTAATAGACGCTGTGCAAGCATGACATACGGGATTCCGAGTAATTGCCAAAGAACTGACTATTAGTGTAGATGGTGGTAGAAGACAACTGTCTACTACCAAGATCGACTAATAGATGTCGTAGCCAAACACATTCCACAGTAGCTGTCAAGACTACCCTGTATTCAGCTTCACAGCTAGAAGTGGCCATTGTAGGCTGCTTCTTGCTAAGCCATGAAATGCATGAACCACCAAGAAGAAAACGGTTTCCACTGGTAGACACTCGTGTGTCATAGCATCCTGTCTAGTCACTGTCTGTAAAAGCAATCAAGCACAATGTAGAAGAACTGCCATAAAACAACGCAAAGTCCATGGTGCCTTAAAGATAGCGAAAGACACGCTTACATGCTTGCCAATGCTTAGTGTGCAAGGGCTATGCATGAATTTGTGTAGCTGTGAAACATCAAACTGAACATCCAGACGGGTAGTGCATAGATAAATAAGGCAACCCACAACTTGCTGATAAGTGGTGGCATCAAATGGCTCACTAGTATCCTCAAGTGAAAGTTCTAATTCTGGTTCCATAGGAGTAGAAACAGGTTTACAATCTATCATGCGGAAACGCCCAAGGAGCTGCTCAATGTATCTTTGCTGGGATAATAGGATACCCCCTTTAACAGATATAAACTGAATGCCCGAATAGTAATGCAAATGCCCCATGTCTGTGACATCAAAAGCATGCTGCAATTCAGCTTTGAAAGCTGAAAGTTTGTCCTCATCAGGACCGGTAATGAGCATGTCATTGACATAAAAAATAAGGATCAACAGATTGTCCCCATCTCTGCGAACATAGAGAGTACTCTCAATTGGACTATTTTGGAACCCATTAGCAGTCAAGTATGCATGAATTTTTCTGTACCAAGCATGAGGAGCATGTTTAAGGCCATAAAGTGCTTTATGTAATTTGCACACTTTCTTTTCTGTCCCTTTTTGAACAAAGCTAGGAGGCTGAGATACATACGATTCCTCCTGCAAATCACCATTAAGAAAGGCAGTCTTAACATCCAACTGATGTACATATCAACTCGTGTGCAGCCAAAACAACAATGGTGCAAATGGTAGTCATACAGGAAGTAGGAGCAAAAGTCTCCTCATAGTCAATGCCCTCACGCTGAGTATAACCTTTGGCGACCAAACAAGCCTTATGACGATCAATAGAACCATCAGGCTTTTGTTTAATCTTATACACCTACCAAGTGCCAATAGCATGCTTACCAATGGGTAAGTCACATAACTCCCAAGTACTGTTCTTTTAATGGAGTCCAATTCCGAGTGCATGGCTGCAACCCAATGCTCATCCTCCAAAGCATGAACATGAGAATTAGGTTCCTCATTGCATGTGGTGGCAACAAAATGTGAAGATGCAGCACGAGTATGACCAGCCATAAGAGTAGGTTGTTCGCTATCACGCAAAGTGTCAATCAGCCAACGAGGTACCATCATCAGTATGTGACCCAAATAAAGGCAACAATGTATCAAAGACATCTTCATGTCCAATTGATGGCTGTTTTTGACATGAAAGCAATGTGTTGAGATGCGAACTCATCAAAGATAACATCGCAAGACACAATGATTTCGCTAGGCACATAAAGTCGATACCTTTTGCTTTCATTGTTGTAGCCTGTAAAGATTCATTTAATGGCCTTTGCATCAAGTTTATGTCTTTGTGCTCCGGGTACATGCACATAAGCCAGACAATCAAAGACTCTCAATATGAGTAATCATTGGGATTCTGCCATTCAAGGCTTTAATGGGACATCAGTTTAGCACATAGTTGGGACACATGACCACCTCAAGCCTAAATCCTTACTTTTAAGCATACACTTGGCCATCTCCATAAGAGTACGATTATGTCTCTTAGCAACATCGTTTTGTTGAGTATAAGATGTACATTGATGAGATATGCCACGAGACTGCATAAAAGTTGTGAACTCATTGGATAAATATCCCCCCTGCCCCCCCCCCCCCCCCCCCCCTCGATCTGTATCCAAAGCAACAAGCTTATGACCGTAAGCATTTTCAGCCAGGGGTAAAAAAGCATGGAAGGATGCAAACACATCTAATTTGGCTTTCAAGCCATACACCCTGTAACGGAAGGGCAATTGTAACACGGAAATCTTAACTATCATGAACCCTGATCAAACACATAAACATGCTAGAGAAAGAGAGATGAAAAAGAGCTCTGCACAGTACACCACACTAGGGGCCAGAAGATGGGCTGAACCCGCGCCCCCACCCCCCCCCCCCCGCGCTGCTGGTTTCCCCCCTCTTTTATGGTTAGATTACCAAAAAGGAGTCTGCTTCAGATACAACCTTGCGGGTGTCCAGGGATTCTCAACTGGCATGCACCTGAATCTTCTAGTACAAGATGAAAATAGAAACAAGACATATGCTAAATTCAAAGTTCCTCAAGAGAACATGAGAGCTTTCCCGGCTTTAAGCACATGTAGGACAGTCATGGACAGCCCTGTATGGTTGTCTCCAACCCTGCCAAGCCCATAGAGAAAGTCGTCCAGCCTCAAGAGGGCTGTACTAGGCTACCAGCAGTCGACCAGCCCTTAGTTTTCCCAAAAGGAGTTGGCCCGCAGATTTTGCAAGCCCAGAAGACATCGGTCAGCAGGTAGAGAGCTTTCCACAAGTTGACCAGTCCTCTGGCACAAATAGGATGCGTCAGCCAGCAGATTTCCACGCCTGGAAGCAGTCAACCAGCACATAGGGAATCCCAAATCCAGTTGATCAGCAGTTATGCCCTCCAAAACAGGTCAACCAGCTCCCACAAACACTTGGAAAGCATGCGACTAGCTAGACTCGACCTCTCCCCCAGTAATAGAGCTTCCACGCCACAGAGATATTAGCTCATGTGCTTTTTAGGTCCAAAAGGGGGCACCTACAAGCAAGCAGCCCATATAATGTCTAGTGCCCAATAGTTTGGCCACCATGTGTATTAAAATAGTCCTGCCTAGTGTGTACATCTTATAAACTTGTTCGGTCACTTATAAGTGAGTGTGGACCTGCATCAATAATAATTAGCATGTGAAAATATGAAGCTATAAATTGAGTTTTCAAGAGCACTTACCACCTGTAAAACACATGTAGACCACCTATCAGACCAAAACAAGTGTGCACTGTCACCAGGAGGTGAAACTTTTTGCAGTTGTTTTCCTTATTTACATTTCTTTATAAATATATATTTTTCTTTTCTTTCTCTTTGGTTGCTGTTGCTTTCCCCCGGGATCTCTTGGAAGGGCTTGGGCCATTGCAATGTCAGAATGGGTCAGCCAGTGGGACTTTGGACCAGTGGTTGGCTAAGCCTGAGAACTGCACTGAAAGATGAATGACAGTGTCCAAGACATGGGCATTGAAAGATGTATGACAGTGTCCAGGACATGGGCACTGAAAGATGAAGGACAGTGTCCAAGACATGGCCACTGAATGAGGGTATAGGCCAGTTTACACTAGTAAGTGGCTGCCACCGAAATGTGAATGTATCTTGAATTCTAAGCAAATTCTGAAGTGACCATAGTGGTCAAAGATGGTCAGGAGACCAGAAGGAATGCAGATGACATCATCCCTAAAATCTAGGGAACTGCTATTTTTAGCAGTGTCGGAATTGAAAAGTGTTCGCGTCAGTTTGTGCGGAATGTCAAGGGGACCAAAAGCTGACAAAGGACTGTTGTGAGAATGTGAACCAGTCAGGAGATTTTTAGCCTGGAAGATTGCATGTGGAAAAGGCTTAAAAATGTGCCAAGTGTCAAATTTTGGTGCATTTTCCTCATTGAGAAGAGGGAAGCGTGGGAATTTGGGAAGAGGAGGCTCATTTGCAGCCATCGTGTGGTTTTGTTGCAGGAAAACCAGCTATGGTGTGAAAGGGAGCAAGGAAGGTGGCAGGTGATGCACAGGTGCAAGAGCTACAGGCTTGAGGCTTGAAGTGAAGGCAATAGGCAAGGAGAAGCAGAAACGATGAGCCACAGAGAGGGAGAGAGAGAGTGAACTCGTTGAAATTGGGGAATGCCCACGTTTTCTCTTCTTGGGCCTTCCTTTATTAATAAGTGACCTTTTTAAAGTATTTGGCCATGTTCAATGTGAACATGGCCAAGGCTTTTAAACTTTAATAAAAGCCTTGTACAAAGTATATACAAATATACATGGGTCATTTAGGGCTTTAAAGGGAGCAAGGAAGGTGGCAGGTGATGCACAGGTGCAAGAGCTACAGGCTTGAGGCTTGAAGTGAAGGCAATAGGCAAGGAGAAGCAGAAACGATGAGCCACAGAGAGGGAGAGAGAGAGTGAACTCGTTGAAATTGGGGAATGCCCACGTTTTCTCTTCTTGGGCCTTCCTTTATTAATAAGTGACCTTTTTAAAGTATTTGGCCATGTTCAATGTGAACATGGCCAAGGCTTTTAAACTTTAATAAAAGCCTTGTACAAAGTATATACAAATATACATGGGTCATTTAGGGCTTTAACCCCAACAACCTCCCACTTAAAGGCATAAATGGCGCCTTTAAGCTAAGTCACTCCCACCATCTGTATGCATAGCTGATGTTGTGCTTTGGGTAAGCACTTAGTGAGAGCATCTGCAGGATTTTGTGACGTATGAACCTTAACAACTGTGATAAGGCCATCCTCAAGCACTTCCCTAATGAAGTGATACCGCACGTCAATATGCTTTGTGCGCGCATGGAACATGGCATTCTTTGCCAGACATATGGCACTCTGGCTATCACAACCAAGCATAGGTGCCTTGTCAGGCAAACCAAACTCACTGCATAAACGTGCCAACCATATGGCTTCTTTGGAAGCCTCAGTGGCTGAAATATATTCAGCCTCTGTAGTAGACAGTGCAACTATCTTTTGTAGTCTAGAGCACCATGAGACAGCACCTCCTGCAAGAGTATATACATAACCACTTGTGGATTTGCGTGTATCCACATCACCAGCCATGTCAGAGTCACAAAATCCCTTCAATTCCAAAGGACCCTTACCATAACAAAGGCATTTGTTTTTAGTCCCTTTTAAATACCTCATAATGGACTTTACTGCATCCCAATGCAATTTGCCTGGATTAGCCATAAATCGGCTCACAACTCCCACTGCATGGGCTATGTCAGGCCTAGTAGCAACCATAGCATACATAAGTGAACCACAAGCTGATGCATAAGGAACACCTTGCATATCATTGGTTGCCTGATCAGATTTGGGGCAATCATCCTTGGAGAACTTAACATATGGCTGTAATGGCACACCAAGAGGCTTTGCATTAGCCATGTTAAACCTGTCCAGCACCTTTTCAATGTATTTTTCTTGAGACAAATACAATATGCGCTGGTCCCTTTGCCTTCTAATCCTTACTCCAAGAACATGTTCAGCTGCCCCAAGGTCTTTCATGGAAAACGCAGATTTCAGCTGCTGTTTAAGAGCATCAACAGTGCTTCTTTTCTTCCCAGCAATCAACATATCATCTACATAGAGCACAAGAATGATAGGGCTGCCATCCTCATCAAATTTTGTGTACAAACAGTGATCTGCATGGCTCCTTTTGTACCCATGTTTGAGCATGAAAGCATCAAACTTTTTGTACCATTGTCTAGAGGCTTGTTTCAGCCCATACAAGCTTCTTTTAAGCCTACATACCAAATGTTCCTTTCCAGGAATAACAAAGCCCTCGGGCTGCTTCATGTAAAGTTCCTCATCAACATCGCCATGCAAGAAAGCTGTATGCACATCCATTTGGTCTAATTCCAAATCAAGGGCAGCCGCCATGGCAAACAATACACGCAAAGTGGTCATCTTCACTACAGGAGAGAACACTTCCTGAAAGTCTATGCCCTTCGTTTGGGCATATCCCTTTGCAACCAGCCTTGCTTTATACTTGGGTTTTGCATCAACTGTCTTGATTTTATACACCCATTTGTTAGGAATGGCTTTCCTTCCCTTGGGCAATTCCACCAAGTCCCAAGTATCATTCGAATGCAAAGCTTTGATCTCTTCCTGCATAGCAAGCTCCCACTTCTTACTGTGCTCACATGTCTTTGCCTCTTTATAAGTAAGAGGCTCCCCCTCATCTGTCAGCATAATATAATGCAAAGAGGGATCATATCTACTCACATTCCGCCTTGGACGAGTCGACCGCCTTACCCAATGATCCACATTCTCTGGCAATGGGTCTACATCAGGTGGCACAATCAAATCATCAACAAGGGGCTGCTGTACATCATTTTCAGCCCCGTTTTCAGCATTGTTATGTGGCTGCAAATGCCCTTCAGGAGCCTCATTTTGCTGTCCAACATCATCTGGCTCAAACACCACTGGTTCATCAACATTTTCAGTCATATGTGGTGCATCCTGAGGGTCAAAATCAGGCCTAATAGGTGGCTGTACATGCTGAAATTTGACCTTTTTATGGTCATCCTTAGAGACACAATTGTTTTTAAGCAGCTTTGCCTCATTAAAAACAACATCCCGGCTGCGCACAACCTTTTTGAGTTGAGGTAACCAAATCCTGTAGCCCATTTCACCTTCTTCACCATATCCCATGAAGAGGCCTTTAATGGACTTTGCATCCAACTTACTCCTCAACTCAGGTCTTATATGCACAAACGCTTCGCAACCAAAGACGCGTAAGTGATCATATGAAGCAGGTTTGCCAGACCAAACCTCCTCAGGGATGTCACCTTTCAAAGACATGTGAGGGGATCGATTACATATATGCACTGCAGTTTTTAGAGCTTCTCCCCAAAATCCATGAGGGAGATTAGCTGTGGACAGCATGCATCTCACCCTCTCACATAGAGTCCTATTATATCTTTCAGCCACACCATTAGAAGAGGGGCTGTATGGAACAGTAAGCTCCCTCTTAATGCCCAAATTTTCACAAAATTTATTAAATTCACCACTTGTGAACTCACCCCCATTATCCGTACGCAAGCATTTCAGCTTTCTACCTGTTTGGGTGGTCACAAATGCATGAAACTTCTTAAACGCAGCAAAGGCTTCATCCTTAGATCTGAGCAAATGAACCCAAATTTTTCTAGAATGATCATCAACAAAGGAAACAAAGTAGTGTGCACCCCCCATAGATTTGGTAGGCATGCTACAAACATCAGAATGTACAAGATCAAGCACATTAGATTTGCGAGAGACACCGGAGTAATAAGAACTTTTCACTTGCTTGCCATATTGACATTCATTACAAAAGTCAAGCTTTGTGCCTTTAGCATCAAGCTTATTCAAATTACAAAGCTTAGTAAGGCCTTTGTGGCTCATATGGCCAAGCCTCTTATGCCACAACTCCATATGTGAGTTAATTTCAGCCAAAGCAATAAATTTGCCCGACAAGGCCTTTCCATGCAAGCAGTAAAGTGTCCCTTTCTTTGTACCTTTCACAATCAGCCTTGAGCCTTTAGTCATTTTCCATGATCCTCTCTCAAACAAAATGCTGTAACCATGCATATCCATCTGTCCAACAGAAAGCAGACTCTTCTTGATTCCTGGCACATATCTAACATCATGTAAGACAAGCTCATTTGTGCCATCTGTGGAAAGATGCACAGTGCCAATACCCTCAATGGAACATGCATGATTGTTTCCCAGGTATACATGGCCATGGCTGCCTGCAACAAAAGTAGAAAAACACTCCTTGATAGGAGTCACATGAAATGAAGCACCGGAATCGACTATCCAAGTCTGGGATAATGCATCATTAACAGTCAATAAAGCATCAATTAGATCACACTTGGTGATCTGCATATCCTGTGTATGAACATTGAGAGAGGCATCAAGCTCATGAGCATCATCGGCTGACAAAGTGGCACATAAGATGTCTTCTACATCTGATAGCTCCTCAATAACAACACTAGAGGCCACATTGGCCTTCTCCTTGTTCTTTGGGCTGTCCTGTGCATCTGTCTTGATCTCCTTCTTCTCTTTCTTTTTGTCTCCACCACTCTTCTTCCTTTCCAACTCTGCCTTATAGTACCTGCAGTCAGGTTTCTTGTGACCTTTCCTGCCACATTGATAGCATGTCACATCACTCTTGCCTTTGCTGGCATTTCCCCTTTCTCTACTCTTACTCTTACTCCTTTGTGCATAATCAGTCTTCTTTTCTGTCCTGCCTCTAACCATGTTGGCTGAACTGCCACCCTCTCCACTTGCTTTCCTCCTGATTTCTTCGTTCAATATAGAACCCCTAACACCATCAAAGGTCAAATTGGGATTGTTTGACAATGAGACCACCAAAGTCTCCCAAGAATCAGGTAGAGTCATCAGCAAGAAGATAGCCTTGAGCTTATCTTCAAAAGGGGGCAAACCTGAGTCCTGTAACTGAGATAAAGTACCTGTAAACAACGACAAGTGCTCTGCAGCGCTCTTGGACTCATCTAACTGCATGCCAACAAGTTTCCGCATCAAATGCACCTGATTAACTGGGGTCGTATTCTCATACGTTGCCTTCAATTTCTCCCACAACTCAAACGCATTGACAAGACCCTTGAGGTCTACCAAGATCTCGTCAGAGACGGC
Organism: Cibotium barometz; assembly: GCF_041138505.1. Taxonomy (NCBI): domain Eukaryota; kingdom Viridiplantae; phylum Streptophyta; class Polypodiopsida; order Cyatheales; family Cibotiaceae; genus Cibotium; species Cibotium barometz. Next base: position 1,517,536 of record NC_141061.1, read on the forward strand.
CATTTTAATGTAGGTAATGGCTTTCTTGTTCAATGTAAGCCATGCTGCATCTGACATATCTTCTGGCTTCTCTGCTTCAAGTGCCCTGTCACAATCTTTAAGGAAGAGGATTCCTTGAATCCTATCCTTCCAAAGATCAAAACCTGTTCCCTCAAACCGCTTGATCTCAAAGAGATTCTTGACGTCAGAGGAAGTCGATGCCATAGTTGCACAAACGAGAGGGCTTAAGTGCTGAAATTTTTTGGGCAAACTGCACCAAAACCGAACTGTAGCCTCACCGCAATGTGCATAGCGACTCCAAAGGGTCACAGGAGCAAATCGAGCCAAAATATGCAAGTTTAGGCAAGAATAATCAATTCTGAATTTTCTGCGCAGAAAATTCAGCAAGCTGATTTTTACCCAAAAACAACAAAAATTGTTGTTTTCTACCTCACAAAGCGTACATAATGCAGAAGCACAGCCTTTGGGAGCATATGTAGGCAAAAGCCCCAATTTTTAGCATAAATGTGCAGCAAATTGACTCGAAATAGGCATTTCGCATCCAAAACTTGCTTAATGCTGGCAAATTACATCAATTAATACATTCCCCAATCGAAATACATCACATGTACATTTGCATAAACCTGCGCAAATCTGTAATTTGCTGTAAAAACCCTGTTTTTGACCTGTTTTTCAGCAAATTTGGCCGATGTAGGGTAGTAGGGACCATGTACAAGTGTTCCCACAACTTAATACATCAAGATAAAACCTGCACTTCGCTGTAATAACCTGTTTTTGACCTGTTTTGGACCTAAAAACAGCCTGTTTTGGGCTGTTTTGTCAATGCCGGCACCCGTAGGGACCCGGGAAACAAGGGGCTTCGCGATGGAAAGCAATTTTGTCGCGATAGAAACCCTTTTTACTTGCTGTCCAGCCACCTGCTCAGAAATTTGGGAAACCCTAGAGGCTCTGATACCAGTTGAAAGGGAGCAAGGAAGGTGGCAGGTGATGCACAGGTGCAAGAGCTACAGGCTTGAGGCTTGAAGTGAAGGCAATAGGCAAGGAGAAGCAGAAACGATGAGCCACAGAGAGGGAGAGAGAGAGTGAACTCGTTGAAATTGGGGAATGCCCACGTTTTCTCTTCTTGGGCCTTCCTTTATTAATAAGTGACCTTTTTAAAGTATTTGGCCATGTTCAATGTGAACATGGCCAAGGCTTTTAAACTTTAATAAAAGCCTTGTACAAAGTATATACAAATATACATGGGTCATTTAGGGCTTTAACCCCAACATGGTGGTGCACTCCCTTGCCCTACAACTCATGAATTGAGGGTTGAGCTTGCTCCCCACAGTCTCTCTCTCTCTTTCTCTCTCTTGCAGACTATGGAAATGCTCTCATCAGATAAAATCAGGGACGGAAGAGGGTGATAACCTCTTCAATACAATGCTGTTTCAGCACTGTTTAGGTGTTGTTTTTGGGCTGTTATGTTGCCCGGTTGATGCCAAAATGCAGTAGGACTTTGCTAAAGTCCTCCAAGACAGTACAAGGGTTATTTTGGGCTGAAAACAGAGCTGAAAACAGGTCTGTGCAGAAAATTACAGCAAGCTGAATTGTGATGTTTTGGACTCCATTGGGTAGCCTGATGCCTATGGAAGTGAGCCTGTCAGTTGGGATTCATTCTGAGATGTTATGGAACAGTTTTAATGCAGTTATGCTAGCAAATTTCTCCCAGAATTTGTAAAACTCAGCTGATGCATGTAGAGTGCTTTGTTGCACTTGTGCTTTGTATTTCCCAACCTTTTTAACAATAAAGAAATACCGCAAGGGGCGCCGGACTTTGGGGCCAATGTGTTGTTGAGCGAGGGAGCGAGGATTGTGTAATTGTGTGTCTGAGTAAGACCAGGTTATTTGTGAATGAATTACCGCTTTATGTGTCCATAGACCGGTTTTATGGTTCCATTGCCGGGATAGGGTCCTCTTTTCTGCAAGAGCCCGGACACGGATTGGATTGGGTGAACAGGAGACACACATAGTGAGGTACAACTGATTACAGGTGAGAAAGAGTACGGTCTCTTTCTTTGGATACAGGTTCCCTTAATTTTTCAGTTGACAGTATGACAGACAAAGGGAAAGGCAAGCTCCCTGCCGAAGAGAGTTCCTCTTCTACTCGCAGACAGCATATAGAGGTGACAGGTGCCCAGGTGTCAGCCTCTGCTCGGATGGAGCCAGTAGTACAGCCAGCCTTGTTAGAGGAAGAACAGGAACAAGAGGATTTATTTCATGCGCAACTCCTAAGCATGGTTGGTACCTTTGAACAGTTGGTGAGGAATCCCAGGATGAAGAGGTATTTGCAGTCAAGGACAGGGGATTCCCAGGCTGAATCATCTCAGCATGCAGTTGAGAGGGCACAGGAACAAATGCCAAGGATGCCACAGCATGTAGAGCAGACACCAGCAGTGGCAGCTGATCCAGTGCAGCATGTTACACAGGCACAGGTACATGCATTTAATGGCCAGGAAAGTAATGTGCAAAGGGTCATGCCGACCATTCCTCCATTCGTTGCTTTCTAGCCTGGCTATTTTGGTGGTGGGTCTGTTTTCCAAGCCATGGCTAGGCCGCCCACAGTTTTACCAGGATTGATGTCAAGAGGGTCACCAGGAATGATGCCTATGGAAGCTGTGAACCCTCTTTATGCTAATATAGGTGTGCAGCCCGGATTTCAAACTTATTTTAGTCCACCTTTGGGGCCTGTAGCACCTATCAGTGTGGCTGAATTTTCTCAACCTAGTGGACAAAGAGCAGTAAGGACTAATGTAGAAAAGGTGCAAAAGGATTACAAAGAAGGAGGTCAAGCAGTAAAGTTTGAGACTTTCAGTGGGATGCAGGACAAATTGAAAGCGCTGACTTTCATTCAGCAGTTTGATGCAGCATACACTGGGGGTAACTTTACAGAGTCTTCTAAGGTGCGGAAGGCTGCTACTTTCTTGAAAGGTAATGCATTGCAGTGGTGGACCTCACTGTTGATGCAAGGACAAGCACCTGCTACATGGGTTCAATTTAAGCAGCAGTTCTCTTTTGCCTGGCTTACAAATACTTTTGAAGTGGATGTTATGACAGCATGGCACAAACTTGATGCAGCCAACTGTGTAAATTTGGAAGAGTATAATAAGAAGTTTTGGGATGCACTCTTGCCAGTAACTTCCTACAGGACAGTGCCATTGTCAGAGCAAATAGAGAAGTATTGCTGTGGTTTGCCCAAAGAAATCAGGGATTATTGCATTAAGACCAATGTTTCTAATATGACTCAGCTCATTGAGAATGCAAACATGGCTAATGCATTGCTACAGGGAGGTTCACGTGGCTTTAAGAGCACAGTGAAGAAGGAACCTCAAGACAAAGGACAGAAGAGGCCACTGTATGGCAAGTCATTTGAAGAGAGAAAGGCATTGATGCAAGCTGGGAAATGTTTCATCTGTGAACAGAAAGGGCATATGGCTGCAAAATGTCCACAACAGCCACCAAAAGATGCGGAGGATAAACAAGGGCCACCCAAGAAGAAGACAATACCGAGTGCAGGATTGATACCTGACATGGTTGGTGACCAGCCATGTGATGATGCGACAAAATTGTGCAGAGCATGGGGTAAAATCAGAGATGCTACAGTGCTGATTTTCTTTGACCCTGGTGCTCGAGCCAACTTTATTTCACCAGCATTGGCAGCCAAGTTAGGAATTCGTGCTGAAGAGATGGGACCAGTTGGACAGGCTGATTTGGCATGCCCTGGGCATTCAGTTCTTGTCACTCCCATACTTGGCAAACTTCACATGCATATACAGAGTTATGTTGACACAGAGGAGTTTCTTATCATGCCCTTGGAAGGATGTGATGTCCTATTGGGAATTCCATGGTGTCATAGGAAACATGCAGTGTTGGATGCTTTCAACAGGAAAATCACAATTGTACATAGGGACAAGACTCATGTTCTGGATGTGAAGCTGAAAGGAGAGTCTGTCCCAGTTATTTCTGCTTTTTGAACCTGAATTTTGAATGACCTGTACATTTGTATTATATGTTTGGCAATGTACAGTTTTGACATTTGTTGTCAATGACTTAATTAATGAATGAACTTTCAGTGCTTTGAAGTTGTATCTGTTACGCTTCAAATGAATGATTTACATGTTGTGACACTAATAGTACAAGATATATGCTATCGCTCTGTGTTGCATCCGGAAACATGTATTTGAAAGGCTTGAACCTGCGATGGCACAAATGGTAGTGGGGAATCCCTATCATCGCCCCGTGTCATCCGTTGGCAGGAGATACATGCGATGACACTAATCACCTGCGGAGTCTTGTGATCGTCCTGTGTCATCCGTTTGCATGTGGACTTGCAATCGAGGTCGCTTGCTTCTTTCAAGAGGGGGGTATGTCACCAGGAGGTGAAACTTTTTGCAGTTGTTTTCCTTATTTACATTTCTTTATAAATATATATTTTTCTTTTCTTTCTCTTTGGTTGCTGTTGCTTTCCCCCGGGATCTCTTGGAAGGGCTTGGGCCATTGCAATGTCAGAATGGGTCAGCCAGTGGGACTTTGGACCAGTGGTTGGCTAAGCCTGAGAACTGCACTGAAAGATGAATGACAGTGTCCAGGACATGGGCACTGAAAGATGTATGACAGTGTCCAGGACATGGGCACTGAAAGATGAAGGACAGTGTCCAAGACATGGCCACTGAATGAGGGTATAGGCCAGTTTACACTAGTAAGTGGCTGCCACCGAAATGTGAATGTATCTTGAATTCTAAGCAAATTCTGAAGTGACCATAGTGGTCAAAGATGGTCAGGAGACCAGAAGGAATGCAGATGACATCATCCCTAAAATCTAGGGAACTGCTATTTTTAGCAGTGTCGGAATTGAAAAGTGTTCGCGTCAGTTTGTGCGGAATGTCAAGGGGACCAAAAGCTGACAAAGGACTGTTGTGAGAATGTGAACCAGTCAGGAGATTTTTAGCCTGGAAGATTGCATGTGGAAAAGGCTTAAAAATGTGCCAAGTGTCAAATTTTGGTGCATTTTCCTCATTGAGAAGAGGGAAGCGTGGGAATTTGGGAAGAGGAGGCTCATTTGCAGCCATCGTGTGGTTTTGTTGCAGGAAAACCAGCTATGGTGGTGCACTCCCTTGCCCTACAACTCATGAATTGAGGGTTGAGCTTGCTCCCCACAGTCTCTCTCTCTCTTTCTCTCTCTTGCAGACTATGGAAATGCTCTCATCAGATAAAATCAGGGACGGAAGAGGGTGATAACCTCTTCAATACAATGCTGTTTCAGCACTGTTTAGGTGCTGTTTTTGGGCTGTTATGTTGCCCGGTTGATGCCAAAATGCAGTAGGACTTTGCTAAAGTCCTCCAGGACAGTACAAGGGTTATTTTGGGCTGAAAACAGAGCTGAAAACAGGTCTGTGCAGAAAATCACAGCAAGCTGAATTGTGATGTTTTGGACTCCATTGGGTAGCCTGATGCCTATGGAAGTGAGCCTGTCAGTTGGGACTCATTCTGAGATGTTATGGAACAGTTTTAATGCAGTTATGCTGGCAAATTTCTCCCAGAATTTGTAAAACTCAGCTGATGCATGTAGAGTGCTTTGTTGCACTTGTGCTTTGTATTTCCCAACCTTTTTAACAATAAAGAAATACCGCAAGGGGCGCCGGACTTCGGGGCCAATGTGTTGTTGAGCGAGGAAGCGAGGATTGTGTAATTGTGTGTCTGAGTAAGACCAGGTTATTTGTGAATGAATTACCGCTTTATGTGTCCATAGACCGGTTTTATGCACACACGTCCACAGGGTGCCCAGGCATCCTCGGCCCCATGGACAACACAGGCAATAATCTTAGGCATTGTCTAGGCAAACAAAACAAGTCATCCAAACATAAAATTAAGGTCATGAACACACATGAGTGCAACTTAACCGGAAGAAACACCCATTTCGCAGTTGTATCAATCAGGAAAAATATTCAGGGATCCAAAATCCTTTCAGAATCTTCGCAAAAAATATGTAAAAGCGAACACCAGGATAGCTAGTCCAGGGAAAACTTACCAGGATAGCTAGTCTAGGAAAACACACCATGTCAGGCTCCATATGCCATACATGTACTGTCATGTCAAGCTCCGTATACCACATGTACATTAGAAAATAGAAGCAATGAGGGATTTTGTGACATTCCTCCTTGCTTCTAGGCAGTTGACCACAATTGAAAAGCGTCCAGATAGATAGGTTGTCAAAAGCTCCGGATAATCGTGAAAAGAATCTTCGTCCATCCATTTAGCGTCCATAGCTGAATAGTTTTTAAATTTCACAAGATACCTGCGTACAAGCTTGCCTTCGCATGCTTACGCTCCTTGTGAAAAATAACTGCTCTGGTTGCAATACTTCCTCAAGTTCATCCACCTCTGGTGGATCTTCCAAAACTGGTTCCATAGGAGGTGGTTCAACAGAAGGCCTCAATAAGCTCACATGAAAAGCACTATGTATTTTCCAATAATTGGGTAATACAAATCTATAAGCCACTTCATTTATCTTCTGTAAAATTTGGATGGCCCATAATACCTGTTTAAAAGCTTAGGACATCGGCCTTCTTACCTAGCCGCTTCCTTCTCGAACTTAAGTAACACCAATCATCTTCCTTGAAAATTAACTCTCCTGTGCTTGTCAGCTGTCTTTTTATGCTTAGTTTGAGATCTTTCTATGGCTGTTCGTTCTTGTGCAAACACAGTATCCAAATCTCTGACATACTCATCTACTGCAAAGATTTGATCTTTAGTTCGTAGGATAAGTGGTAACACCACCTTGCCATAAACTATCTCAAGCGGAGCCTTCCCAGTTGAAGAATGCACGGTGGTGTTGTATGTAAACTCAACTAGGGACAAATATTTCTCCCAATCAGATTTCTGCTCAAATACATAATATTTGAGCAAATCAAGTACGACTGAATTTGCGATCACTCTGACCATCCGTTTGAGGATGATAAGCTGGTGAAAAATTTAGCTTCGTGTCCATGCTATTACCATGTGCAGATTTCGGTAGATCCATAGTAAAATCCATGGCAATGCTTTCCCATGGTTCATGTGGAATGGATAAGGGCTGAAGCAAACTAGGTGTTTTGTGCTTGTCATATTTGACTTTCTGACACACCAGGCACTCACGTGCATAAATTTCAATATCTTTGTATAAAGCCGGCCAAAAGAAATATCGTTCCAAAGCATGTGTAGTAGCTGGAATACCACGATGACTTGCATACAGAGGAGCATGACACTTCCATAACTTTTTGATGCAGATCTTTGACCACACAAATGCTGTTTTGCATCATTAGAAACCCATCTCTTACCGAGTAAGATGGGACAGCAATACCCCCAATCAAGTCAGCCCAAATAAGTTGGAAATCTATGTCTAATGATACATATCTTGCATCCATGACAAGTCTTGATAATAGATGGTAGCCATTGCATGCACTTGAGGCCTTCGTGACAAAGCATCCACTATCTAATTCTTCTTGCCTGGAGTATGCAAAATCTGAAAATGAAACATGGGCAAGAAGTTTGTCCACCTTAAATGCTTCTCTGAGAGTTTAGGCTGTGAGAAAGTGCCTCAGACTTTGATGATATGTTTCAACCATAAATTCAGCCCCCAAAAGATAATGTTTCTGTCACCATTTTGGGCATCACCAGAATTCATGTGAGGATGGGCTTTGGATGCCCAAAAGGTGAAGAATGTACAAGCTTTGGAAATGGGGGATTATCCAGTATAGAGAACCAAGTGTTCGTAGCATGGTCTAGGCACTCGAGACGGTTTCTTGGACATAGAAATGGGCTTTGAAGCTCAAGTATGTATGGCGAACTTTTGAGGATTTGGGGGAGAGCGAGAAGCCATTGTGAAATTAGCTATTATCTGAGATATTTTTAGAGCTGAAGATTGTGGAATTTTTGGCCTTCGAATTTGGGACATGAAAGAGGATAAAAGTGAGACAATTGTCCTCATACTTGTCAATTCAGCTCTACACAGCTTATTTGAATATGAGAGAGTTATCTCTTGGGCGAGTTTGAGCTTCAAGCATGTTTTTGGTAGCTGAAAACTCTGATTTTTCACCATTTCTCTTCATTTCTTAGCCCACCATAGCCATATCCAGCATGGGGAAGATGATTTCCAACTTGCAGGCGGAAGGGGGGGGATGGGGGTGTGGGCTGTAGATGGAAAAGGGGGAGGCAGAAGGGAGGACGGGGGCATGGGCTGCCTGTGGAAAAGGGGTGTAGGCGGGAGGCAGCGGGAGAAAGCGAAGGCGCGGGGAGGGGGGGGAGGTGGGGGAGAGCTCCAGCTATATTCGAGTCAATGCACGACTAGTGGTCATCGACGTCTTCCGTAGCAGAACCTTTGAAAGTGGGTAGCTTGATGTGGAGAGGGGTTTTGGACCTGGAGGGTTGGCTTGACCTACGTTGTTACAAAAAGTGGGATTACCAAGATTAGCAACCATGGGAAGGGGTGGAGGAGGACTTCTAGGAGGTACAAAATAGACTGGCCTCCTTCAGCTATAGCAATGTTTTGAGAGAGGACTTTTGATTGGACTGACGTGGTGCCAAATTTTAGTGTACCTCTAGTAGACCTAGTTGCCTGGTACACTACTCGTGGACGGTATGTCCTAGGGAGTCACACACTTACAGCTCTCATTCAATGAACCTTGCAAACGAGTCAACGAGACACCACAAGACACAATGGAGTGCACAATACTCAGGGCTCAAACCATTAACCTTTCATCACTGTTACAAGGCTACTCACTGCACCGTGCACACTCAGTGGTTGCAGTGAGAGAGTCCGACACAGATTCTGCCAAAAGCCAAATGGGAAGATACAAGACATAGTCTGGACTCTGATTGGTACAACAATGACGCAAGTGCTCAAATGAGAGAACTGCAAGATTGGAAAAGGGGGGGGGGGGGGGGGGGTGTCGTTGAATAGGAGGCCGATGGTGAGAGGTGGTTAGGCGCGCTGGGGGGGAGAGCTCCAGCTCTATTCGAGTCAGTGCATCGACGTCTTCCGTAGCAGAACCTTTGAAAGTGGGTAGCTTGATGTGGAGAGGGGTTCTGGACCTGGAGGGTTGGCTTGACCTCCAACGTTGTTACAAAAAGTGGGATTACCAAGATTAGCAACCATGGGAAGGGGTGGAGGACTTCTAGGAGGTACAAAATAGACTGGCCTCCTTCAGCTATAGCAACGTTTTGAGAGAGGACTTTTGACTGGACTGACGTGCCAAATTGTAGTGTACCTCTAGCAGACCTAGTTGCCTGGTACACTACTCGTGGACAGTGTCCTAGGGAGTCACACGGTAGAGAAGCTCACACAGTTGAAAACACTTACAGCTTTCTCATTCAATGAACCTTGCAAACAAGTCAACGAGACACCACAAGAGACACAATGGAGTGCACAATACTCAGGGCTCAAACCGTTAACCTTTCATCACTGTTACAAGGCTACTCACTGCACCGTGCACACTCAGCAGTGGTCACAGTGAGATAGTCTGACACAGACTCTGCCAAAAGCGAAATGGGAAGATACAAGACATAGTCTGGACTCTGATTGGTACAACAATGACGCAAGTGCTCAAATGAGAGAACTGCAAGATCAGCCCAACAACACCCGCTTCCTACTGTGAAGAGTCCTCTTGTAAGCCTGGAGCGTCTGGTAGGTGAGCATCGCGAGTGATGGACACAACTGAAGTAGCTGTTGAATGACTGCCTGTGTGATTGATTCCTTTTGGGTCCAGTTGCTGTCCCTTGGGAGTTCCCAGTAGACACTTGGTAGTCCCCACTAGACTTGAGAGTTTCCAATCCACTTGGGAGCTCCCACTAGACTTGAGAGTTCCTGATCCACTTGCTGGGCACCCTTGGTGGGTACATGGCTTATTGGCTACTAAGTAAGCCTTGGGATGGATCTGAGATACAATAGTACATGTTCACAATGATAGTGTAGGGAATGTTGAGATTCATAAGGGACAATAGGAACCAGCTGGTGTTTGAAAGCAAACAAGGAAAGTTGCAAAGAGGGGAATGTATGAGAATCATTCTTTTTTCAAGAGGCCACTTGCAGGCCTAGGCTTGCTGAACAGTGGAAAACATAGACATTCATGCTTTGTCACAATGAGAAGCCCTTGTTTCACTCATGTAGACGATCCAACGAGGATGTGCCTGTAGAAGCTGAAAAATACAAAATCTGCCACTTTGTTAATGAGGAGCAATTCAGTTTAAAGACTGGGAAATTGTGTAAGGCTAAATTGTCAATTGTCAATTTGGTGTTAATCAAGAAACATGACTGCTAATGTTTTTTTGTCAGGTATATTCCTACTGAACATCGAGCTGCCATCATAACTTTATTTCGGGTGCCTGCAAATGCTGCTGTGGTATTCATTCTTGTCAACGTAAGTAGTTATTGGTTTCTAGCAGCTAGTGGCCAAATAAATTTTTTGCCCATATGATTAATATTAGCGTGTGCGGTATGCTTGTGTGCAGGGTAGTATTTACCGACGTCTTGAAAACAGCATGATTTTTGGCCTTTCAATCACAGGTCTTTTCTTAGGAGGATACTGCTTACATTTACTGAACCACTCAAGGCAACAGTCACATGGTATCAAGTCCTCGACCAGCTTTTAGTGGTGTGAGTGTGTAAATCAATGGAGATTTGTTCTTTCAACCTTCCCTAATCAGTAGGTCTTCATTGTAAAGTTGGAAAATTACAAGGCATGCATGGGATTTGTGTGTCATGGATCATCCTTATTATGCAAGCCAAATGCATGCACGTGCATGTGTGCATGCATGCACACCTTCACACAAGAGAATGGGAGAGCGGTTTGTGTCCTCCTAGGTGGCATGTCTGGCACGCATGGTATCTTCTACTGATATGATAAGTAGGTTTCCTTGTCCACCTTTACCCTAATTACTATCATTCTTCTCAGTATGCTTCTTCTCATGTTTATACAGTTTTTATTTACAGTAATCCCATTGAGCTAAGAACATGTGCGGATGTGTATGTGTATGAGGGTAGCAAGAGTGTATACCTGGATAGAGAATGGTGATCATTTTGTACTGTGTCTTTGCATTTGAGACAGGTGGAGTCGTGTGTTTGTTGATAGAGTCCTTTTTAAGGGCAGCTCCTGTTTGTGAGCCTCAACTGAGGATAGTGGGAATATGCACCATTTAGGCAGAGGGCATCAGTGTAGTAGTATAAGTGAGATGTATGCTCGATTAATAGGCAGGATTTTGGGGGAGTCTTTGGAGGGAGAAAAGGTCATCCATGAGGTTAAGAAAGCGCCTTACTAAGGAGGTTAAGAAACCACACTTGCTGCCCTACACAAAAGCACCTCACCCCTCCTCCAAGTCACTCACTAAAAGGTCAAGCTTCCATGTAGGTGGAGGGAGTGTGCAGTTTTGCAACAAGCTTGCAGAGGAATTTTAAATTTTTTCTTTTCAAAAATCAATCCTTGAATTTTTACACCTTTATTTTTCAACTCTCTGCTGTACTTTTTTCCACTTAATTCACCAACTTGGGCTTGTATTCACTGCATATTTTTGCATCGAAGCTTTTCATATTTGGTACAATGTGTTTATATCTTTGAAAATCTGGTTGCCTGGCTCGGAAAATTTCCCTGGGATTCTGCGAAGCTTTGTAAAATATAAATATTTTTTGGTAATAAAATACCAGAAGGGCCAGCCCACCTTCGAGCATGGACGCTCAGCACAGAGCACGCATGTATCTATGGCAGCTGTAATAATGTGAAATAGTTATTGCATTATGTGATGATTGGTTATGTAAACGAGTAATTGGTGAATTAAGGTGTCTAAGAAGTGCGCACCTTTGGCAGCTCTGCAAGACAATTCGATTGAAATAAGCCGATCCATCATTTTCCAGTATCGGAACAAATTCTTGATGGTCACCTTGTTAAGAGTTTAGTAAGCTTACAAATCAGTGAACAAATATGGAGAACTATGTGACCTTTCTCCGAAAGTTCCTTTACATGTGACAATATATCCTCTAGTTGGCTCATACTAATATGGTATGGTGTTTGGCTGGGATGCAAACTCCCTGGAATAAGAGTCAAGATTGATCATGGAGTCTTCCAGCCTCTACAGCAGTAACATTTCAGGTAGGGTGTTGGCAAAACCGTTTTCATATTGGCTTTAGGAAAGAATCCTCTTGGAGGCGTGTAAAAACCAAGGCATGCCCAAAATCACATCACATCCTTGAATAGGAACTATCAAAAAGTCCTCTTTGTCCAATTTTTGAATGTGAACACAAATCTTACCGATGATGTGTATAGCTTGAGATTTGGTTTTGGTGAAAGGTCTGTCTGCTTGCAAAAGAGTGTTGAGCCTTGAAGCTTCCAATCCCAGAGCAGTAGTCATATTGGGAGATGAAATTTTTGGAAACACAAATATCGAACAACAATGAAGGGGACCGATTTCGGAGTTGTCTCTATGCTTTAAAAAGCTTCCTCTTTTCCTTTGATTGTTCAGAGTTGCCAATGACGGCTGATATGGCATGTACTGTGGGCTTTGCTTGCTTGTCTTTTTCCAACAGAGGGCAATCACTATACAAATTCCCACACTTAGACCACTGCCGGCCTTGTCTGGAAGTTTGCCTTTGTTCGGCTGTGAGGTGGGAAATGGCACCCCTGTTGCCCGACTTTACTTGCCTTGTTCTTGTTGCTGTTGGATGGTTTATTTCTTCCTGGCTGTTGGACTTTTGGAAGAGTTTTGAAAACCTTCATTCTTGTCCATCTAGGCATCGTTGCAATGTCGGCTTTCTGAGAATCTCAGGAAAGCCGAATGAATAAGTTGGAGAATAAATCATTATGAGGTAAAGAGTATCAAAAAATTATTCTTTCTTGAAACCTGGTGTCCGTCCTTATGGTTCCATAACTTTAAGTATGGGTATTGGAAGTAGTGATTTACAATACATAGAACTTCGTCAAATTCATGAGATTCGTCAATGTTCTAAAAAGCTAACATGCTTTTGGGTTTACTTGCAGAAAAATTCTCCACAGAGCGACCTTAGGGAGGGCTAAAATGGTATGCTGTGACAAGGAGTTCATCTACTGGCTTAGATTGAAATGTACGCTCTGCCTGTTGTATCGCTACCATGATTTGATTTTGGGTGCTTCCCCACCCTCACACAAATGTGTTGAATCAAACTTAGCTGTTTCAATCATCGTATAATGGCTGTGGATCATGCAAGGATGCACCCCCAATCAGAACTGCAGGTCACAATTCTGTTAAGAGCAATTTGAAAGGAGACTCCAGACTTGTGAAAGTATTGCCTTCAAGGTGGGCTGTGGTATGTGAAAATGCACGATATTGACACTGAAGTGAAGGCAGAGATCCACTTGTTACCTTCAGGTGGCTATCCTGCAGTTACTGTGGTCTTCCAACTATTGGTGATTTGTTCACATGGTAACTTTCAAACTTCAAACTTCATATGGCCTTCGCACCATTTGTGTTGTGTATACAAGTATATAAGTAATATCAAATAGGGTGGTGTATCCTGCCCTAGCTCTGTCCCTTTAAGAGTATTCCCAGAACTAGTGAAGAAAATCATTTCGTCTGTATTCTTTGCACCATATAGTTAATAGCGAGAACTTCATCTATGTTGTACGTAACTGATGGATGATGCACTGAGATCACCTTGAAATAGTAAATGTCCAAGCCTTTTGTCTCGTTTAATAATAATTCCTAAATCCCTCCCCTCTTCTTCCCCATACATACATGTTTTGGTGGTGCATCCACCTCCAAGCATTTCAAGTTTTAGATCATGTCTGAATTGTGATTCTTTGATGAGCATTATGGATTAATGGTGGCTTTTGTTTTGAGTGGTATGAGTTGCTCGGATTGTTTCTCACGAGGTTCGCATCATTTCATAGGCCAAAGCAATATAACTTAATACTCAATGCTCATCTTCGCTGATTCATTCATGACCAAAGTCTCCGAGTGTGGCATGAACACGACTTCACATCTCATGAGATGGTTCTTTGTTTTGTGATCTAATGATAATGTGAGCAATTGTTGAGAGATCTACTCTCATCTTTGGATGTATTCACTAAAATTTTCTCTTGTTGAACATTAACATTTGTTTGGATTTAGCACTTTCATCTATTCAATTCCACGGAGAGCCTTTTGAAATGTTAGCTTTTATCTTATACTAGTCTTCCCTTTATTGGACCTTCATGGTGTCAAGGCATAATTGTATTTGTCTTGTTGAAGTTCTTTGATACTAGGGCTTGCATGTATGCTTCACACTTGTAGGGTTGCTAGAAGCATTTTGTAGTACAGTGATAAATCTTTTTGTTAGGTTTTGAAACCTTGAGCTCTAACCATCATACATTTCTTCAAAATGTGATTGTATGTGGACACACTACACATTGTCGTCCACATCCAAGAGATATATTTTGTGAGGTTTCAAAACCTTGAATATTGCACCAGACGTGTGGATAACGTGCATACGATATATATCCTCATCCACATCCACATCCACATCAACATCTAAATGCACATGCATGTAAAGTGGACCAGTATCACATGCATACACATTGATAAACAAAGGTGGGGCTTAAGAACCAAAGAAAGAAGACAATTACTAAATGCCACAAGGATAACGAGTGAAGAACATGTTGAAGATATCAATATTAGTTTTCTTGCAATTAAAACAAGGCCTCTCATTGTCTTGACCATACGGTATGCATAAAGGTCTCACCACTTGTGATGCGAGATAGAGATTGGTTTGAGGCGTGGAAAAGCATTCCCGATCCACCATTTGATGGGATGTCTAGACACTTAATCTTCTTTCGATTTTCATATTGGTGTGACATGAAGATCAATCATCTCTTAGATCTCATCTATATCTTCAAGAATACGATAACAAATATTTGGAATCATTTAATCGGTAAAAGAGAAATAATCATAAGGCTTTTAGTTAGGACTATTGATTCTTCATTGTAAGACCCTTGGACCTATTCTATTGCAACTTTTCAATAAGTGTAATTGAGATAAGAATCCCGGCGTAGCCTCAACAAGGGAAGAAAAATGGCATGAAAAGTTTCGGGGAGACTGCAAAATACAAGGAGGAGAATCTACACAAGGAAATACAAGGAGGAGAAGCTACACAAGGAAATGCCTCATATAAGTGATATGTAGATCAAGGAGGAGAGAAATCACATGAGAAAAAGCTTCATGGAAGTGTACATATTACGTGGAAGAAAATTGGTGCAAGGAAAAGCCTTGGTGAGTGATGTGGGTGATGTAGATAAGAGGAGAGCTATGGGATGAGAGTGTAAGAACCAATAAAATGAGATTTAGCTCTAGAAGCAATAGTTTTGATAGATTTAACCAATTCTTATCCATAATCAAAGGAAGATGAGGAGGGATCGACATCATCTTCTGGTTCTGTTTATTCTAAGAGTTTCTCTTCAAGGATATTTCCAGTGAGTTCCAAGTCAGTTTGGACCAACTCGTATTCTGTATTTTGAGTGAGAAGGGCTTTAACCTTCTTCTTATTAGCCTTGGGCTAGTCCCTTGCATAGTGGCCTTTCTTGCCATAGAGAAAGCATGCATCACCAAAATTGATTGTCTTGTTTCTAAAGACCTTACTGAAAGGCTTTTCTTTTGGAAAACCTTATGTACTTCTTTGAAGCTTTATGTTTTTTACAAGTATAAGCATTTGCTCTAAACTTGCATCCATAGTTTCTAAATTCATTTCACTTGTTACAGAGCTTACCCTGAAAGATTTTCCCTTTCTTTGTAGCTTTTCATCATATTTGAAGCTCTCTTGTCTCTGCACATTTGTTGGAGGGTGAGCACAATGTGTCTCTGCACTTCTCCAAATGTCATATTTCTAAAGTTGTTAAAGACCTTTATTGTTGTCAGTTTCATATTATCTTGATTGAAGATCTCTGATCACCTTTTCGAATAAAAACCTCAAAATAAGAAAAGAAACCTTAATGATCCCCATAAGTCCAAAATCTCAAAGAACTCCAAAAACCAAGCCAAACCATCTCTAAGGTTGAAAGGCGTGAGCCCACACAGTCACACCAAAAAAAGACATGAGTCTAAAAAAATCTCAAAGAGGGGTTGACAAGCAAACCCCATACTTTATAATGATTCCTCAATCTCCATACTCCATCCCATTCCACCACTGCCTACTCCCCTCGTCCCTTCACTCTCTTCATACCTCGTCCATCTTCCCTCCACCAAGCTAGGTTGCTAAGTATGGCAAGGAAAAAAAGTAAGGCAAGGCAAACACTAAAATAGTGTTTGTAAGGGAGTAAACCCTAGCCCTAGTCCTAAATAAAACCCTAATCTATCATAAACAAGAAGAGAGCAAACTCTAATCCCAAGAGAGACAGAGACAGAGACAAAGACAGAGAGAGAAGGGCTCTCATAATCTCTAGTTCATAGGAGATATTCTGTGCTGAGAGATCCCTCATGAAGTGCCGCACGCAATACATCTAAGGCACGGAAAGAGGCTCTTGCCTCTTCCCCCCTTCCTTGCGAAAAACGTGGCAAGAAATTTCAATTTTCGACTGATATACTCGGTTTTGGAAGCGATTTAAACATTGTCTAAATCCTAGAAAATTATTTCAGCATATCCATTTACATTAATAGGATTCCGCAATTTTGACCAACGCGGTACAATATATTTAACTTGATTTTGCAAGATTAGAAACTTTCTTCAACTGTAACTTGATTTTGTAAGATTAGAAACTTTCTTCAACTGTAACTTGATTTTGCAAGATTAGAAATAGTTGAAGATTAGAACACAGCTTTAGTGGAGTGGTAAAACAGATAAAGTCCCAGCCAGTGGTGGGGGTTCGATCCGTGCTCTCTATGGTGTTGCGCGTCCTTGTAACCAGAGTTGGGTGTGTGAGTAGTGCATATAAACCAATGTTTCTCGCCAAAAAAAAAAACAACAATTAAAAGAAAGTGGGTACAAGAAGGAGCAAGAGGCAAACAAATTGTCATGAGAAGACTAGAAATGGCAATAAGAATTATATAGTTTTATGTAAAGCATGAGGACATGAAGACACGAAGGTGGTCTCACACCAACAACTCTTCTATACAATGGGAAAATCAATCATCTAGGAAGGTATGCGGGCTATGCTACATTGGCCAGTTTCACACGTTACTACGCTGACGCATAAAGTAGAAGAGGCCTTAAGTTAATGAAGCCATGAAGAGACAACCTGAACGAGAGTAAATGCATCTGATTTTAAAAAATCTTACCTTTAGGATAATAAAGTGTAGAATATACACTTAAAATCTTTACTTGAAAAACTAGTGTGCTCATGTAGTAGTTTTGTGGCAAGTGTGGATCGAAACCATTTGTTAATGCAAAGTACTTTCATAATGAAGTGTTAGAAATAGAAATTGAAGCTAAGTTAACCAAAATAGAATTGTAATGTATGTATAAACATGTAAAAATTAACTATAGGTTGTTATGTAATAATAGCACACAAAAGAAACCCCTAGTCTCATAGAAACCTTTTCACAAATACCACTAGACAACCACTATGCATTTTATTTTTAGTGATTCAATGATACCAATCAAAAGTTTAAAACCTCTTGAGGCACACACACAAAGATAGAGAGGGGCGGGGAGAGAGACAGAGAGAGAGAGAGAGAGAGAGAGAGAGAGAGAGAAGGGGGGGGAGGAGGATCAACACATTGCAACAAGAAGGGGTTAAGTCTCCCCCCCTGCAAGAGAAAATGTTTCTTATATTGCATAGTGGATGGCATACAGCTTTGTA
This sequence comes from Cibotium barometz, assembly GCF_041138505.1. Classification (NCBI taxonomy): domain Eukaryota; kingdom Viridiplantae; phylum Streptophyta; class Polypodiopsida; order Cyatheales; family Cibotiaceae; genus Cibotium; species Cibotium barometz. The sequence continues at coordinate 1,535,343 of NC_141061.1, forward strand.
TACCTTCGCATTTCTTGCATCATAAAAAACAAACAGATGTAAGCCTTAAAATAACAAGAAAAGGACCAACAAACAAACTCTAATGACATGATTAGTTGTAATAGTTAATGTACAAAGGAACAAGAAAATTATGCATGCCGATGATGAATCAACATGTATATCATACATGCATACATAGCAGTATAGGAAGATGCATCAAAATAGGTAAGATTTACAAATGATATATAAACTGAAATTAGCGAGGAAAAATAAGTAAAATACATACATGGTACATATAGAGAGAGAGATCAAACCAAGGAGATAGAGATCAGACAATGCAAGTAAACATACATGATGTACATACATAATACACATGTAGATGGCAGTATACATGTAAATGCATAATATTCATGGCAATGGTAAACAATCCAATAAGAAACTGAAGAGATTGGGCAAATTACCTCATAGCTGCCAATATTCTACTCTAATTGTTGACTATAGCAGACGCCTCTCCTAGAGAATCCATGCATATCAACATAGTAACCAACATCAGTCATTTATGAAGTTTATTGTTTCACAACTGTAGCAAAAACGCTACTTTTATGCTTGTGTGAGAGTGAAAAAAAAGACCATACACAAGGTATGGTATGGAGATGGCACAAGTCTCTCCTTAAATATATAATCATAGAGGAACATGTTATTTCCATGTTTAGATGTGAAATTTTAGTGTGTAAAGTGGAGGATTAGCACTTTAAACGTTGAAAGTAGAGGATAGTATAGTGTTTCAGAGCTATATAGCATGTGTACTAACATGGTGAACACTCACTTCAAAATCATGTTCGAGCGTTCCCATTGACTCATGATGTTAACATCCAGAATACCCTATAGAGCACTAAGATGCTAAAAAAATAAAAGTGAGCAACCCAAAAGATTTGACATTGAAGTATAATTTCTATGAAGAAGGCATTATTGTGGAGCAACAAGCACAAAAATCTTCTTGGTGTTACTTTAGGAAATAACCCGCCTTAGTTTTATTGGTAACAACTTTTACCTCAGCTTGGGAGTATCTTAGGAATAAGATCTCAATAGGCATGTTGAATCAAAGATAACGCTTTGTTTCTCGATCTTTATGGTTATTTATATGCAAGGCACTAATTTATAAGCATGCAAAAGAAGAAATACACAAAGTCGGTTATGTATCTTTGTTTTGTAATTCTATGTAATGTTCATTAATATCGCAATTATGTTTCATGCTAAATTCGTAAATACTGTGTTGGTTTATCTACTAACACTTTTTATTATCCTGTTGCTATCAATTCCCTATACATGCTTTGGTTTATGATCTGAGCATCATGAAAATTTTGCATGGTTCTAGCATGGGTGGATTTTCTGCCCTTGCCCATTAAGTTGCGGCATCACTGTTGCCAAACTAATGTATCCCTATGATCACTCTAGGAATAGAGATAGGTAGCTCTATGATGCTCGTAATGCTCGTGATGCAATAGAGGAAACTCAAGGACTGCACTCATTAACATGGAGTACACACATGTTCCACTCATCATAGGGAGTAGCACCTACTGCACTCAATAATGGAGTACACACATGGCTTCTCAAAAGGGAGAAGTCCACCATGGAAGCTAGGAGCTAACAAAGAGTAAGAGTACTCAAGAAAGTATAATGATCAAAAAGATACAATTTCCATGAGCCCTATGCCTCATATAGGGTACTCTAAAAGTACACATATAAATGTCCCTAAACCCAAGTGCCTAGGCCCCACTACCCCATGTGCATGTGCACCCAACCCTACTTTATTACAAACCATCCCCTCCTACAATGATTTCGTCCTCGAAATCTAAGGGTGGTCGTGCCCAAAGAAAATACATATACAAGTGGCTATGTACAAAAGCCAAAAATCACATCCATGACTAAATGTTGCGGAAGACCTGTGCATGAATCATATGACCCTGTGGGTCAAATGGAAAGGATAGAGGACTCCCATCAATGGATGAGGCTATATATGCAACCTCCTGGATCAAAAGGAAATCCAAGGCATGCAAAATCCAAGGCATGATAATCTAGTGCAAGTGGAGTAGATGACGATGACAAATCTAGTCGAGTATCCTCAAGGATCAAAGGGATATGTATGGTATACACCCCAAACCGTCGAAGCTAGAATGGTAGTAGCTCCTGGATCAAAAGGAAATCTCAACTCCAAAGAGATAGTAAGGATCTTTTATTGATCTTTTGGATAATATCATGTGCTTTGAAGGTAGCATTTGCCTTCATTTTTTGCACTTAATTTTGGAGTATATTGCTTGTACTTTTGTCCATATTCTAACTTGGATATCTAGTTGCTTATGTATCTAGGTGAATTATTTTTCTACCCTAGCTTTATTGTGTTTATTGGGTAGTTATCATTAGAAAGGCATCAATAATTCAATTTCTTTTCTAATGATGTACTCGGAAAGAGTTATTTCTTGATGTAATCTCAAGTATATAGAGATAGGTTTTAGTATGTGAAAGTCTAGGATAAGGCCATCTTATTCCTTTTATACAAGATTTTATTCATTTTTCCTAGACGGCATACTAGGGAGTTTCAAATTATTAAGGTATGTATTGGGGGCATCATGGTGGTATGGGACGCTAGCGATCCCTCACATATATTATCTTATGGAATAATTTGGGCTCAGGATTGTTGCTTTGCTTACATCACTTGGCATATTGACCTCAACATTCAAAGATAATCTCATTTTTTGAATGTTGACCTTTGAATGTTGACCTCAACATTCAAAGACAATCTCATTTTCTAAATTCACTAGAAGTTATAGTGTAGGCATTCTCTCTAGAGATAAACTTATTTTATCTATAGCTTGCATGTATTGATGAGTGTAATCTCGTTGGCATTTTCACTTGTTGAAATCTCTTTCTTTAGAGTTCAACGAGTTTATCTTATTGTGTTCGAATTAATAAAATTTAGATTCTTCCTTTGTTGGCATTTCTTTCTCTAGTTCCGTCCTTTAGGTGATTTATACAGTCAACCTGATGGTTTACGGATGAACGTATATGACTCATCGAGACGTTGATGACTCATCGAGATGTGGGTATGTCGGGTCACCGATGGTACCTGGTTCCTGCTATTATAATGCCATGTTTTCTTACTTTATTCCGAATGGTTTATAACAAGGAAACTACTTTGAGTATAAGTTCCTCTGATCATCCTCACAGTCTGATGGGCAACAGAGCATATGAATCAGATTATAGATGATATGCTTCGTGCATATGTCTCTAGAAAAGCATCAAATTGGAAAAATATCTTCCACAATGATGGAATTTTCCTATAACAATTTTAAACATATGGCTATTGGTTTTAGTCTGTTCATGCTTATGTATGGGTATCAACCCAGGGCACCTGTTAATGTTGGTCTTAAGGACATTGAGCTTGATGCATTGAGGAATTTCTTGCGTGATATGTAGGAAATGCTAACCGAAGCTCGAGATAATATCTCAGGATTGCTCAGGATAGGGCACGGTTTTATGCTGATAGGGGGACGCTCATCTCGGTCTTTTAAACCAAGAGCGTTGGTTTATTTTAATGTTCCTAAAGATTCTCAAACTTTGTCATGAATAGGAAAATGCTCGAATTTATCTCCTAGATATTGTGGTTCATTTTGAGTTATACATTGGATTGGCACGGTTGCGTATGAACTTAAACTACCTCCACATGTTAGATTTCATCCAATCTTTCATATCAATAGGTTGAAAGCAAAACTGGGAGGTGAGGATAACATAGTTACTCCTCAAGAACTCGTTGAAGTCGAAGAATTATCCTATGTTCCACATGAACTTGATAAGGTACTTGAATTCAGGGAAAGGAAACTTTGTAGCTAATCCCTGGGATTAAAATTAGGTGGAAAGATAGAGAAATAAAGGATTCAACTTGGGAGTCGGTTGAGATTATTCTGCGCTCCTTCTTTTCATTACAAGAGTGCAATGTTTTGAGAGAGTGAAAGTATGTTATATGCATATTATGTGTGCATATACTAGGAGGCTAACCCACATTAGGCTTGTGAGCATGGGAGCATGGGAACAAGCTCTAGTGGAGCATGGGTTAGGACTAACCTTAAGGGTTAAGGTTAGGGTCACGCATCCAAGGGTCACACATGGGAAATGGAGAGTCAAGAGTCACTTGAGGGCCTTCCTATATATGATAGAGGCATGGGGCACACTCAAGGGAGGCTATGGTCTCTTGATGTTATCTTGAGGCTGGGTTATAATATGATGTTCTCTTGTATAGAGGATTATATCTACTCACCTACCATTTCACACTATAGCTACATGCTATTGGATTGGAGTTATACCTCTTGATGGTATGGGACATCAAGGTAAAGGTATGATGTACTTCTTATTAATTCATGTGTGTATCCCTTGGGTCAGGTGGATGAGTTTATGCTTGATTTATGCATGTTTATGCATAACAATTATCTAGAGAGATCTTAGGGTTTTAACACCTAGATCAACTGTAAAACTCTCAAAGTCAATATCATAGGATATACTAAAAATATGATCGATATGCATACTCCTACGATGTCTCACCTCTATGAAATCATCACTACTCTCATGCACTATCCCAGCACAACTCGATCCACTCGAATGCTGCTAAGAATGCTATGAAAACTAGTAGTGGTCGTATCCAAAATCTCTCCACATGTAACAAATCTAAAGGAGTAGCCCAACACATCTAATACTAGAACCTTGGGTCTATCCTCCTCATGGTCTATGATGTGCTCAACGACATGTGAAGTGTCAATCCCATGTGTGACTAAAGATATATGACTAGCTGAATGGTCATGACTAGTCAAATACCCATCAAGATCATGGAATGCACACTATGGACAACTAATGTATCCCTATGAGATCACTAGGAATAGAGATAGGTAGCTCTATGATGCTTGTAATGCTCGATGTGCTTACTACTGCCATTCCTCCCTTCAAAATCATGCCCACATTATCTGACGCACACACATCACTCTTGGGGTAAAAGTAGTAATGGGAACTCATGTCATCCCGCCAAAGCCCAAAAGTGTAGAAACACCTCTAAATGTGCTCAAGAATCCCACATTGCATGTGGAAAAGCACAAATATGCTCAAAATGACCAATCATGCAGGAACAAGGACTAAGATGCACATGTGAATGCCCAAAATATACTAAATGCCCCTGAAATATGCACGTGAATGCTCAAAATGCACCAAAATGGCCCAAAGTGTGCACATGAATGCCCAAAATGCACTAAAATGACCCAAAGTGTGCACGTGAACGCCCAAAATGCACCAAATCAATCACACGGCACCCTAACCACCTCCACGAGAACATGTGAACAACCCCAAATAAAACATCAACGTGTGTGACACACCTCACACGTGTGAACAATCACCTAATATGCCCACACTACACACGAGCTATCTCCACACAAACTCAAGGCATGAGGACAAACTCCATCACCACATGTGAACACCCCTAACTCAATGCATACTTATCATGTGTGGGAACCACCACTAGCACAAGTAAGGGTCAGGTGTGGAAAGGCCAAGAGATAAATGGGAGCTATTTAAAAAAAAAGAGTGGGAACAAGCTGAAAAATGGGCAAGATGGGCTAATGTGAAAAAGAAATGAAGGGACAAGATGTAAAGTAGATGGAGGGGGAGATGTAAGTGAGAATATGGTTAAAACAAAAGATGATAGAAGAGATTTTAAAAAAAACTTCACGTTATTCTTTCTTTCCTCCTTATTCCTTCACACTTAGCCACAACTAAGAAGATCTCTCTCTCTCACTCCCTCTTTGTAACCCCACCAAGCTGAGAGCGTTTAAGCTCTGTGATGCTGCCCCTTTTTTTTTGAAATACCATGCATGCCTGTGTAGAGTAGCTTGTTATGAAAAAACCTAAGGTTTGTTTAATAATGGGACTATGTTCTGAATGTTGCCTTTGTAGTTAAATGTTGCTTCTGAAAGACGGCAAAATGCAAAATGTAAGCTGTGTGCCTTTTGTTGAGCCTGCTGTTGTCACACCAGCAGCAGTATGATACGCATGGAGCTGCTTAGATACACAGCAATGTTGATAAGCTTGTAGTCTGTGCCGCTAAACTATTGTAGTCTGCACTGAAGTGTTGTATTCTACAGTAAACTGTTGCACCTTTTCACTTAGGTTCTCATCACACGACCTTATTCGACAAGATAGTCAAAATGCTTCCCCATCATTCTTGACATAAAATGGTCTTTTAAAAATAGGTTTCATATACAAATATAGTTTCTAACAACTCCCATTATTCCACGTCATTTCTAATTATTCCACATTCTTCTACATCAATTCACATCTCATCATTACGCATCCATTCATATCCATTCACATCGTCGTACATCCATTCACATCATTCCATATCCAATCACATCCATTCACATTGTCCTACATCCATTCACATCATTCCACATCCATTTGCATCCATTCTCATCCATTCACATCTATTCACATCCATTCACATCCATACACATCAATTCACATCCATTCACATCCATTCACATCAATTCACATCCCTTCACATCCATTCACATCAATTCACATCCATTCATATCCATTCACATCACATCACATCCATTTATATCCATTCAGATCCATTCACATCACATCACATCCATTCAGATCCATTCACATCACATCACATCCATTTACATCCATTCAGATCCATTCACATCACATTCAGATCCATTCACATCATATCACATCACATCCATTTACATCCATTCACATCACATCACATCCATTCAGATCCATTCACATCACATCACATCCATTTACATATATTCAAATCCATTCACATCATATCACATCCATTTATATCCATTCACATCACATCACATCCATTCACATCCACTCACATCATATCGCATCCACTCACATCATATCGCATCCATTCACATCATATCATATCCACTCACATCATATCGCATCCATTCACTTCATATCACATACATCCATTTACACAGGTTGAAAGTACAGTTACTCTATTTTTAATACTAATAGAACTTTTCTAAGTTTTTGCTAATTACTTGGCTTAGTTAAAGGTAACTTTTTCTCGATTCCATTAAATCCAAAGTATCAGAGCGTTGTTGAAGGCTTAAAAAGGAAAAACGAATTTTATCAAAAATTTATAATAAAAACTCAGAAAGAGCATTTATGTATTGTGTTTCATTCCTTAAGCTTCATTAATGAAGATTTTTAATCGATGAATTGGATTTTACAGATGGACGTCCCATGTTTAAATCTAAATATCCATATTTAAATCTAAATTTTTGTTCACTTTTTGGATCCTCGATCCTCTCAGCGATTCCAGATTCCTTTTCCAAGAGGGAATCTAGTAATAAATCAGTCATACGTTCATTCAACTAAGCATGTTTCTAGTCTTTGGGAAGTCCTTTTCTCGTTCAGAAAGTACTCCAAGATTCTATTTTCTAAGAATCTAAACGTATACTTCAAATTTTCAAAAGTTAAATGTGTTCAAAATTCCTTTTTCACATTCTTTCTCAAATTTCTCAAAATAAATTATGCTCAATATTCTTCTTTCTGAATAGAGAAAATTCATGGGATTTACAAAATCAACTATACCCGTATTTCCTAATTCATTTATCTAAATGAATCATTTCCATATTTCTCATAAATTGAATGATTTTAGGAAAATGTGTGCATAACCTTCTTTATTTTTCTGTCAATTGAATAATGCTCAAAACTTCACTTTTAGCATAAAATTTATTATGCATAAAGTCATTCTCTAATGTTATAAATTTTTTCATAACTTTCCCATATTTTCTAAGAATTGATCATACTCTAAATTCCACTTTTAAATAAATAAAAAAACCCATATTTTGAATTATGTCAAGAATTCTTCTTTTAATATTCAAAATGTTTTTACCTAGAATATCGTAAGAATTCCTCTTTTTGCATCTAGATTTTTATGCATGTAAAAATAAATGTAACAAAAATTTCTCTTTTCTCAATTTAAATTATTATACATAAATTCTATAAAATTATTTCCATAAATAAGAAAAAAAACCATTCTTTTAGCATAAAAATATCTACGCCTAGAATATGATAGGAATCCCTCTTTTTTCTTTATTAAAATTATGCACAAAAATAAGATTTATCTTTTTTCTAGAAAATTTTACCATAGTTTTACTACAATTACTGGGAATGCTAAATTTTCTACGTTAAAATGAATACTTGTAATTGAAATGTGATAAGAACTCCTCTTTTAAACTAAAATTTATTTATGCATACATAACCTAATTATAATCATAATTATAAGCATAATTATGATTAATTCTCTCAATTATTTTTAAATATTCATTCCTCATTTCTAAAAATGTTAGCATAATCCTCTTTCAACTTAAAATGAATTAGTATGATTTTTCTTAATCATAATCAAGTTTTAAAAAAATTAATCATCATTTTTAGCTAGATAAAATCATAAAAATATCTAATCTTTTTCTCTAGCTTGTCAAACCTAGAGTTTAGATTAAGATAATCAGATTATCATTAAGAATCATCCTTCTAACAAGGATCTAACCATAAAGATGATTAATCTTTTCAAAAGAGAGATTTATTAAGCATAAAAATTTTCATTAAACCATTTAAGTAGTATGAATCATTGGAGAGCTTGATTTCAAGAGAAAACCATTCAATTGAAAGCTTCTCAAGCATTAGAGGGGTTGAGAAGAAGAACATCATTGAGAAATTTAGAAAAAACCATTAAATTAAGGCTTACCTTTGATTTTGGCTTGATTCTTTTGGAGAGAAGTGAAGCCCACAAAGCAAGGGTTGGCCACCAAGTTGGAGAAGGTAATCTCCAAGAGAGGATGGAGAATTGAGAAGCTCCGAATCTCCCAAAAGTAGAGGGATAATAGAATTACACTAAAATGAAGATAATACTTGCATGTAATTACTGAAAGATGAAAATACAAAGGAATGAGGGTCTATTTATAGGTGAGGAAGGCCACTAACCAAGTCCAACTAGGTTCTAGAGGCTTCCAGCTTTAGTTTGACCCAATTTGGACAACTTTTGGACCAGTTTGGCTCCCTTTTTAATCCAGTTTTGCGGGAGGAGAGAGCCCTTCTTACTGAGGTGTGAAAAATTCATCATTACCTAAAATATCCCATTTTTTTTACTAATAAACCCAGTACTCGTCGTCAGTTATATTCCCACTTAAGAATACGATCTGTCTCATGGTGAGTGAAAAGGATCTTCCCACTGGCCAATTCAACTTGCATAGGTTTCCCTGATTTCTGTTATAAGACTAGCTTATGCAAGCTTCCAGGGGAAATAAATACTGCCTGAATCAATCAAAAGTTTGAATGACTTACCCTTATACTGAGCTGGAGTATGGGGATGACAGAGAATTGATGATTTGGCCCTTGGTTTTCAATTGCGGCATAAATCTGACCTCTTTTCTCTTCCACTACTTTTGCTATCGTAACTGCTCTGGCTGCTCTGCAGACTGGGGCGGAACTCTTTCTCTTTAGTTACCCCAGTTCTGGGAGGGAGTTCTGAGATTACTCTGTACTACAGAGGCAGATGGCTGAGCTGGATTCCTCCTGGGATTGCCCTGATTTGACAAGACAGACCCTGATTTGATTGATATAGGAAGGGGCTGGTCTCTACATTCTAGGTCCTTGACTTCCCTGTCCTCTTGATATGGCAAGAGTCGGGCAGTCTTTAAGCTGGTGACCAAAACCCTCACATCCAAAACATCTGTTTTCACTTCTAAGCTCATCTCTCTGAGTCCTTGAAAAAGGTAGGGCTCTTGAGAAAGTGTTCTGAGGGAAGGGTCTTCTATCACTTCTGAATCTACTAGCATCTTGATTCTGATTGGGGCCTTGCTACCTCTTTGGGGGAGGAAAGTTTGAAGCACTTCCCAAGGTTGGGACCTTTTAAAGTTTGAGGGTGCAGGCTTTAGCGGGACCTTGACAACAAATGCCTTGGCAAAGTCCTTTGCCACCATAATGATAGCTTCCGCCAAAACTGGTTTGGCATTTTTCACTAAAGTGTCCAATGGCTCGTTCATTCCTCGAATAAATCTGGCCACATCAGCTGCTCTTCATCCAAAAGTGGAGAATATTTGAGGAGAAGGGCAAATGCCTGATGGTATTCTTCAATTCTCCGGCTATCCTGCTTCAATTCCAAGAACTTGGTTTCAAGGAAGCCTGGAGGACAGAACCTCTTTCTGAGGTAAGCTTTAAGATCTGACCTGGTCTAGGTATTTCGGTCGAGATGATTTGTCTCGCAATGGTTCCTCCATGCAACCCTGGTCGTTTCTACAATTTTTAATCTCGCGAGAGCCATCTTGCTCCTCTCATTGTAGCCGGTTACATCAAAGTACTCTTCCATTGCCTCAATCCATTTTTCCACTGTTTCTCCTTCACCCTTAAATGGACCAGGTTGGGATCGGTGCAGGGCTTTACGAACGTTCGGATCTAACTCTTCATCATCCAGTAAGAGGATTTGAGTGCCTAGCACGGGCCGCGTGCCTCATGATTTTGATAAAACGAGATTTTTGTCAACTTAACTTTGTCATCAGATTTATGACTATTTAATTTTTTTGAGATTTATCTAAACAATTAAATATTCCATCATAATTCTTAAAAACAAGATTCACTCTGATAATTTTGTTAACCAATATTCACAACCACGAAATCAATTTGAAATCTTTTGCAAAACATCATTTATTATCAAAAGTTTTTGATATATACATAGAGCGTCTCGGCTCCAAAAGTCACTACCTCAATCGCGTACGCATAAAAAGGTGATACTGCAATGGAGACATGCTATGATATACACGATTCATCACTGTGATAAGGGTGCTGTAATTCTACTTCTAGGAATAAAGCAGCTTAGAAGTGTAAAAATGTAAAAATTTGGCAAGAATTTCTAAAATTTCACGGCGGCGCGGCGAATGATTAAAGAGTTGGACATAATGAACAACTCCTAGCCTTATCAAGATCATGGCTAGTGAGATATTCTGCCTGAGTCTTTGAAGCTGATTGGTATTGACGTTAATACATCGCCCTCCAGAGAACCACATGTGCTGACGTCGCTCTACTGGATTAGGGAAGTATAGATCCTCAAAGTGACGAGTGAGCCTCACTCTGCTTTCTCGGGTTGTAAAAGAGTTGATGAGATTTTCGAAGGCAAAGGCGATCATATCCTGACTCTGGGAAAGTCCATGAATGCTACAGATTTGGGGTATCCATCTAAATATCCAATTCAATTTATGAATTCATTTCAAACATAATCTTAGCAAGTGAAAACATTTTTTTCTCAGATTTACTTTAAAATTTTAGACAATTCTGCTGCTGTTTCATAAGTTTACAACAGCGCTCTGATTGCTGTGAGATCCCTCTACCCCATCGACGCACCGGATTCCCGGTTGCTACTAGCAGCGGTGTGACGGAAGTAGCTTCTTCTTGCACGGGGCATGGTTTCCCACTCGGGGCCTCGCCCTCGAATGTCCGGACACAAGACTAATCTGGTGGTCATTCCGAAACTGAAACTGGGAAAATTTCCCTTGTGTAGAAAACGGGGACAATTCCACCTTTTTTATTTTCTTAACGAATTTTCTAACGGGGTCAAGAGACTAAATTATCCTTCACCTGAATAAACCAGATAGAAGGAAAACTAGTACAAACTTAACTTGAAGAAATCAACGCTTTTTTCTTAACTGAATCAGGCACAACCGCCACTACTGCTGATCTATTCATTTGAGAAGTCTTCAGGTTTTTATTTAACTACTTGAGTTCTAAGCGTATTCCTATTTTTTAATTTCATTATTAAATAAATTCAATAAAAATAACACTTTTATAATTAAAAAATTTCCATTATGCATCTCTCCATGCATGGAAATTAAATTCAATGAAAATAACACTTTTATAATTAAAAATTTCCAATATACATCTTTCTATGCATATAAATTAAATTCAATAAAAATAACACTTTTATAATAAAAAAAATTCCAATATGCATCTTTCTATGCATAGAATTTAAATTTAATGAAAACAACACTTTTATAATAATAAAAAATTTCCAATATGCATCTTTCTATTCATATAAATTAAATTCAATAAAAATAACACTTTTATAATAAAAAAATTCCAATATGCATCTTTCTATGCATAGAATTTAAATTTAATGAAAACAACACTTTTATAATAATAAAAAATTTCCAATATGCATCTTTCTATTCATATAAATTAAATTCAATGAAAATAACACTTTTATAATAAAAAATTTCCATTATGCATCTTTCTATGCATATAAATTAAATTCAATGAAAATGACACTTTTATAATAAAACAATTTCCAATATGCATCTTTCTATGCATAGAAATTAAACTCAATGAAAATAACACCTTTATCATAAAAAAATTTCCATTATGCATCTTTCTATGCATATAAATTAAATTTAATAAAAATATCACTTTTATAATAAAAATAATTTCCAATATGCATCTTTCTATGCATATAATTTAAATTCAATGAAAACAACACTTTTATAATAAAAAAATTTTCAATATGCATCTTTTTCTACATAGAAATTTATTTCAATAATTAATATCAATGATATCCATGCATATTCATAGGTGAATATGTACATGGAGTAAATAAAAATATTTCTTTTAGAATGCACAAACGGTGGGAATTACTCTTTTAGAATAACATAAAAATAAACTTTATTTTTCATAAAATTCAAGAAAATTTTACCATAACCTCCCTTGTATAGCTGACCATTTCTCAATTTTTAATATCTTATTTTCAATTTAAAATTTATCCCAATTTGAAGTAAAGTACTCTAATCTACTCAATTTTCACTTTCTAGGGAGTAAACAATAAGAAAAGTTTAATCAATTTATTTGTTACTCATTCTAGGATAAAGAAAGGCTGAATTCTTAAGGAAGAGAAGGGGGTAGCCTTTTCATCAAGGCATAACATCAAGATTCACTTTAATTAACAAAAAAAAAGTAAAAAAAGCAAAGAAATCAGAAAACCGTAGATTTGAAATTAAAAGGTAGAATTTTTAGCTTACATGGGGTTTTGTGAGCTTTCCTTTGGCTTGAGGGATTGAGGGTTCTACTCTTGTTTGGATCAAGAGTGGCCACCAATTTCTTTGTAGAGAATTTTAAAAAAAACAATTGAATTATCAAGTGAATTCAATGTAATTGGCTCTAGGTAGAAGTAGAGTAATAGTGCATAAACACTATTAAGCTTTTACAAAGGGGGAGGCTTCTATTTATAGGAAAAAATGAACCTCAAACCAAGCAAACTGATTCTAGAATTTTCCAGATCAGTTTGGTCAATTTTTGACTATTTTTGGGTCAGTTCAGCTTACTTTTTGGAACTAGACTTGAAATAGGAGAGAGGAGAGATGAAATATCTCACTTAATTGATTTAAAATTGGGAAGCAATGATGAGAAAAAAAGGTACCTCCTTTATGAGGGGGAATCCCCACTCTGAGGTGTCAAAAATTCATTTTTTTAATGTTTCCTTTGGTCCTTAGTGCACTCTTCATCTTATTTTATGTGAGTATTTACTCATTTTTGGGGGGTTTTTCTTTATTTCTTCAATTTATCTACTCCCTATATTTGGATTAATCTTATTGGTCCCTCAGAACCTTAATCCAAAATTTTCAAAAAATCTGAACCCTTAGGCTAAGGTCTTTTGAGCAGATTATAATTTATTTTTAATGCACCTTAGGAATTTCTTTTTAAACTTCTGTTTCGGGGGAATTTATTTTAATAAGAAAAGATATTTTTCCATCCAAAGATATCTAAAAACTGAGCTATCTCTCTCTAGAATATTTTCTCTCTCTAGGCCAAAACATGTAGAAACAAGATCTTTTATTATTTTTAAAAGGGGATTGATTACAAAGGAAGAAACTGGACATCTTGGGGGCTGGGGAGGAATCTTACATTCTCTCCCACTTGAAAAACACGAGATGTCCTCATCTCGCAAACTGGGGGTAATCCCTCATCAGTTCGCAGCTTCCTTCTCCCAGGTGGCGTCTTCAAAAGGATAGAACTTCCATTTGACTAATAATTCTCTTAGAATTCTGTTCCTGAGAACCTTCTCTCGAATATCAAGGAATTCTTCAGGTTGGAGTGCCATCAGCCCTTGGGTTGAAGAAGTTAAGAGTTCATCTCATTAATAAGCACATGATTCGGGCTCCATACATACTTCTTAAGTAGGCTGACATGAAATACATTATGTACTTTGAGATGAGGAGGCAGAAGAAGTTTATAGGCTAAGTCACCTACTTTCTTTGTAATCAGATAAGGCCCACAGTATCTGGGGGATAACTTCTTGTACTTCCCAAGAGATAGAGAACTTCTTTTGGGGCATACTCGAATGAAGACCATATCTGCTTCTTCGAATTTTCTGACTGATCTCTTCTTATCTGCATACTGCTTCTGTCTATCCTAGGTAGCTCTTAAATCTTTGCGGATTGTCTGCATCTGCTGCTCCATGTCATCAAGCATCTGTCTAGACATCTCGACCCTAATCAATGGGTCGAACCAAGTTAATGGTGTTAGGCAGTCTTGTCCTACAGAGGTTTGAAAGGGCTCATCCCGATGCTTCGGTGATAAGAGGCATTGTAGGGTGAACTCGACTAGGTGTAGATAGCTTAGCCACTTCTTGGGTTCCCTACCACAGTGTGACCGAAGTATATCTTCGATTATTTGGTTCACCCTTTCTGATTGACCATCAGTCTCGGGGTGGTTAGCTGTGCTGAGATCCAAGAAAGTACCTACTTCTTCGAAAAGTGTAGTCCAGAATCTTGACGTAAACTTAGGATCTCCATCACTTACTATTCTCTTGGGTAGGCCATGCAATCTGAAGATTTCCTTGAGGAACACTCTGGCCACATCCACTGCAGTGTAGGTTTCTTTTACTAGAATCAGATGGGCAACTTTGGTTAGTCTGTCAACTACCACGAAAATGGAGTTGTAACCTGATTGCACTGAAGGTAGTCCAGTAATAAAATCCATACTGATACATTTCCACTTCATCTGGGGGATGTCTAATGGATGTAACTTCCCAGGCATTTTTACTCTCTGTGCTTTGACTTTTTGACAAATCAGGCATTGACGTACATGATTAAGTACATCCTTTTTTAGTCCAGGCCAAAAGAAGCTTTTCTTTATAGACATGTAGGTCTTGATGAAACCTGGACGTCCTACAATAATAAGGCTGTCATGGGCTTCATTCAGAATTTGACCCTTAGTTCCGTCATCATTGGGAATGCATAGCTTGCTATTATAATACATAATTCCATCATCTAGGCTGTACCCTTGAACTCGGTTCAACTCCTGAGGAGTTTTGCTTTCCTGCATAATTAGAGTAGCAATAGGGCCAAAGAATTTATCCTGCTGCATGATCTTCTCTCTTGCTTCATCAATCAATGGATTTGACACCACTATGATTGCAAGCAAGGAGGATTTTCTACTGAGGGCATATGCTACCACATTTTCTTTGCCTGGGTGGTACTTGATTTCAAAATCAAATTCCTACAGGGTCTGCATCCACCTTCTTTGGTGCATGTTGAGATCCTTCTGAGTGAAGATCCACTTTAAGCTCTGATGATCTGTCACCAAAGTGAATCTTTGACCGAGTAGGTAATGTCTCCACAACTTCAGGGCATATACTATTGAAAGTAGCTCCAGGTCATGGACAGCATAATTTCTCTCATGCGTTTTGAGTTTTCGGGATTCATAGGCCACTGCATGACCTTCCTGCATGAGTGCACCTCCCAGGGCAAAACCACTGGCATCAGTTTACTACCTGAAAGGGTAGAGAGAAATCTGGCAATTTCACAATGGGATTGGTTACCAAGGCGGTCTTCAGCTTATCAAAAGCGCTCTGACACCTGGCAGACCATTGGAACGGGGTATTCTTCTTGAGAAGATTAGTTAGGGGGGAAGCCATGAGAGCATACTCTGGGCACTATGAATTTAGGAGGGAAGCCATGAGAGCATACTCTGGGCACTATGAATTTACAGTCATGCCATTTGGATTGACAAATGCCCTAGCTAAATTCAATCGCCTAATGCATGACATTCTCAGAGAATACTTGGATGATTTTGTTCTTGTTTTCTTTTATGATATTCTAATTTACTCAAAGAATGCAGCTGACCATGAAGTTCATGTCCGAAAAGTTTGTGAGATTCTCAGGAAGCACCAACTCTTTGCAAAAAAGAGCAAATGTAATTTCTCTGTCGACCATGTTGAATACTTGGGCTTTCTGGTATCCAAAGATAAAATTTCTCGAGATTCCGCAAAAGTCCAAGAAGTCATAGATTGGCCTGAACCAAAGACAGTGAAAGAAGTCAGAGGATTCTTGGGATTAACTGGTTGGTATAGAATTTTTATACTTGATGGTGGCTGTCTTTGGGATATCTTGCTCATCATTAATCCTAATCTAGTAATACCCTGATTTGAGATCTATATTTGTGAAGATCTGGGCTCCACTTAGCCTGTCCATAAGCTCATCAATTCTGGGGATAAGATACTTATTCTTAACTGTGCTAATTGAGACCTCTGTAATCCACACAGAGTCTTAGCATTCCATCTTTCTTTTTCTGAAAGAGAATTGGTGCTCCCCGTAACTAACTGAGTTCATATGTTAACTCACGGGAACACGAATTATGGAAGGAGGCCGGAAGCAATTAATGTGAGAGAGCGGGATTGTAGCCATGGGAACATAAAGATGCACATAATTTTTCCATATTTTTGTGCCGAAGTGCAATGTAAATCGTTTTAGGCCAATGTGGGTTCTAAATGAGAGTTCTAAGTGTATTAAGCAAGGCTCACTTATGGGGTTGTCCGCCCATGTGTGAAAGAGGTCTAGGGTTAGTGACATCTCTATAAAAGAGATGTTAGCTAAAGAAAGAGGACGTTTTTGGCCATTCTCATAAGCTATTGAGTGAAGCTCTTGAGCTCTCAAGCTATGGCAACTCTTTAACTCTCTCTATTGTACTCTAATGAGCATCAAGCTCCAATGATTATAGCTCCACTTCTTTCTCTTAATCTGTTTTAGTATCATTGAAGTAGATTAATCTATGATTAGTTGAATGCTTCTTTCTTTCTCTTGTGTATGCATGCTTGTAGTGTGTGTGTGTGTAGTCTCCATTGATGCAAGCACTTGCCCACTTTCATGGATAGACTCTCTCTATGAGCTTGTGGGTTTGTGAATGTTACATTCTATGCTTACTTAAGCTTGTGGGTTAGTAGATGCACGCTTATGGGTTTGCTGGCATTAGGAAAAGCTAAGATTTAATCAATGTTTGAATGGGATTAAGAGATTGCCATGCATTGCTTGTTCTCTTGATTAGTGTAGTGGGTTTAAGGGATTGAGAGATTGATTGAGGTGTTGAATGGTTGAATCGTCAAGTGGTGGTTCGTGTATGTGAGCTCTCCCGCAAGGGATAAGCCTTCATGCACTAATCGGGTCGAGTCCTCGGATTGACATTGTGTTTCTCAACACATTTGTTGATCGGTAGTACTTTATGAGCACTATATTGCACGGTAGAGAGAACCGCTCTTCAATGGCGCCGCTGCCAGGGAGCGAGTGCCTACATTAGTTGAGCACCATACACACACTACCACTCCTTGTTAAGCTCCAATTGGTTGCAAAACCGTTGGATAGGAGAGCAGGCTCTGGGACTAATTTTGGTACTTATTTAAGACTAATCTTTTGTCAAATTCTCTTTATTGTCTTGCAATTTGAGAGCAATTGGCTAGCTATGCCTCTCCCTTGAGGTCAGGACAAGGATTCAACACACGGGAAGGATTGGAGGTAGGTGCTAAACCTGCCAATTTCAATTTGTGTGCAAAAGAGAGAGGCGTGATTTGCATTTCTGTCATTCTGTTTGAGGATAATTTTTGCTGTCTGAGGTTAATTTTTACAGTTTCAATTTTACGCATGTTCGTTTTATTTTCTGTTCTTAGCTTAGTTTAGTTTTTTGCATCTTTAATTTTGTGCATTTTAGTTCTCTGTTAAACCTGCACCTGTAGAGAAACTGAAATCTGTACACACACATGAAGATTAAACATTTCGAATTTGCTGCAAATCTCACAGCTGCACACGCATTGAGTTCCCTACACACGCATTGAATTCACTGCAAATCTCACAACTGCACACGCATTGAGTTCCCTGCACACGCATTGAATTCGTTGCAAATCTCATACACGCATTGAGTTCACTGCACACGCACTTCAAAAAAGAAAAAATAATAATAATAAAAGAAGGCGGCTGTGCGTGAGCAACGCACCGCGCGGATTTGCTGAAACCTTTTCTGAATCCCAATCTGATACCCTTTCCAGGACAACTAGTGCATTGTCTATGGAAAATCTAGGGCCGTCAAATAGTCATCCCTTAGCCCCAAATAGGACATCCACAAGATCTTTTAATCCATTTGAAGCCGACATCATGGGGTTACCACTCAATGTGAGACTTCAATATGTCTACACGAATACTCAAGGAGCTGAGATCTTTAGGGATCCACAACGATGGTATCTCGTTAATTAAGATTGCAGACTTTTTCTCAGAGCTTGATAGAGCACCTCTAGTCAATGACCAGGGTAACCTGTACATGGGCGGAGATGGTGTTCACTACGAAGTCACCTATCATCCAGAGAATGTAGACAAATTAGGAGGACTCTCTAAGAGTGAGTTCCTAGACTTATCGAAGCCTTTCGGAGCAAGGGAGTCTAGAGATGATTGGCTCATTGAGCCGAACATGCCTGGACCATCCAATGCCCAGTCCTCAAAGCCATCCATAGATGATTTACTTTTTGTAAATCTAAATTTGGAAAGGGACAGGAAAGGCAAGAGCAAAATGGATCAGGAGGTTGAGAACCAATGGGATTTTGTACAACAAATTCCAGTGACAAAGGTCTTTCAGGATGACCCACTTCAAGAGGTCTATAAGGACTCTTTAGAAGGATATTATGCCACAACTCGATTGCCAGAGCTAGATCTTCCTCTAGCACTTGTGGTGGTAGTCGAGAAGCTTGCAAGATACAAGAACCGAATCGTTGATAAATGGGCCAATGAATACTGAACCTTAGATTGGAAGGAGATTCGTGAGCTCACGTGGAGAGGACAACCATTATTCATGGAAGTGTTCTCAACTAATACAGCTAAACCATGAGAGACAGACTTTCTTGGAGAAACTATTGCTCCTCCCCTACGAGAGTTCACTAGAGAGGGACCCTCAACATCAAAGTGGACCACTGCAAGTAGCCCAACTCTAGCACCAAGATATTATCCTACACCAAAAGTGCGACCACAGATCACACCACAACAACGTTTCTCTCACTATGACAATCGGAGGGTAGGGGAGCCAACTCGGCCTCTCATAAATGCACCTCCTGAAATGCGGGTAACAAGATCTTTGGAGGGGGTTGGTGAGGTAGGTAATAGGGGACCCACACCAATTTGGGATGCATATGGACCACCTTACCAAAGAGAGGAACCACTGAGAGTGAGAGGCCGTAGGCCCGATGAGATGAGTATTCAAGACGAGTAAGGCCATCAACTCTTCAGAAATTGGTAAAGAAGTACGAAGGGTCGGGAGATCCATATGACCATGTAGCAGCATTTAGGCAAGCAGTTCAAGCTGAGCAAGTGACTGACAAGCATACGCAAATTGAAGGATTTGGGCTCACTCTTGAGGGAAAGGCCCTTGCTTGGTTTCAAGCACTAGAGGCTTCAGACAAATCTTCTTTACGAGTTTTGGAAGAGAGATTCATTGCTGCTTTTTCCTTGATGGGGATTCAGCATGACACAGTAGCAAACATCTACTCGTTCAAGCAAGGCGAGACTGAGAGTGTTAGAGACTATGTAAATAGGATGAAGCAGTACATTAATCATTGCCCAGAAGATGAGAAGCCCACCCAGAGTCGATTAATTTCTCTCTTCTTAAAAGGAATCAAAAATTCAACACTGCACACACATCTCTATGCAAAGAAGCATACAAATTTCAATGAGTGTTGCCATGATGCTATGGATTTCACAGATAACTTCAAATTCCAAGATGGTACTGGCCCTGAGGTGCAACCTAGAGAGATCAGTGGGGTGATGACCAAAGTTTAGTGTCTGGCGCACTAGTAAATCCAGACCAGATAGCTAACCTAGTGCTAAGGAGATTGGGACAAACCTATCACCCACCCATGCAGCCACAACAACAGCAGCAGCGAATGAGGAGTGTACTACCTACAGGTCCTCATCTTTGTGGAGCATGTGGCGGTAACCATAAAACCGAAGAATGTAATACCTTTTCTCCTCTAGTCACAAACCAACCCACAAAGAAGTGGTGCCAGGCCTGGAATTATATCCACACCACACAGGAATGTACTCGCATTGCAAGAATGAGACAAGAGCGTGAGTAGCAAAGGGGTGCAGTGGCTCCACAAATGCATCAACAGTATACTAATTTTAAACGTAAGCCACCGATGGCACAAAAGCAAGCACGACCTGTACTTGGAGCTCAACCTCCTGCTCCTAGGACTGCTCCTGTGAGGTTTGTTGACTACGACAATTCAAATATGTGTAGAGACTTGGTAAACCCAAGCTATGTGGAGGAGGAATGTGGAGGAGGAAAATGCATCATATTCATCAAAGGAAAATCTCTTTGAAAGTCCCACATATCCAAGCCAAGCACAGGAGCCTCAACCAGGGGAAAAAAATTCTTTGATGTTGCTAGGCGGCTACCAACCTAGGACTCCAGGCCCCTCAGATCAATGGCAGCAAAGGATAGTAGAAGCCAAACTAATGGGCCCCTATTATGAGTGCGGAGAAGCCCATTGGGCTCGGGATTGTCCACATCGCCAAAGGCAAGCAGCTCGATCCAATACAACAGTACCACAGTTTCCACCAATTGAAAGATATTGTCTAGGGTGTTATGTAGAACACTTTCCAAAGGATTGTTTGCTGAAACCACATGAGGAAGGCACCTCTCAACCAAAGGTCTCACTCAACTTTGTAGAGGCAGTTCCATCGCCACCTTCATCAGAGAATGAGGATGTCGTGCCACTTAGAGTCATGACTAGATCATAGACACGAAATGCCGAAATGCAGACTGATGAGACACCTCGAACTAGGGATGCAAAGGCAAATCTAGTGGACAAGACCCTACATTCCAATAGAAAAAGGACCACTAGGAGGAAAAAGAACCGCAACAAGCAAACTAAGAGTGCATCCACTAGTTCTCAAAAAGTCTCTAAACAAAACATGAAGGATCAAGCTTTTACATCCCAAGAAGTGCATGAGGAGCATCAACCTGGGCCTAGTGCTAAACAAGATGAGGCTATTACAACCGAGGATAGTTCAGGGGGTTCTATTTTTGTGGATAAGGTGAACAAGACTCTAGATGCCATCATTGATGCTCATAGAAGTCGCATTGCAGCTTTATTTGAGCTACCCCAAGAAGCTTCAAGAATACCCAAACCCTCGTGAGGAGAAGATCAATCTAGCTGTACATCAGCAACTCATTAGGGAAGCTCAATCAATACTTGAGGGCCCACCTCCACCTATTCCTCGGGGCCCCACCTCTCTTAAGCCAACATTAGAAACCATACCAGAAGTATCATCAAGTTGGGAAATGAAAAGTGAGCTGATCTCACAAGCTCATAGAGCGAGAAGTCTGCACCAATTGACACCCCATTGAAAGAAGGCATTCTGCCACCACCTAGTCTTGCCTTCCCATGCAATGATGAAGTTATTGATGCTAATGAGGACATGGCAAATGAGATGTGGGCAGCAGTCCATGAGAAAGTTAATGAGAATATGTCCTCTATTATTTCACCTCCATTCTCTGAAGTGGATTTTACCAGGGGCACAGAAAACAACTTTAGACGCCCAAGCACCCAAAAGGAAGTTCAAACAATTGTTTCTCCTAGAAGTAAGCATACAATGAGAACCTTACCATCTTATTTGGGAGAATATGAGAACTGTTCTCAAACCTTGAGGATACCCTCCATGCATAGAAGGTTGACAAAGGAGATGGATATGGGTATCGTGCAAGCTATTTTGTCAGCACCAGTGGCTTGTATCTTACCTTTACTTGATTTGATAAAGCTTCGACCAGAGTTGTGGAATGGTATTGCCACATGTTTGTCAGAGCAGGTATTGCTACAAAAGGGTCACCATCTACACCTTGAGACAAAGCATGTTATGCCAGTTCCTATCAACAAAGTAGGAAAATTTTGTGAGGACGATCAGGGAAATACTACCCTCCCATTAGAAGTGCGAAAAGTAGCTTCAACTGCAATACTTGATAGTGGTGCAGGAGTGGGCATTGTGACAAGGTCCATTTGGGAAAAGTGGGACAAACCAGCTATTAGGAGTACAAGGATGCGCTTGCAGCTAGCAGATGGAAGCTTAGAACATCCCATTGGGCTGCTAGAGAACATATTGGTCACCACATGTGGGATTGAATATGAGCACACATTTGTAGTAGTGGATTTTGGAAAGCATCCAAACTATGAAGTGATATTGGGTAGACCATTCATGCAACAATTTCAAATGATTCAAGATTGGGGATACAATTATTTGTACCTTCGACATGATTCTGTCATCACAAGGGTCAACCTAAAGAATCACTCATATCGTGATGTAACGCGGTCTCCAATAGATGAGTTTGATTCGGCTTCATCTGAGGGCTCAAGAGTTACAATGTCAGATGGGCGAGAAGATCTTTGGATGTGTGGAGCCTCATGTAAGGATTTCAACACTGAGAGACTTAAGGGTAATCGAAGTGTATCAGATGACGCATACATTCCACAACCCTTCCCTGAGCACTTAATTGATCCCCTAGAATGGAGTCATGTCCTTGCAACATTATCGACATGTGCTTTACCTAAGCCAATTCAATTTTGTGACTCAGATGGATATGACATTATTCCTATCCGAATGGTACAACCACGTGACCTTCTAGATGATTTGTACTCTGAGGATGCATCCACAACAACACAGCACAAGATAGTATCAAAGACCAAGTAAAACGATCAGATGGATTCCAACCAGGAGAAAAGCTAAAAACTATTAGCAAAAATCACAAAAAAAACAAAACATAATAAGGATTTCCCAATCTCATATGCTAGTCGACAGTTGAACAATGCTGAGAAGAATTATACCACAACAGAAAGAGAAGGTTTGTCCATGATATATGCAGTGAAAAAGTTTTGCCATTACCTTTTGGCAAACAAATTTATATTTTTTGTGGACCATCAAGCACTACTATATTTGGTGAATAAGCCTTGTGCAACTGGAAGGATTGTGAGGTGGTTTGTCATCCTTCTTGAGTTTGATTTTGAAGTGGCAGTCTGAAAAGGAACAACTCATCTTAGGGCAGATCATTTGTCTCGAATCACCTCTGGAGAAGCTCCTGTGGTGGGTGTGGATGATGATATGTTAGATTCAACACTTTTCCTTGTAGAGACAGCTCCTAAATGGTCTGAACCCATCTTAGAAATTTTGACAAGTGGGCAGATACAACTAGCGGGTCCTAATGTGGACCTATGGCGACCATTCAAGTTAATCTCAGGGAGATTATATCGTCAGGGTAATGATGGAGTGTTGCGGCTTATACCTAGCCCTGACCAATATAAGGAGATCTTGGAATGGGCACATGAGGGTATTGGTGGAATCCATGCATCAGCTACTACTTGTGTGCAACGTATAACTGAGGATGGGCAATGGTGGCCTACCATGCATGCGGATGCTGAAAAATTTGTTCATAACTGTGCTTCATGTCATATTCAACAACCAATTCATAATGTCACATTATTCCAAATTTCAACTACACCAAGTTGGAGTAAGTATATTGTGTGGACTATCTTCAGCATGGTCATACTGATCGAACAATTCCTAAATATCGAAAGCGTGCTATTGAAGTTGAAGCGGCCAACTATATGCTGATAGAGGGCCAACTCTACAAGAGGGGCAAGGATGGCAACTTGCGCATGTGTGTATGTGAAGCTGACTACTTGAAAATCTTGACTCATGCACATATGCAGGTGTTGGGGGTGGACACTTTTCGGGCAATACCACAGCTAAGTTGATTAGATGGTCTGGGCTTTGGTGGCCAACCTTACAAATGGATGTCGAAGAATATGTAAAACATTGTGACAATTGTCAAAGGGTCAAACCTCCCATCACAAAGGACAATATGCCATTGCGGCCTATGTTAAGCACATGTGCTTTTGCCAAATGGGGTATTGATTTTGTTGGTCCCATTAAACCTCCAGCTCGTCACATGCATGCTGAATATACCAAATGGGTAGAGGCAAAGGCTACAGTCAAAAATGATCCCAGATCCACAGCCAAGTTCTTGTATGAGTACGTGTTTACACGCTATGGCTTACCTATTGAAATCGTTAGTGATCAAGGTGTGCACTTTGTGAATGAGGTCATAGAGTTTTTACTTCAAGAATTTATGGTAATTCACAAGCGTCCCCAGACCAATGGTCAAGCTGAGAGTACTAACAAGATTCTCTGCACAGCACTCACAAAGATTGTTGAGGGACATAGGACTTATTGGAAGCAAAAGTTGCACTCAGTTCTTTGGGCATATAGAACAGCCCCTATAAAACATCTATGGGCGCAACCCCATTTGAGCTTGCTTTTGGGCTAGATGCAATTCTTCCCATTGAATTTCTTGTACCTACCCTACGAGTTGCTAAACGATTGGACTGGACTGGTCATGAGCTTTCTCAATGCATTGATGAATTGGAAAAGCTTGATGAGACCTGCTTATTGGTGGTAATGGGGATGTATGCCAAGAAGAGGAGACAAAAGCAATGGTATGATCGAAATGTAACAACTGGCTGATTCAAAAAAGAGGACCTTGTGCTCTTGTACACACTTAAGAAGCATAAGCAAAAGCTCAAGAAACATGGCCTAGGACCGTTTGTGATTAATGAGCTTACTCCTAGTGGTGTAGTGCGTTTAGAGACACTAGAAGGTGAGCAAATGCCTAACTTCATTAAAATACAATGAACCATTAATTGAAGCCATGCTTCAACAAATGCATGCTACCCACACACGGAAAGAAGCACATGACCTACTTAAATGTCAGGCTCAAGAAGAAGCTAAAGCTAGAGTTGCAAAAGCCAAGGAGTGTCGCAAGGCTTCTGTGTTGACCTTACAGTTGGCTACTGATGAACAATATGTCGATCCTTTCAATATTCACGTGTGTCTTCATCTTCATGAGACTACCTACTTTGTCTCTGCCTTAATTGACTCTGGTGCAGATTATAATGTTCTCTCATTTGACACATGGGTAGCCTTGGGACAACCAACACTTGTGCACATTCCTATTGACTTACGAAGCTTCTCAGGTGAAGATAACCCTATAGAGGAAAAATGTGTCATTATGATGTCCATTCAGGATCACTAGATGTCAATTCCCTTTTATGTGGCTAGTAAGTCCAAGGCAGTGGTAGAGGTTGTTCTTGGTCGATCATGGTTAAGTGCTACCAATTGTTTATTAGATTGGAAGAATAGACAATACAAATTGCAAATTGATTGTGATTGCATCTTGGGATTTGCTGCTCCACGAGTTTTATCATGTCAAAAGGGTGGTAGTTCTACCTTACACAACCCACTTTCAACATCTGCTCTTTAAGCTCCAAGACAAATGATGTGGATAATCGATGAGTCCTCAAATGAGGGCCATGGCTGGCATGTTCCAACTACTCTAGTCACTGCTCAAAGAAGGCCAGGCGGCGCAAGAAGGAATTGTCAATTTGGCTACCCAAAGAAGAGTACAAACTTGTACCATCTAGCCTAGTTGCTAAACCTCCTAAAAAGCATATCTTTTCCAAGCCGAAACCTCAGATTGTTACTCATTGGGTCCCAAAGCATGTTCTTAAAGCACAAGACTATTATGAGGGTGCAACAACACTTTGGCTTCCCAAATGCCATGGTTTGCTAGAGCCAGAAGAGTGTATCAATAAGATTCCAAAAGCCACTCTTGGTTTTTCATATCAATGGGTGCAAAGGAAATCAACACAACCTCTTCAAGATAGGATAGGTGGTTGTGATAGCACCTACAAATCTCCTTGTGTTGACCTTCCAAAAACATGTATTGAATCACCAGTTGTCCCAACTTCTCCTTGCTACACACTTCCACCATCAACTTGTGTACCTAAGACAAATCCAACTTTACATGAGTCTCCTTTGAGCATAGATTCTTGCAATTCACTGCCTAAATCCTCTTATCTTGCTCAAATTCCTCGACAATTGCTATCCTTCCCACCTCTTAAGAAGGACATACCCATAACCAAAGGTAAGGCATTAACACTACAATTGAAGCTCTTTGGTAGATCAGTGTTTGAATAGTCTCACTTTTACTAATGTGGTTCCTTCTGCCTTTACAGGAGGATTGTGTTCTTTTTGAGATGATCTTAACTACATTGTTTTTGATAGGGATTGTAATGATGGATATGAGTGTATAAAGTTTGAAGTTTCTAAATTTCATTGTTCTATGCCCAGATACCTCCTAATGGATACTTGGTGAGATACATGTCCACCATGCATTGACCCTGATAGTACTCAACCTAAACATCATGGGGGTTATAGTGCTCCTCCTTTTCAAACTCATTCTAGGTACTTTTATGCTCCCTTAGGTGAAATTTGTTGTGGGCATCACTTTGTCACTTTATTCTATCAACACCATCATCCATTTCCACATTGTCAAGAATGTGCATGACTCGTATTAGGAGAAGCTTCACACATTTGTTGGCTATGCCGCTCTTACTTTCGACGATATGGCACGGGCTTAATGAAACAAATTTTGGGAATTACACCCCAATGCCATAACCTTCTTGATGTGAGAGTACCATACCGAGGACCAAATCAACGTAGATTACCTGAGGAGGTTCAAGCACAACAATGGAGGGATACATGCATAAATGACTTGCAACCACCTATCTTGCACGCCCTTCTTTTCCCAGCCTCAACATGTCAATTTTGGATCACTATGAGCACCTATATTGAGCAATTCCAAAATCGAAATTATTTGCTTAACCTTTCCATAGAACCAATGCCATATTTTAGGGAGGAAGCACTCCTTCCTCTACCACCTTCTCCAGAGGCCGGCTTTTGTACAGGGTTGTCCTTGCATCCTGAAGTGATTGATACCATCTTTCCAGCAGAAGTGGACACGGATCCACCACCAGTGCAAGGGTAAGCTCATCAACTCCACAATAAGATCAACAAGCCAGGGCACTTTTCTCCCACTGGGTTTTTCCCCTCGGCTATATTCGGTGATTGGCACCAATAACAAATTTTATTCTTTTCTTTTCTTGTTTGTTAATAAGACATTTTGTAAAGATCTCAGCTAAACAAGAGCATACAAACACGCCCCAATAGTCCACCTACCGTGCACACAAATTAGGAAGGGGGGAGACATGCAATGCCTACAAAGAGCAAAGAGAAGCAATCTGCACATCAGCAATGCATCAAGACAAACGCACAACATCAACGAGCACTAACATCAATGAGCACTACAACAGGTGTATTCAAATCATAATCTTTTGTTCTTTATGTGCTTTTCACTTTTGCATATATTGTTTGCATGTTCACACACAGTTGGTTGGTTTAAGTTTTAAATTAGTTGTTACTATGTGGTGAGTGATTTCTAGATTCTTAGAGGACTTAGTAGAAGGTATTTCTATTTGAAGACGATGTAAGATATATGCCAAGTTCTTATGCTCTCGAAGTATATTAGTTATCCCTAGTGGTAGCTACCTCTTAGGTATGGGCTAGGTGCTACGATTAATAAAAAATTTACGAAACACATGCCCTAAAAAATATATAGAAGTGACTTGAGACATGACGTGTCTACGGCCATGTGGAATGCTTGGTAGGACCTTGGGTTGTTTTAGTACCTTCGGGCCGATGCCTTGGTTTCCATGGGGTGAACACTGACGTCTAAAAGATTAAGAAGAAGACCTACAAGGACTCTATGATAGATGCTGGTAGGACTCTGGGGTACATTATGGGCCCTCGAGACCAATGCCCTCATCTTCATGGGGTACTCCTTATGTGAAAAAGAAAGAAAAGGGTCTGTCTCCCTTGAGATACTTAGCGGCCTTTAGATTCTCTTGGCGGAGGTCTCTTGGCCATTGCTTGGGTCTCATTGGGATGGAACCTTCTTCTTTATCACTAAAAGTAATAATTCTCTTTAATCTTCTGCTCTTTACACCCAAAAACAAAAAAACAAAGAAAGAATCGGAAAGGTCCAACCACCATGGCTTATATTTAGAAGTAGGGTTGCCACTTAGGAATAAACTTAAACACTTGTAGGACATTGGGACTGCAGTCATAACCTGCGGTGTACAAGCACACTTGCCTTTGCATAGCACTATCTACCACTTAGTCTCACTTTGACTAGTCTTTACTCGCTTCTTTTAGCACTCTTTAAAACTCTAATCGGCCTTTCACTTGCATGCTCACGTGTGAGATAGCTGGTTTTTTTCAATAAAAGACTTTACTTGTCTTCCATTGTTTTTTGCATCTTTGTTTCTACCGCGCCCGAGGACGTGCGCGATTTAGGAAGGGGGAAATGTTCACTCATGGGAACACGGATTATGGAAGGAGGTCGGAAGCAATTAATGCGAGAGAGCGGGATTGTAGCCATGGGAACATAAAGACGCACATAATTTTTCCATATTTTTGTGCCGAAGTGCAATGTAAATTGTTTTAGGCCAATGTGGGTTCTAAATGAGAGTTCTAAGTGTATTAAGCAAGGCTCACTTATGGGGTTGTCCGCCCATGTGTGAAAGAGGTCTAGGGTTAGTGACATCTCTATAAAAGAGATGTTAGCTAAAGAAAGAGGACGTTTTTGGCCATTCTCATAAGCTATTGAGTGAAGCTCTTGAGCTCTCAAGCTATGGCAACTCTCTAACTCTCTCTATTGTACTCTAATGAGCATCAAGCTCCAATGAGTATAGCTCCACTTCTTTCTCTTAATCTATTTTAGCATCATTGAAGTAGATTAATCTATGATTAGTTGAATGTTTCTTTCTTTCTCTTGTGTATGCATGCTTGTAGTGTGTGTGTGTGTGTAGTCTCCATTGATGCGAGCTCTTGCCCACTTCATTGGCAATGAGTTATTCATGGATAGACTCTCTCTATGAGCTTGTGGGTTTGTGAATATTACATTCTATGCTTGCTTAAGCTTGTGGGTTAGTAGATGCACGCTTATGGGTTTGTTGGCATTAGGGAAAGCTAAGATTTAATCAATGTTTGAATGGGATTAAGAGATTGCCATGCATTGCTTGTTCTCTTTATTAGTGTCACGTGGGTTTAAGGGATTGAGAGATTGATTGAAGTGTTAAATGGTTGAATCGTCAAGTGGTGGTTCGTGTATGTGAGCTCTCCCGCAAGGGATAAGCCTTCATGCACTAATCGGGTCGAGTCCTCGGATTGACATTGTGTTTCTCAACACATTTGTTGATCGGTAGTACTCTATGAGCACTATATTGCACGGTAGATAGAACCACTCTTCATCATCTGACCGAACCCGTAAGTCCCATAGTCAGATCAAGGAAATAGACTGTACTTGGATCATAGAGACCAACGCTTTTTTCCTCATTGAGAGGCACAGCCATTGATTCTTTTCCATAGAACAATTATTGTCCGGAATTTACTTCATCTATCGAACTAAACAGAAATTTGAGTCTCGATTTACGGATCCATCAGTACAGCCTCAGTCCCATGGGTTAGAGCCAACTGCCCAACCACTGTAATGATGGGATCCAATTAGGAATTTGGTTAGGTTTTGTCCCGAGTACCAAGGAAAAGAGTTTCCCGGCCCCCTAGTTGGATGTTCATGCAAACATAAAACTAGTCACACCACTTATACACCCAATATGAAATTGCCTTTTTTCTCAGCAGCATCAGCTATCTTTAAAACAATCCTTTAATGAAACCATTGTGTCACTGATCACAATCCTCAAAATCTCTGGTTGAATCCTTATTTCCAATCATTCCTTCATCGGTGTACTTATGGCAACCAGAACGCTCACCACCTATTCACTCAGGGGCCTTTTCTATAGTTCCTGCTCATAGTAACCGGCAATATATTCACATAACAAAATGGAATCTCCGCGGAAGATCAGCAAGATCAACCAACAGATCCATATAAAAGAGTCATGGACTCATCCGTTGAGGACCAACAAGGTCAATCAACCAGATCCACACCCGAATTCAGAAAACAACTCTTACTCCTTGTTCCAATATCTTCCTCGACCTACTTGTGGTATCTTCGGTGACCCAAAGCCCGAGCACCGTATGGTCAGCACCCTCTAGGATCCTTCGTCGCAGGTTACCTAGCGCTTCACTCATAGGCCGCTTCCTTGGTCCCTCATCCACTATACCGGAAGCTCACCATTTTAATCAAACCGAGGCTGGTCAAGACCTCGGCCGACCTTGCTATGCGAGACGTCCTCCATTGACTCTCCGTCACAGCAGTTGCAACTTTATCAGTTAGGTCTTCACGACCTTAATCACAAGACAGTCAATATGCTTCCCCAGTATTCTTGACATAAAACAATCATTTACAAATAGGTCACAAATACAGTCTCTATAATGAACTCCCGTCTTTCCACATTATCCCTCATCAGTCCACATTACTTATTCCACATTCCATTCATATGTGTACTCATTCTCATCCAATCACATCATTTTCCATCTCATCACATCACATATCATTTATTCACATCCCAATTCACATGTCATCACATCTCATCCATTCACTTATATTGACGTCACATCATTTCACATACACATTCGCATTCATTATTCCACATACACATCTACATTCATACATCCACATCCATACATCCAGTTTCACATCCGCATTCATACATACACATCCATATCCACGTCTATACATCCACATTCATACATCCACATCCACATCCACATCCATACATCTATTTCCACATCCACATCCACATCCATACATCCATTTTCACATCCACATTCATACATCCATATCCACATCCACATTCATACATCCACATCCCCATTCACATTCATACATCCACATCCACATTCACATTCATACATCCACATCCACATTCACATTCATACATCACATCCACATCTACATTCATACATCCACACATCCATTTCCACATCCACATTCATACATCTACACCCACATCCACATCATCCATTCATCCATCTACATCAACCCACATCATTCACATATCAAACCACATCATCCATTCATCTATCTACATCAACCCACATCATTCACACATCAAACCACATCATCCATTCACATCCGATTCACATGCCGTCATTCATTCACATCCTTTATCATTCATTCATACCACGATTCACATGACATCACATTCCTTCACATCCTATACCATTCATTCACATCCTAATTCACAGGACATCACATCCACTCATCCATTTTCATTTATCTGATTCATATCACTTCCATCCATCCATTTACATCTATCTGATTCCTATCACATCTCATCACATCTATTTATAGAATGTAAGAGAATTCTAATTTTTTGATATAAAGATTCTTTACGCATCTAAGTAGGCATAAAGACAACTTTAGTAGGAATAACACTTTTATAAAAATCCTTTTTTTTGCATCTATTTAGGCATAAATTCAATTTTAAGGAAAATAACACTTTTGAATTAAAAATAAACCTTTTATGCATTTTACTATGCATAAATTCCATTTTAATGAGAATAAAACTTTCAAAATAAATCTTTTATGGATCTATCTATGCATAAATTCAATTTCAATGAAAATAATACTTTCAAAATAAAAATAAATCTTTTATGCATCTTTCTATGCATAAAATCAAAATTGATAAGAACATCTCTTTTGGATTAAAAGTAAAATTCTTTATGCATCTATTTATGCATAAAATCAAAATTAATGAAAATAACTCTTTTGAATTAAAAATAAAATTCTTTATGCATCTTTCTATGCATAAAATTAAAATTGATAAAAATGACTCTTTTGAATTAAAAATAAAATTCTTTATGTATCTATTTATGCATAAATCCAATTTAGTAAGAATTACACTTTTAGAATAAAAGAATTTCTCTTATGCATCTAATTCATGCATAAAATCAAAATTGATGAAAATAACCCTTTTGAATTAAAAATAAAATTCTTTATGCATCTTTCTATGCATAAAATCAAAATTGATGAAAATAACTCTTTCGAATTTAAAAAAAATTCTTTATGCATCTATTTATGCATAAATCCAATTTAGTAGGAATTACACTTTCAAAATAAAAGAATTTCTCTTATGAATCTAATTTATGTATAAAATTAAAATTATTGAAAATAACTCTTTTGAATTAAAAATAAAATTATTTATGCATCTATTTATGCATAAAATCAAAATTGATAAGAATAACACTTTTGGATAAAAATAACTTCTTTGTGCATCTTTCCATGCATAAATCCAATTTAGTAGGAATTACACTTTTAGAATAAAAGAATTTCTCTTATGCATCTAATTTTTGCATAAAATCCACACTTTTAATATTTAAAAAAATCTTTGATGAAAACCACCCTTTTAATATAAAAGAATTTGTTTTATGCTGCATAAAAATCATTTAATCACACTTTTAATATATATAAAAATCTTTTATGCATATGTTTATACATACAAATCATTTATGATGAAAATCACCTTTTAATAAAAAAGAATTTCTTTTATACATCCATTTATGCATAAAAATTATTTATGATGAAAATCACACTTTTATAATCAAAATAACAATTTCAATATACTTCCTTCTATGCATAGAATTTATTTCTAAAGAAAGTAACACTTTTTTAATAAAATATTTTTAGTCTGCATTTTTCTATACCTAGGATGAAAAATAACACTTCAAGAATACATATACAATGGGAATTACTCTTTTTGAATTAAAAATAAATAAAACTTATTTTACACAATTTTAGAAAATTTTGCCATAACCTCCTTTGTATGGCTGATCATTTTTAAATTTTTAACTCTCTAAAATTAATTAGAAGTTCACCAAGAGTATTTAAATCATTCTAATGTAAACATTTTCTACTTATCAAAGAGAAACATTATGAAAAACTTGATTTTATCCAATAATCATTCATCTAGGATAAAGAATGGTTGGATTTACTAAAGAAGAGAGGGGAATGCCTTTTTTCCATGAGGCATAACATCGTAATCATTTTAGAGAAGACAAAAATCATAAAAACCCATAAAATGAATTAGAAAAGAGAAGAATCTCCAACTTACAAGGAGAATTTGAGAGCTTTCCTTTGGCTTGATGGTTTGAGGGATTTACTCTTGTTTGAAACAAGAGTGGCCACCAATCTTTAGAAGAGGGAAGGTCAAAAACTAATTAATTATGAGTAAATTCACAATTTTTGGCTCTTGGGAGAAGCAAAGTAATAGTGCAAAAATACTATTAAGCTTCAACAAAGGGGAAGGCTTCTATTTATAGGAAAAAGTGAGCCTCTAACCAAGCAAATTGATTCTAGAATTTTCCAGATCAGTTTGGTCAAATTTTGACCATTTTTAGGTCAGTTTTGCTCACTTTTTGGATCTAGTTGAAACAGGAGAGAGGAGAGATAAAAATATCTCATTATTTGGGAGTTTAAAACTCTCCCACACATGTGAAATAGGCGCCTCCTTCATGAGGGGAATTCCCCCATATTGAAGTGTCAAAAATGCATCATTTCTTTTAAATATCTCTCTTTTTTAACTATTAACCTTGTCCTTAGTCAACTCTTCATCTTATGTGAGTATTTACTCATTTTTGGGAGATTTTCCTTTTATTCTTCTATTTATCTCCTCCCTACATTTGGATGAATCTTATTGGTCCATAGAAACCTTAATTTAAAATTTCAAAAAAATCTTGACCCCCTAGAATAAGGCCTCTTGAACAGATTATATTTTATTTCGAATGCACCTTCTAAAAATCTTTTTGAGCTTATGTTTCGGGAGAACTTATTTAAATATGAAGAGATATTTTTTCCATCCAAAAATATCCAAAATCTGAATAACCTTTCTCTAGAATATTTTCTCTCTCTAGGCCAAAACAGGTAGAAACAAGATCTTTTATATTTCTGAAGAGGGATTTGACTACAAGGGAAGATACTGGACATCCTGAGAGGCTACGGAGGAATCTTACATTCTACCCCACTTAAAAAACGCGAGATGTCCTCATCTCGCAAGTGGAGTATGATCTCTTTCATATTCTTCTTCTTCTTCAATCACTTCCAGCGTTACTGCCTTGGAAGTGGACGGCCGATTTGGGAACAACTCTCTTTGACTGCCCCTATTTATGAGGTGGAGTTCTTGCATTACTTTGGATTGAACTGCAGGTTGGATAGAGGGTCTACCTCTGGGATTTCCCTGATTTTAGCAGATAGAACCCTGATTACTTTGGATGGAAGGGGCTGGAGTCTGGAATCTTGATCCTTGATTTTCCTACCCTAAAAACCTTGATCCAAAAGGAGTTGGGCAATCCATGCTGCGATGTCCAAACCCTTGACAATTATAGCATTTTACTCTCTTGTTCAAGGGTGGAACTTCTGAAGTTGAAATCCAGGGAATTGAGTTTCGAAAAAAGGACATTTCTTCCATTCTGGAACTTCTCATATCCTGGGTTTGACCCTGATATCTCTTAGGCGGAGGAAGGTTGGAATCACCTTCTGGGAATAAAAACCTTTTGAAAGGTGATGGTGCTTGCTTTGGTGGGACTTTGACATCAAAGGCTTTGGCGAAATCCTTTGCCATTCTTACTTCTTCGGCCAAATTGAGATAGGTTTGGCATTCTTGACTAAAATATCCAATGGCTCGTTCATTCCCCAAATGAATCTGGCCACCATCATAAGGAGAAGGGAAAAAGCCTGATGGTACTCTTCAATTGTCCGGTTTTCCTGCTTTAGTTCCAAGAACTCATTCATCTTAGTTTCAAGAAAGCCTGGGGGACAAAACCTCTTTCTGAGAGGTAAGCCTTGAGATCGGTCCAGGTTTGGATATTTCGATTGAGACAGTTTGTCTCGCAGTGATTCCTCCATGCAACCCTAGCCGTTTCCACAATCTTTAGCCTGGGGCGAGAGCCATTTTGCTTCTCTTATTGTAGCCAGTTACATCAAAATATTCCTCCATGGCTTCAATCCACTTTTCTACAACTTCACCTAATTGTTCCCCTTCACCCTTGAAGGGACCATGCTGCGAACTATGAAGAGTTTTACGAACATCCACGTTGAGCTCTTCTTCATCGAGTTGGGGGTTAACATTTCTACCACCACGACCTCGATCCATTTCTACCACCACCACGAGTTGGGGGTTAACATTTCTACCACCACCACGACCTCGATCAATGTTCCTATCAATACGAAAATTCTTGTTAAGTTTATTTATGATTCAATCCGATTTTTGATTCAACTGATTCTGGGGTTCTTTAAATAGGTCGGGTCCCCACATAATCATGGGGTAAAGATACTTATATAGAACGCATTATCAGATAACAATTCATTCAGAATATCTCATTCATATCTTTAACATGGACAAGATTGCCTAACACCATTAACTTGGTCCGGCCCATTGATTAGGGTCAAGATGTCTAGACAGATACTTAACGACATGGAGCAGCAGATGTCTAGACAGATACTTAACGACATGGAGCAGCAGATGTAGCAATCCGCAAAGATTTAAAAGCTGCCCAGGATGACAGAAGCAGTATGTAGATAAGAAGAGATCAGTAAGAAAATTCGAAGAAGCAGATATGGTCTTCATTCGAGTACGCCCCAAAAGAAGTTCTCTATCTCTTGGGAAGTACAAGAAGTTATTCCCCAAATACTGTGGGCCTTATCTGATTACAAAGAAAGTAGGTGACTTAGCCTATGAACTTCTTCTGCCTTCTCATCTCAAAAGTACATAATGTATTTCATGTCAGCCTACCTAAGAAGTATGTACCGATCCCGAATCACATGTGCTTAATGATGAACTCTTAACTTCTTCAACAACCGAAGGGCTGATGGCACTCCAACCTGAAGAAATTCTTGATGTTCGAGAGAAGGTTCTCAGGAACATAATTCTAAGAGAATTATTAGTCAAATGGAAGTTCTATCCTTTTGAAGACGCCACTTGGGAGAAGGAAGCCGAACTGATGATGAGGGATTACCCCCAGTTTGCGAGATGAGGACATATCCCATTTTTCAAGTGGGAGAGAATGTAAGATTCCTCCCCCAGCCCCCCAAGATGTCCAGTTTCTTCTCCTGTAATCAATCCCCTTTTCAAAATAATAAAAGATATTGTTTCTACGTGTTTTGGCCTAGAGAGAGAAAATATTCTAGAGAGAGATAACTCAATTTTTAGATATCTTTGGATGGAAAAATATCCTTTCTTATTAAAATAAATTCTCCCGAAACAGAATTTTAAAAAGAAATTCCTAAGGTGAATTAGAAATAAATTATAATCTGCTCAAAAGACCTTAGCCTAAGGTTCCTAATTTTTTTAAAATTTTGGATTAAGGTTCTGAGGGACCAATAAGATTAATCCAAATATAGGGAGGAGATAAATTGAAGAAATAAAGAAAAACCCCCCAAAAATGAGTAAATACTCACATAAGATGAAGAGTGCACTAAGGACCAAAGGAAACATTTAAAAAATAAAATTTTGACACCTCTCAGAGTGGGGATTCCCCCTCATGAAGGAGGCGCCTTTTTTTCTCATTATTTCTTCTCAATTTTAAATCAATTAAGTGAGATATTTCATCTCTCCTCTCTCCTATTTCAAGTCTAGTTCCAAAAAGTAAGCTGAACTGACCCAAAAATAGTCAAAAATTGACCAAACTGATCTGAAAATCTTTAGAATCAGTTTGCTTGGTTTGAGGTTCACTTTTTCCTATAAATAGAAGCCTCCCCCTTTGTAAAAGCTTAATAGTGTTTATGCACTATTACTCTACTCCTACCCAGAGCCAATTACATTGAATTGATAATTCAATTGTTTTTGATTAAATCCTCTACAAAGAAATTGGTGGCCACTCCTGATCCAAACAAGAGTAGAACCCTCAATCCCTCAAGCCAAAGTAAAGCTCACAAAACTCCATGTAAGCTAAAAATTCTACTTTTTAATTTCAAATATATGGTTTTCTGATTTCTTTGCTTTTTTTAGTTGATTAAAGTGAATCTTGATGTTATGCCTTGATGAAAAGGCTACCCCCTTCTCTTCCTTAAGAATTCAGCCTTTCTTTATCTTAGAATGAGTAACAAATAAATTGATTAAACTTTTCTTATTATTGTTTACTCCCTATAGAAAGTGAAAATTGAGTAGATTAGAGTACTTTACTTCAAATTGGGGTTAATTTTAAATTGAAAATAGTATGTTAAAAATTGAGAAATGGTCAGCCATACAAAGGAGGTTATGGCAAAATTTTCTTGAATTTTATAGAAAATAAAGTTTATTTTTATGTTATTCTAAAAGAGTAATTCCCACCGTTTGTGCATTCTAAAAGAAATATTTTTATTTACTCCATGTACATATTCACCTATGAATATGCATGGATATCATTGATATTAATTATTGAAATAAATTTGTATGCATAGAAAGATGCATATTGAAAATTTTTTTATTATAAAAGTGTTGTTTTCATTGAATTTAAATTATATGCATAGAAAGATGCATATTGAAAATTATTTTTATTATAAAAGTGATATTTTCATTGAATTTAATTTATATGCATAGAAAGATGCATAATGGAAATTTTTTTATTATAAAGGTGTTTTTTTCATTGAATTTAATTTCTATGCATAGAAAGATGCAAATTGGAAATTGTTTTATTATAAAAGTGTTATTTTCATTGAATTTAATTTATATGCATAAAAAGATGCATAATGGGATTTTTTATTATAAAAGTGTTATTTTCATTGAATTTAATTTATACGTATAGAAAGATGCACGTATAGAAAGATGCATATTGGAAAAGCATGAAGGAGGGTGATGAAGAGAAGATGACATTTAGGACTGAAAGGGGATTATTTCATTTTATGGTCATGCCTTTTGGTCTTACGAATGCCCCGGCCACTTTCCAAGCACTCATGAATCGGGTGTTGGCTCCTTTCTTGTTCAAACTTATGCTTGTGTTCTTCGACGACATATTGATCTATAGCAAGAGCAAAGAGGAACATTTGGCACATGTGAAGCAAGTATTTGAAGTCATGAGGGAGCATAGATTGTTTGCAAAGGAGACTAAATGTACTTTCATGGTGAATGAGGTTGAATACCTTGAACATTTGGTGGGGAAGAATGGAATTAGAGTGGACCCAAAGAAGGTGGCATGTGTCAAAGAATGGCCAATTCCTAGCAATGCAACTTAATTGAGAGGATTTTTGGGGCTATCTTCTTTCTATAGAGGGTTTATGGAGCATTATGCATCTATTTTGCGGCACCTCTACCGATCTACTCAAGAGGGAAGCTTTCTTTTAGGATGCCATTGCCGACAAGAGTTTTAATGAGCTCAAAGCCTTGCTTACATCAGCTCCTATTCTTGTTTGTCCGGACTTTACAAAGACATTCTATCTGAGAGCGGATGTAAGTGGAAAAGGTCTTGGAGCAGTTTTATATCAAGAGCATGGTGTCATTGCATTTGAGAGTAGGAAACTTTCCAAGAAGGAGATGGAATTGCATGTTTATGAGCAAGAGATGTTGGCTATACTTCATGCAATCAAGAAATGGCATCACTATCTTTATGGTGCTCATTTCAAGGTGAGAAGTGATCATAGGATGCTGAAATTTTTCCCCTTTCTCCCAAACAAAAGAGGTGGTTGGCTACTCTCCAAGGATATGACTTTGAGATATCCTACACTCCGAGAAAGGATAATGTAGAAGTAGATGCATTGTCTAGAATGTGGGCTTGCACTATGACATCAATTATGGAAGTGTATAGTGAATGGATCAAAGGGATTCAAGAGGAGTATCTTGTCAATGAGAATGCTGCCCATATTTATAGAAAATTACAGCAAGGAGAGGGTGAAGAATTTCAGGGACATATAGTTTTTGCTAAAGGCATACATGTTGATCCCAAGAAAATAGAAAATATTGCGACATGGCCACGTCCCAAGAATCTTCATGAATTATGATCTTTTCTAGGGTTGTGTAGCTTTATTGCAAATTTGTCCATAATTTTGCATATAAGGCATACTATCTCATTGAACTTCTCAAGAAAACCAAACCTTATGAGTGGAACGAACTTCAAGAGAAATCTTTTCTTGCATTAAAATATGCACTTACTCATGCACTTGTGTTACAATTACCTAATTTTTCACGTCCTTTCTTTGTGGTTGTAACGGATGCTAGTGGTAAGGGCATTGGTGCTGTATTAATGTAAGATGGTCATCCTATTGCTTTCGAGAGTAGGAAATTTCGTCCTGCTGAAAGTAAGTTGACAAGGAGTTATTTGCTATAGTCCATGCATTGAAAATTTGGAAACATTATTTGATGGGCTCAAAATTTCTTATAAAGACTCAACAGAGTATCAAACATTTGCTTTCTCAACCACTTATTTCGGATAGACATATTAAATGGGCAGCTTTTATTCAAAGTTTTCAGCCTATTATTTAATACCAACCCGATAAAGAAAATGTAGTTGCTGATGCTTTGAGTAGAAGACCTTCCATCAAAATATTTATGTGATTGAGAATACATTATTTGACTCTATGCGTGAAACTTATGACCAAGACCCTGACTTTAGTAATATTTGGTCTAGATTGAGAGAAAATCATTGGACTCCTTTTGCTAGGTATTCATACGATGATGGATATCTTTTCTCCCAGAAAAGATTATGCATTACTCGACCTTTTAGACATTCTATTTTAGAGGAATTACATCAACCATCTTATGCGGGGCATCGAGGTGTTTCATCTACATTCCAAACTATTTCTAATGACTTTTATTGGCCTAAAATGAAAAATGATGTAGCTAAATTTGTGTCTGAATGTGATGTTTATCAAAAAGTAAAGAGTCATAAGGGCAAGAAACTTGGTTTACTCATGCCACTTCCTATTCCTAACACTCCTTGTTGGAAACAGATTTCTATGGATTTTATCACTGGTTTTCCATTGACTACGAACCATAATGATATGATTTGGACCATTGTTGATAGGTTTAGCAAACAAGCATATTTTCTTCCTTGTAAAAAGACTCTTACTGCACATCAAGCTGCACATTTGTTTGTTAAACACATTTTCACACCATGGTTTACCTCAAGTGATTGTTTCTGATAGAGATTCTAAGTTTTATAGTGATTTTTGGACTACATTGTTTGATATCTAGGCACTAAATTGGATTTTTCCACTGCATTTCATCCTGAATCTAATGGTCAAACAGAAGTGACAAATAGCACAATATTGGATTTACTTCGTGCATATGTTTCATCACAGCTTAAACAATGGGATAAGTATATCCATATTTTGTAATTTGCATATAACAACACACCACATTCATCCATTGGAAAGGCACCTTTTGCAATTATGTATGGAAAAGCTTCACATACTCCTATCACTCGTTCGTTTGTCACACACTATTGAAGCTGCAGATCAATTCACCATTGATCTCATACCTTAGCTTATGATAACTATATCCATATATAGTGCTTGAGGTGGTGTGATAGGCATGTATATATAACGCAAGCAGTTACACGGCATAGACACGATCATCACCGCTTTCAACATGGCCAACCGACCACCACCCACTAAT
Organism: Cibotium barometz; assembly: GCF_041138505.1. Classification (NCBI taxonomy): domain Eukaryota; kingdom Viridiplantae; phylum Streptophyta; class Polypodiopsida; order Cyatheales; family Cibotiaceae; genus Cibotium; species Cibotium barometz. Next base: position 1,576,168 of record NC_141061.1, read on the forward strand.
AATGAACCACGGGCCCTAACTAACGCTTGATCTCATACCTTAGCTTATGATAACTATATCCATATATAGTGCTTGAGGTGGTGTGATAGGCATGTATATATAACGCAAGCAGTTACACGGCAGTTACACGGCATAGACACGATCATCACCGCTTTCAACATGGCCAACCGACCACCACCCACTAATAATGAACCACGGGCCCTAACTAACGCTTGAACCCCTTAAAGTAACTACACCTTAAAGAAGCGAGAAGGCAGGCTGTGGAGGCAGCCCTTTAGTAGAGTTGAAGCGTTTCCTTCCATTATATTGAAGTCCCATAAAGTGTGTGACCTTAGCAAAACCTGGATATGGACAATGATAATATATAGACTTGGTTCCAAAAGCTTTGGCAAACATAAATCTTGAGGTTTAGCTATGAAACTATAATGAAGCTCCAAAAGCTATGACGACCTTTGCTGTTTGTGAACAAAAAGCTGCAAATACTGGATTATGACGTTAACAAACATGCAAAGTTTGTTATATTTAAGGTTTGTAGTTTTCAATTCACAGTATCTAAAAATTATAGATTTTTTTTTTAACTTTTTTGCCATTGCTTAACAAGCTTTGATTGCTTCTTTGCCATAATTAGAAGCTTGGATTACATTGCCTTAATTAAATTATTCCAACAATCATTTTGATTGAAACCTTGTAATGGCTCTTCAAGCACAACAACCCTCTAACATTCTTCTCTTAGATTTCCACAAAAGGTTAGAAATTCTTTTGCCAAGAATCAACCTTCTTTATCTCCCTATAAATGATCTTGATTTATTAGATGCACAAAGCTCGGCCATAGATTTGCAATGCTGTTGGTGACTTTGCAATGCTATTGGTAAATTTGCTATAAGAAAACTTGCTTAAATTATACAAATAAAGATTGTAATAATGAGCACATGGTTTTTCATAATAGGCTTTTAGCCTGTAATGAAAATAGCTCAAGTAAAGATCATAATAGGGGCCTACAATTAGTAAAAAAAGGAAATCAATTAATTAATGAAAGACAAACATTATTGAACCTTTAACTAATGTAATATTGCACCACATTACGTTAAGCTTACACCGTTTTTTTAACATGATGCATTGGCGAAAGGAGTTGTTAGCGGGGCGGTTTTCTTTTTTTTGCCAACATCTTGATCTTCAACAAAGATTTCTCCTACACTAATATTATGTGACACATTCTTATAATGAGGCTTATCAAGATCTTTCATACAATAGTCTATCATACCATGAAATGTGTGCATATTTTTATGTCTTAATGCTCTACACATTACAATGCCACCAATGGGATTATTTTATC